>NW_006238932.1:1148856-1151805 GCF_000226075.1 Solanum tuberosum | reverse complement strand
AAGTTTATTGGTGGAGTAGTATGAAGAAAGGCATTGCAGAATTTGTTGCTAGGAGTCCGAATTGCCAACAACTTAAAGCAGAGCATCAAAGGCCCGGTGGTTTGGCTCAAAATATAGAACTTTTGGAATGGAAGTGGGAGATGATCAATATTGATTTCATCACAGGTTTACCAAGGTCTCGCAGGCAGCATGATTTGATATGAGTGATTGTTGATAGAATGACAAAATCAACTCACTTTTTGCTGTAAAGACTACCCTATCAGCAGAGGACTATGACAAGTTGTATCTTCAAGAAGTGGTTAGACTTCATGGAGTTTCGGTCTTCATTATTTCAGACAGATGTGCGCAATTTACTGCACAGTTTTGGAAGTCATTCCAAAAAGGCTTGGGTTCAAAGGTGAACTGAAGCACTGCCTTTCATCCTCAGACATATGGGCAAGCAGAGCGTATTATTCAGACTTTAGAACTTTACTGCATAGTTTTGGAAGTCAATCCATAAAAGCTTGGGTTCAAAGGTGAACTTGAGCACTTCTTTTCATCCTCAGATAAATGGTGAAACAAAGTGCACTATTCTGAATCTAGATATGTTGAGGGCCTGCATGATTGATTTCAAAGGTAATTGGGATGATCAACTACCTCTTATCGAATTTACTTACAACAATAGTTACCACTCTAGCATCCAGATGGCTCCTTATGAAGCTCTTTATAGGAGAAGATGCAGATTTCATATTAGATGGTTCGAAGTTGGTGAAGTTGGGTTGATAGGACCAGACTTAGTTCATCAAGATATGGAAAAGGTGAAAGTGATTCAAGAAAGGTTGAAAACAGCGCAGAGTTGACAGAAATCCTACATTGATATTAGGAGAAGGGAGTTAGAGTTTGAAGTAGATAATTGGGTCTGCTTGAAAGTTTCACCCATGAAGGGTGTTATGAGGTTTGGTAAGAAGGGGAAACGTAGTCCCCGGTATATTGGCCCTTAAAAAATATCAAAAAGGGTAGGTAATGTAGCTTATAAGTTGGAGCTACCACAAGAGTTAGCTGCAGTCCATCCGGTATTTGACATCTATATGTTGAAGAAGTGCATGGGAATTCTTCATTGATCATACCAACCGAATATATTGGGATCAAGGATATCTTATCTTATGAAGAGATTCCGGTCCAGATTCTAGATCGCCAAGTTCGCAAGTTGAGGACTAAGGAAGTAGCATCAGTCAAAGTCCTTCGGAGGAACCTATTTGTTGAGGAAGCTACCTGGGAAGCTGAGGAGGATATGAAGAAGATATATCCACATCTCTTCGAATCCGGAGAAGTTCCAAATTAAGGTACTAATCCTTTTCTTGGCATTTAATTTATAAGTTGGCATGTTGTTATTGCATTGTGCTTGTTAGGTTTTTGAACTGTATGTTTGATGTATGCCCTTAGCCTACTAAGAGTAAGCTCATTCGAGGAAGAATGTTCCCAAGAGGAAGATATTGTAACACCCCGTAACTAGAAAGAAGTTAAAAATTTGGGAAAAAATATAAAAATCTGGAAAATTTGTTAAGTATGTTAAGTTGGGTATTTGGTCAACTTCAAATGACCATAACTCCTAGCTCAGGATGCTTTAGGTGTGTTTCCAGATATTGTAGGAAATATCTTGGAATAATCTTTCCAATGCCACCGAGTTTGCGCGATTCCGAGTTTGTATGACTGGGATATGCCCATTTGAAGTTGGGTTGTTCAAATAAGGAAAGTCTAATCCGGATTTTAGAAAGGCATTATGGTCTTTTCCATACCCCATGACTTAATTTCGTTTTTTGGTAATTAATTGGGGTCTAAACTGATAGGATTCAGTTTAATTTTTATGATTTGAGTTAGGGTTTTAGAGAAGAGAAAAGAGGAGAAGGAGCAAGAATCATCAAGTTCTTCAAGAATCGCTTGTGGATTTCATCAAGGGGTGACCCCTACAAGGTATGTGAGTTCACATAGTGTAAGGTTTATTCACCCACACACCAAACATGTTTATTTCAGTATGATTTTCATCCTAAAATATTGAGACTTTGATGTTCTTGAGTCGCATTTTTGAATTGCTTTCGTTCTTGAATTTGGGATGAGATTGAGGAGTTCTTGAGAGTTTAAGATCGATTGTTAGAGTTATTTTGAGTTAGATTCTTGTGCACATTGCTAGGTATCTGAATCTAAAGAGGAATTGAGAAAAAGAATCAAATTTAGGCGATTTGGAGTTAGAAAGCGAAGAACGAACAAGTCAGGCAAATATGGGTAACAGGTCCCGTCGCGGACCTGTTCCTCAGAATTGACAAATTTTCTTCACGTCGCGGAGTGGTCACAAACCGTTCTGCCTCAAAAATTATTTCGCGACCAAATAATTAAATGCATCTCCGCGTCGCGGACATGCTTTCGGACAGTGATTTCTTGATTTTTTTTTCTCAAGTTTAACTATCTAAATTCACTTTTAAACATCATGAGATCTTTCCTATCACAAAAACAATCCTTGTATCCATAATTCAATTCAAGGATCAGTTAAGAGTCAAGTCAAGAGAAGTTCATAGAGGCTTCCAAAAATTCTTTTACAAATGTTTTAACCTTGTTTTAAGACTTGTGTTTGAGTTAAGTAAAGAGTAAAGTTTGAAGTTCATTTCTTCAAAAGAGTATATCGGGATTATGTATTCCCAAAGAGTAAAATGCTTTCACATTCAAAGAAGAAAGGAAACTTTGATTTCCTAAAGAGCCTTTCAGCTAGTTTTCAGTAAAGAGTAAATGCTTTCATAATTAAGCAAGAGAGGAAACTTTGATTTCCAAGAGAGCCTTTGAGCTAAGTTTTGGGCAATTATCTCAAATCACAAAAAGAAGTATGTTTTTAAACATAAGAGCTAGTATCATATTTTGGGAGTAGTATTGAGCACCGATATGGGGGAGAGTTCAGACAACTCACAGCCCCCATAAACCATG
>NW_006238932.1:1135337-1148771 GCF_000226075.1 Solanum tuberosum | reverse complement strand
AAAAGGGTCATACTTTTTAGATGATTCCTTAGTGCTTTTTAGCATAGAGTAGTGGATCCACTTCGTAGTCATGTTTTATACCCTCAGCAAGGTATAGGACGGCCCTGGCAGCGTGAGGCAAAACGTTGTATCGTCACGATAGCTCTTACGTGATGGTTGTCGGTTAGAGAAACTCCCTCAAAAGTATCTTGTTTTATTATATACACTGTTTATTTGTATTTTCATATACAAACAGAGTTCATATTGTATCTTTGCAAACATACAGAGTATTATTGTATTTCTCAATACACAGAGTTGATATCCATGTTTTAAAATCTTTTCTTTATATTGCATTTACATTACTACTTTATATATTAAATAAGTTCAGTTAAGTTGAGTTGAGTTGAGCCAGGTAAGTTCTTTCAGTTCCTTTCAAGCTTATGTCTTGTTTTAGAATTCCCCTCGCATACTAGTACATTCAATGTACTGATGTCATTTGTCCTGTATCTTTTAATGATGCAGTACAGGTAACCAGGATCAGCATCAGCGCATCGTTGATTCTACTTTATCTCCAGAGTGTTTTGGTGAGCCTCCTTGCTTCTGAAGGATCCCTTTTATTGATTTTTAGTAGTTTAGTGCATTAGGATGTTGTGGGTTTTGTCCCGACATCCATCTCAGTTGTTTAGAGGCTTCATAGACAGTCAAATGTTAGTTCTTGAGTTTTCTATTTCCTGTTTTAATGGTTGAGACTTGAGTTGCCACTATTGACCAGTGAATGTTATCTTGATACATTCTAAGAGTTTATTGAGCATTTTAGTTTACTTTTAAAAGTATTTTTCTTCATGAGTCCACTGAGTAAGTAACCAGACCAAGGGTGCGCTTGGGGCCAGCAATGGTTTTCGAGTGTCAATTCCTCCCTGGGTGTAGGCTTGAGGCGTGACAAGTAATCTCAAGGCGGGGACGTTAAACACATCCTTTCATACCTTATGCTTAAATATTCAGGATCTTGCAAAGCCTCAAGTTAGTGATCTCAAGGCGGGGACGTTAAACATATCCTTTCACACCTTATGCTTAAGTATTAAGGTAGGGACTTTTTTAACACCTATGCTTAAGTATTCGGGATCTTATAAAGCCTTACATTAGTATTCGGGATCTTGTAAAGCCTCAAGTTAGTAATCTCAAGGAGGGGACGTCAAACACATCCTTTCATACCTTATGCTTAAGTAGTCAGGATCTTGTAAAGCCTCAAGTTAGTGATCTCAAGACGGGGACATTAAACACATCCTTTCACAGGTTATGCTTAAGTATTAAGGCCACTACAATATTTTAGGCCTACGGCCACACTAAATCTAGACAACACTTGTAAAGTGTTGCCTAAAAATTTTTTGGGGACGGTTTTAAAGCATAGCCCAAGTTCTTAACTTTTGGCTACGATAATATTGGCAACACCTGTAAAGCATACTCTTTAATGGTATAGGCTACACTTTGTAAGCGTTGTTACAGTATGAAATAATTGGCAACAACTATTTACATATACGGCCACACTTTTAAAGTGTCCTATTTTTATAATTGTAAAAACAACACATTACAAGTGTGGTCTTAAAATTTTCACTAAAATATTATATTCCCTCCAACATTTATAACTCTCCCTCCCATTTTTATTGGCCAAAAAATATAATTAATAAAACATTAAAAATTCATAACACGCTATTCTCTGAAGTCGAAGAACACACTTTTATATTTCTCCAGAACACGTTTTTCTCTGAAGAATTGAAGAGTTGAAGTCGAAGAACTGGGGATCGAAAAACTGAAGAGCGAAAGCTGAAGAACTGAAGAGCTGAGCTGAAGATTTCTTTGATACCTACGATTCTCTTCTCCCTGAATTGAAGAGCTGAACTGAAGAGTTGAACTGAAGATCTGAGCTTAGCTGAGCTGAAGATTTCGTCAAGTGTAAGTACACATTCCTTCCTATTCTCATTATTTTTGTCAATATGTTAGAGGATGATGGAAAATTACTAAAGGATAAGCAGAATTTTTCCCAGCTTGAGCTTGGATTTTTTTGCCCTTTTAAGTTTGGTATGGTTTTTTCCGTAAGAGTTTGCCACTGCCACAAATTTCACAATGTATTTGTGTACACATTCTTGTAGATGTTAATGATTTCCTGGAAAATAGGTTAGAGGATGCTGGCTATGCTGTTCGAGAACGGATTTTAGAATCCTCTACTACAGGGAAAAGGTATGAAGCTTCAATGCTATTGCCACCCTAATGTTCTACTTTTAATTTCTTCACTTAGAGAAACTCCATATCTTGATGCTAGTTATCTGTTGTCAAACCAGTAAACCTCGATTACATAATTCTTTGGGCTAGTTCTCTCCATTTAATCTATGTCCATTACATAGAAATATGTACTTCAAGCATATTTACTTAAACATAATCATGTTTGTATCTTTAAAATGTTCCTAGAATGGGAAATATTTTTCAACCATGATCGTTTGATTTTGACACTTAAAGACTAGGAAACTATAGAGGAGAATATGATGACTACCTGTAAACTTAGCCAAATCCTTAACCCAAGTCATTCCCCAATAAAAGTTCATAATTTGGACAAAATCAAGAATTGATTGTGAGAGGAGCTAGTTGTACTGCTGATACAATGGCTACTTGTCCTTACTAACATGTTCTTATAGCTATACAATTGTTCGGATATGTTTAAGACCACAAGTTTTAAGGATACTTTTGGTGTACTAATTACTTAACCAGATAAACTTGTACACTATATTTATCAAACATGGTGAGAGTTCTAAAAAGATAACCTAACATAGTGAGAGTTTCTAAAATTTGTCATGTATAACTAATACAACAGTTCTGAAATTCTCTATGTATTAGTGATACAAAAGTTTCTGAAGTTCATTCTATATCACGGATACAACAATTCGCTTTGTATCTGTTGTTGTATCAATGATTTAGAGAAAATTTTGAAAACCGTTGTGTCACTAATACAGTGTGAAATTTGGAAACTGTTGTATTACTAAGACAACAAATTTCAAAAATTGTTGTATGATCCATTGTCCATCTAAGCCTTTTAAAGCTAAGAAAAGCTTGAGACAAGGATATCTATTGTCCCCATTCTTGTTTGTTTTAGCAATGGAACATCTGAGTAGACTATTGAGGCAATGGGGGAAGCGTCGAAACTTTAACGTCCATTCTAATTATGCCAAATTGAACTAGTAGGATATCTCGGAACAAAGTTGTCATGATCAAACTACTATGGAACATGAGTCAGAAGAAAGACAAGCTCTGAGTAAGGTGGATTCACAGTTCACTGATATTATGGGAAGAACATGAACTTCTTTGTTGGACATTGCCAAGCACGCATCATGGATTGTTCAAAAAAATCTGAAAGCTAGTAAATATGTGGATGATGCAGTATGTCTGAACTTCAGAGTTCGACACCATTTTCAACTAAGCTGTCAAAGGCTCTCTTGAGTCTTGAGGCATGATTAAGCCCTGAAACTATTTGAAAAATAGGTTTTGTGCTATGCCTTCTTTAAGCAACACTTTAATATATAGGAGCTAAGGCTGCACCTCATTACCCGTGGCTTCTGCCTTGAATACAGCAACATTTGAAAAAATAGTTTACTTTAGATAACACTTGGAAGTAAATTAAATAAAGGAAAGTAGCATGAGCTACAAAATTAAAACTAAAACTTTTAATCATTTGAATTCCATTTATTTACTTTCTTTCTTAATTGTGTCTATCCTATTAATTTTCTTATTTTTCCTTGGTAGTATAATCAACATTCAAAAACATTTGTGGAGGATACAAGGTTTGATTTGGCATAGCACAAGTGCCATGACAAGGTAAGAAACCTTTATCATCTCATAACACATGATTTTGATAACTTAC
The DNA here is from genome assembly GCF_000226075.1 of Solanum tuberosum. Classification (NCBI taxonomy): domain Eukaryota; kingdom Viridiplantae; phylum Streptophyta; class Magnoliopsida; order Solanales; family Solanaceae; genus Solanum; species Solanum tuberosum. The sequence goes on along the minus strand of NW_006238932.1, from coordinate 1,144,885 downwards.
TCGTGACTTTTAAAGCTTATTTGTGAAGTAGTTAATGATTTAATGATTGTTACTGAAAGATTAAATATTGATATCTTCTTCTAGGAATTCAAATATCCCATCCAAGGATTGGATGAATTTAGCAAGGTATAGCAAAGAGTATATTGATGGTGTTGAATCATTCCTAGATTTTGCTTACTCTTATGGAGATTCTCAAGGAGAGGAAATTCAGTGTCCATGTGCAAAATGTTATAATATTTGTTGGACTCGAAGGAATGTAGTTTATGATCATCTAATATGCTATGGATTTTGTTAAAGGTTATACTAGATGGATCAATCACTAGGAATGGGATATCAAGTTGAATGTTAACGATGATATGGATTACTCGCGTGATGATATTGATGGGTTGTTGAATGATCAATTTAGAGATGTTGCACAGGCTGAAGGAGTTTATGATAGTCCAAATGAAGATGCCAAGAAATTCTATAATTTAGTTGAAGAGGCAAGCCAAGAATTATATCCTGGTTGTACATGATTCTCTAAATTATCATTCACACTTCGTTTATATTTGTTGAAGTGTCTACATGGATGGAGCAATGAATCATTCACTTCTCTTTTAGAGTTATTAAAAGAGGCGATGCCCGAGTTGAAAATTCCTCCGTCTTACAATAAAACCAAGTTTATGGTTAAGAATCTTGGTCTTGATTATGAGAAAATTGATGCATGTCCCAATGTTTGCATGTTGTTCAGGAATGATCATAAGGATGATGAATTTTGTCATACTTGTGGAGCTTCACGATATATTAAATCTCCTGAAGTTGATAGTGAGCTTGAGCCTTTAAAAAAACAACATCGAGTTTTAGCAAAGACTTTGAGACACTTTCCATTAATTCCAAGACTCAAAAGGCTATTTGTGTGCTCAAAGATGGCAGATTCTTTGAGGTGGCATGACGAGGAGTGTTCTAAAGATGGAAAGTTAAGGCATCCCGCTGATGGTCTAGCATGGAAAGATTTTGATAGGTTGCATCCAGATTTCGCACTAGATTGTCGCAATGTGAGACTTGGCTTGTCAAGTGATGGGTTCAACCCATTTCGAACCATGAGTATATCACATAACACATGGCCAGTTATGTTGATGGTGTATAATCTGCCTCCTTGGATGTGCATGAAATCTGAATATTCTATACTTTCTTTACTTCCGCGGTCACTTGGAAATGACATTGATATTTACTTACAACCATTGATAGATGAGTTGAAATTATTGTGGGATTCTGGGGTTGAAACATATGATGCTTCAAGAAATCAAACTTTTCAAATGCGGACAGCTCTTATATGGACAATCAATGACTTTCCTGCATATGCTATGTTATTTGGTTGGAGACAAAAGGACAGTTTTCTTGCCCTTGTTGTAACTATGGCACTAATTCTCGCTATCTTAAACATAGTCGAAAAATATGTTATATGGATCATCGTGTTTTTCTACCCATGGATCATCCATGGAGATCTAATAAAAGATCTTTCAATGGAAAACTGAATTCAGGTCTCCTCCACCTTTCTTAAAGGGAACTGATGTGCTTAATAACTTACAGGATTTTGAAAATGTGTTTGGAAAGAAGAGAAAGAGATCAAATGGTGGCCCATGGAAAAAAAGGTCAATTTTTTTTAATTACCTTATTGGCAGCACAACTTGTTACGCCACAACCTTAATGTAATGCACATAGAGAAGAACATAGTTGATAGCATACTTGGAACTCTTTTGGATATTTCTGGCAAAACAAAGGATCATGCAAAAGTCCGGTATGATTTAAAAGATATGGGAATCAGGAAGAACCTTCATCTAAAAGATACAGAAGATAGGAAGAGAACAAAGTTTGCAAAGGCGTGCTTCTCAATGACAAATGGAGAGAAATCAATTTTTTGTGGAGTTTTAAAGATAGCCAAGCTACCTAATGGTAGTGCCTTCAATATATCTAGGTGTGTGCACTTGGATGAAAGAAAATTGTCTAATTATAAAACACATGATCCTTATTGCATGTTACATTACTTGCTTCCAATACCAATTAAAAGCATTCTTCCTGATCATATGGATATTCCTTTGATTCGTTTAGTTCCTTCTTCCGTCGTTTGTGTCAAAAAGTAATCACATTGGAGGAACTAGATTGCTTAGAAGTAGAGATCATAGAAATAATAAATCAGTTGAAGCGAATTTTTCCTCCTTCATTTTTTGATATAATGATTCATTTGCATATTCATTTGGCGAATGAAGTGAGATTAGGAGGTCCAGTTCAAAATCAATGGATGTATTCCACTGAAAGAGAAATGGGTACATTCAAATCATACATCCGCAACAAACGTTATCCAGAAGGTTGCATAGCAGAGACATAAGTGGGAATAGATTGTATAAATTTACTCTCCAAATATCTGCATGGGGGTATGCCTACCAGATTTAACAGAAGATCCCAAAATAATGATGAATGTGACCCAAGTGATGCAGAAACTGTGAGTTTGTTTCCTAACAAAGGAGTTCCTTTAGGAGCAAAGAAAACTGATCCATTCATTTTAGATAATAAGTCACTAAGTCAGGCACATGCATACTTATTGGGAAATTGTGACGAGGTTCAAGAATATATTAGGTACCTTAATTTGAATATAGTATTCTTTTTGTATAATTTAACTTATTTTATTTATTATTTTAACAAAAAAAAAAGTACATGTTGTGTAGAGAGCGTGAGCAAGAGATTAATAATCAGCCACAAAGATCTAAATAGAGCAAGGCCAAGAATCATTGTCAAAACTGCTCTCAATGGTTTGAAACTCGTGCTTTGCAAGAGGATGTGCCTGATATGATAAAACAATTATCTAGAGGACAAAATTCTGTTGCAAAAAGATATTTTGGGTATCTCATCAATGGATATAGATTCCATGTTAGGTAGTGTGATGCAAATCATAAAACACAAAATAGTGGTGTTACACTAGTTGCCTTAACTACAAGCTTTGCAAGCTCAAAGGATAAAAATTCGATTGCTGCAGATTTGACTTATTATGGCAGAATAGTTGATATTGTTGAATTAGACTATTATGGTCATTTTAAGGTTGTTCTATTTAAGTGTGATTGGTATGAGGTTGAAAATGATGCTTATGGCCTTACTTATGTCTATTTTAACAAGAGATGCTCTCAGGAAGAGCCTTTTGTGCTTGGATCTCAAGTACACCAATGCTTCTACGTGCAAGATCCATATGATCAAGATAGACATTATGTTATGAAGACTGTTCCGAGAGACTTGTTTAACATGGGTGATGAAGTTGAATAGAATATCCCACAAAGTTATGAAAACGAGCCATCTGAACATTTGATGGGACCATATATACCAAAAGATAATAGTGAAGTACTCTTAACAAGGACTGATGTACCAGAAACAATTATTGATGTGCCTTCGGAGGAATTTGTTACTCAACAACTTGAAGTCGAGTATGAAGTGGAGTTTGAAGATGAGCCTACAAATGAGTTTGAAGACGAGTCTAAAAATGAGTATGGAGATGAGTCTGAAAATGAGTATGAATATGAATTTGAAGATCAGCTTGAAGATGACAGAGTTTGAAGATGACGCACCATGAGTTTCATTATTTTTGTGATGACCATATAGTGCTCACTTACTGTTTTTGTAATTTAATTGTTTTTTTATACAAACACATTAAGATATCTAATATGTGGAATTGAAGATTAGATCGCTACAATGTTTAAGTATTCTATTGGCTTTTTTCATGTGCCCAATTGTTGTTTGGTTAAGTAATTTATGTTGGCTTGTTATATAATTATTATTTTATTGAGGAACCTGTACTTCTAGCTGAATATTGTTTTATTTGGATGTTTGTTATTTATATACTTATTTGTTTTCTTTTATTATCAGGCAATGGGCATTAGAGGCAGAACAATAAGCTCTGCAGTTTGAAGTCGCTCCTGGTTTCGTCGATGTCCCGAGTTCATCGCTCCAAGAGAGGTACAACTCTTTACCTTTAATTTTTCCTTGTTTGTTTCAGACCAAGAGTGTTATGCGTTGTTCTGACTGAAAATAGTGAGCTGCTAGTTTGTATCAGTTTCTTAGTTGATATGATTTGATCTGTTTTCTTAAAGTTAACTGAGTCTCCTTTTAGTTTGTTCAAGATGGTCTGTACTTCATTCAGTCGCGATTTTTAAGTGTGCCTGCTATATGTTCCGGATTCTCAAAATGGGGTTGTAAAATCAGGTCGTTTACCTTTCTCTCCAAGTGTGGCTCAGTTCTCTTTTGAGCATCTTTTAACTTAGTCGTTGTATATCTCCGTCTGATTGTTCTCAAATTCTATCTGATGCTATGAGGCTTCAAGTTCTAATGTTCAATTTGATCAAAAATAGTTTGTCTAGGTCCTGGTTTTGTTTGAATTTATTTTAGTACATTTTGTATGGACTACATATTGTGAGCAAGTGAGATAGTATACTCAGAAACTATTTTGTCGCATTAAAGTAACTGAACTTTACACACTATATAAGTTACTTTTAAAAAGTTAGTTTTTGACTTACCCTCCAGAGTACAACTGATCACCAAGAATTAAAAAAGCTATGATAGCAACATATATTGTTTGCACAGGCTGCCATTGCTCATCACATGTGTGCTTCATTCAAACTTACTTACAAATGTATAACAATGTATTCTAAGACCTGGTACAACAAAGAAGTCTCATTATGTCCGGTCTAGTCGACTTGAGAACAACAAAAAATGAACATGAGATGCACACTGAGAAAGTCATTGGAAAACTATCATTGCATGTAATTGCCACTCTGATGGGGAGGAGGATGAGGATATGGAGAAGGGGCAGTGTAAGGAGGTTGAGCCATAACTCTGGGTTACTGAGGAGGTGCATTATAGTATGAACCCCTCCAACCAGGATATGCAGGTTGGCCGTATTCGTGGCTAGGTGGAGGTTGCTGTTGATATTGAGGATGCGGCTGTGGATACGAATATGGTTGACCTTGACCTTGACCTTGAAAATGGTAAGGCGTTTGTGGAGAACTATAAGGAGGACAAGTTTGAGTATATCCAGACATTGTTGGTTGTTAAGGAGGAGGAGGTGCAGGTGGTTGTGGAGAACTATAAGGAGGAGAAGTTTGACTATATCCTAACATTGTAGGTTGCTGAGAAGGAGGCTGGTATGTAGGAGCCTGGTGTGGTCGAGAAGAATTAGGTATATGTCCAAACTCGGTCAGTATTTGGGGATTGGATCTTGGAGGCTGATGCGCATGCCTAACTGAAGGATAAGTATACCCACTTGAACTTTTATTATCCTGGAAACTGAGACCTGAGATCTGCCTCTGTACCTCTTCCATCATTTCTCTACACTACATGTTTCTTGTCATCACAAAATCACTACATTGTTGTTTCACATTAGTGATCGCCTCCTAAAGGGTTACATAGAACTTCAATCCCTCATTGATATTTTCCTTGATTTCTTGATATTTCATAATGGCAGCTTCAATCTGCTTATAGATTCTCTCATGGGTAATAATTGATTTCTCTTTACAAAATGCATTGGTACTGTTGTATTGTCTGGTTAATCCTACAAATGTTGTATTGGTGTTCTGAAATGTTGAAGCCAGAACTCTGGGAAAATAAGTGAATGTGCGGAATAAGTATTGATGTTGTATAATTGTCAGCTTTCCTCTTCTGAAATGGTACAAATCTATAAAGTGGATTATTGGTGTTGGCAGCTTTGCTCTTCTGAAATATCCATAACTTAATATAGTAACTGTTGCAATCTGATTTGTTGGTTTGTTTTGATTGTTAATTTCATTTTAAATGTGTAGGGAAATGGAGGTGATCAAATTTGAAGGATCTCCACAAGTCAATTTGATCTCATTGAAGTGGAAGTGGATGATAAAGAGTTTTTGAACTATTGTAAAAGTTTGAATACATTATATTGAACAATTGTAAGAATACTTTTTGAACTATTCACGTGTACACATATATTTAGAATATTGTTTTATAAGTATGTGTATGTACACAAGACATACTATATATCTTTTGAAGTTTATTGCAAATCTATATATTTGAATTACTTATTAGCTAATTTGATGCTTGAGACTATTTATTGCAAATTAATATTGGTGTTTTTAATTAGAAATTGAGGCATATAAATATTTTATAGCCAAAATAATATTACCACACTTACAAGTGTAGCCATAGGACTGTAAATTGTGGTATGCACATGGACAAGGACTACACTTCAAAGTGTTGTCATACATAAGATAGAAAAGGCAACACTTTAAAATCGTGGGCAATATGGAAGAAAAGGCCACGCTTGAAAGTGTAGCTGGTAAGGCAACACTTTTAAGCGTGGCTTTTTTGCCTTTTAGGCTACGCTTTAAGCATAGCTGATAAGGCAACACTTTTAAGTGTAGCTGCAAAAGTGTGGCCTTTTTGCCTTTTAGGCTACGCTTTTAAGCGTAGCTGATAAGGCAACACTTTTCAAGGTTACGCTTCTTTCAGCCACCCCTGGAAAAGCGTGGCTTAAAGTAAAAAATTGTGGCCTTTTATCAAAGGCCACACTTTTTCATATTTAGGCCACACTTTTCTAGGGTGGTTAGAGGCCTAAAATGTTGTAGTGGGCGGGGATGTTAAACACATCCTTTCACACCTTATGATTAAGTATAGATTAACATTTCAAGCACACCTCATCCAATTTTAGGTGCAAACGATCGTTAAGCAGTATAAAATTCAACAAAGAGTTGGGGTTGAATCCCACAGAGAGCGGTACGTGTTCAAATTCAATTAGGAAGTACAAATGTGGTCTAATAAGCAATAGAAACAGAAATTATCAAAAAAAGACATGAAAAAAATTAAAAGGGGTGACACGAATGTCAGATGGGGGGTTTTGGTTTGCAATTATCAACTACAACGCAGTCACAAACAATTTGAAATATCAATATGGAGAGAAATCCTCGGGATGTGATCGATTGTAGGCTAATTTTGATATATGGGTAATTGAAACTACTAGTAACAGCTAAAAATCAGTGGGTAGGCTAGACTATAAGGGAGATAGCCTTCTCTCGAACAACTATCCCGAATCAGGTAATTTCTTTCGAACATCAACAAGTATAACAATGAAGCACATTAATTCATCCACTCTCTCGAGCTAGATGGGTAGGATTGGGTTTAAGATTCACTCTCTCGACCTGAACCCATATCAACCCCTACAAATCATTAACCAATAATCTTAGTTCTAAAACTTCTTTCTCGAGCAAGCCAAGAACACAAAAGTAGAACTGCATTGGCAACTATATTTCATAAATCTAACTATAATTAATGATTAAACTAACTTTAAATTAGCATTTAAACTAGCAATTAACAATACTCATATACTAATTCAACCCATAATCACATGATCACACCCCAAGAATTGGGATTTTAGCCAAACATCATAAAGAGTAAAAACGATTACTGAATTGATTAGCCATCAACTAGGTAAGAGTAATTTAGTCTTTACAATTCTTCAATTTGTAGAAAATTCGAAACCCACTTCCAAAATCTCCAAATTGAATCTCTAAAATTCTTCAAAATTATGAAAAACTCAAGAGAAAAGTGTTCTAAACTAATTCAGCCTCAGTTAGCATAAGTCAGCCTACAAAATTAACTGTTAAAAATTTAATTTATAGTCACCAAAAATAAGTCATGAAGGGTCATTAGGCGAAGTAAGTTAGGTTCGCCGAACCACTCGGCGAACCGCCCAATGCCCTCTTCTCTTGCCTTTTTGCCTTGGCATTCAGCATCCTCAAGTCCTGTAACTTTGGGAGATCTCTCTTTGCATCGCTAAACTACTCGGCGATTCGCCGATTGCCCCTTTTTGTCGGCGACTTGGCTTCTTTCCTCGAGGTTGGCATACTGGAACTTTAGGCGGTCAAACTAGCCACTCGGCAATTCGCCAAGTGCTCTTGGCGATCACCAGGCTTGCCTTTATTCATTTCTTCAGTTTGTTTTGTTCATTTTTGTCTGTTAGTGTCCTTGCTTTATTTATCAATCCATATACCTGGAAGTCAAGGCTATAACATCAGTTTATGGCACAAATTAAGCATTTGGGGACACTAAATCTATATAAAAAAAAGCCCCAAATGAGTCCAAATCTCAGACTCATCAAGTATTCGGAATCTTGTAAAGTCTCACGTTAGTGTTTCAAGGTGAGGACATTAAACACATCCTTTCACACCTCAAGATAAAATTCTTGTGTGATAAATTTCTCCACTGTTTAGCCTCCGCAAAAAAAAATATGCGTATGTTGATCTACAAAAAAAGAAGAAGAAGAAAGACAACACAAAGAAAATACAAGTAAAAGAGAGATTATTACCTGTCAAGATGTTTGAGACTTAAAAGCCATGCTAAGCTAACTATGTTAGACTTGAAACAATATTTTATTAGTGATAATGATGCCCTTGAAGTATAGTTTCCAGCGATCACAACTCTTTTGGTAATGACATTCTGACATCAAGAAATAAAATATTTTGTAAGGCTACAAAAATCTGAAATAAACTATGTGACAGAATATAAAGTTAACTTCAAAAAAATTCTAGAACAATATTAAAGGAGTTTAATTCTAAATTTTAGATACGTTGCGGCCGTTTGTGTCTAATTTATGTAGAATCAAGCGGATTGCAATTTCGATACTTCTACTTAGAGATACAATTTTTTTGTTGTCATCGTGCAAATTTGAAACTTTTGGTGCGTCAAAATATAAAGCTGACTTCGTAAACATATCTGAAGCAATCCCAAAGGTTTTAAATTTTCAATTTCGGATATATTGTACACCTTTGTGTCTAGATTCAGAATAATCAAGCGGCTTATGATTTCTTCATTCGTACATCAAGATATGAGAGTTTTAGTAAAGCCACACAAATCTAAATTTTTCAGCATGGCAGAATCTAAAGTTGAGTTCAAAAATTCATCTAGAAATATTCTGAAGGTATTAAATTCTGGATTTTGGATATGTTATAGATCAAGAAATCTAGTTTCTGAAAAATCAAACTGCTTGTGATTTCGACATTTCTTCAATAAGATATGAATTTTCTATAACAGACATGTCAAGCTATAAAAAAGTGACGAAAATCAGAAAAAAGAAGAAGGAGATTACCTTGCATTATGCTCCTTTTATCCTAGTTCACAATCTCTAATTGAAGCCAAAATTGTTGAGACAATGTGTCTATTTATAGATGTCATGTGATGGGAACAAAATCTTTCTCCTAGTTCAATTATAGTTCTTTTTTGGCTAAGACAATAGAAAAAATATATGAAATTGAGTGGGATTACAATTCATAGTTCAATTACAATTCCTCTTTGGCTAAGGCAATAGAAAAGATATAGAGCAACTTTCACATATAGCAAACACAAAATTCATATTTGTATGTTATAGCAAAGTTTGCATAATTGCACTCCAAAGCAAACATAAATATGTATATTTCGCTATACATATACAAAAGAAAGCAGTTGTATACAAAAGATCAATTGTATAATCTGTGTATGTATAAAACGAGAAAGAGAGAAAGGCAAAA
>NW_006238932.1:1094361-1135232 GCF_000226075.1 Solanum tuberosum | reverse complement strand
GGAGAGAGGGGACGAAAATATATGTATATATACAATTTTCACGCATTTTATACATTTGCATTTTTGTATAATGTGAGAGAGGTGGACAAACGCATTTTATATAATTTGCGTTTTTGTATAAAGTGAGAGAGGCCAGTGAGACAACAAGATCTGGGAGAGTGGCGAGCTAGATCTGGGAGAGGGGAGAGAGGGGAACGAAAATATATGTATATATACAATTTTCTCTCGCTTTATACAAACACAAACGCATTTTATATAATTTGCGTTTTTGTATAAAGTGAGAGAGGCCAGTGAGACAACAAGATCTGGGAGAGTGGCGAGCTAGATCTGGGAGAGGGGAGAGAGGGGAACGAAAATATATGTATATATACAATTTTCTCTCGCTTTATACAAACACAAACACACTTTATACACTTGCGTTTGTATAAAAAACGAGAGAGGCGAGGGAGAGAACGAGAGTGGCGAGCGAGATTCACTAGGAGAGAGGTGAAATAGCAACAATTTGTTATGAGGTACAATTAAATCAAACTATATTTATAGCATTTAATTTGAATTAATAGTTTGCTATTATATACAATTTTCCCAAAGATATATGTATATGAAATTGAGTGATATTACAATTCGTAGTTTAATTACAATTCCTTTTTAACTAAGGCAATAGAAAATATGTGAATATGAGATTCGTCATTATTTTTAATCCTAATTGGTGAAGGCTAAAAAGAAGCCAGTGACATCAATTGTCACGTGGATCAGGGAGGAACTTCCTACCCCAATTATCATTTCCTACTCCAATTGTTTTGGAGTAGTACATATATTAGAAATATATGATGTATAATTATATTATTAAGGGGAAAAGGACAAATATACCCTCGAACTATCGTAAATGGTATGCAGATACCCTCCGTCATACTATTGGGACATTGATGCCCCTGCCGTCTAAAAACTAGAGCATATATGTCATTCACTCTAACGGAAGACTAAATAGGGACACGTGACGCAATCTTATCCGTCGATCCGATATTTAATCGGCGGATAAGATTATGACACGTGTATGTCCGTTAGTATAAAGGGTATATATGCTCTAATTTTCTGGACGACAGGGGCACCAATGTCCCAAAAGTATGACAAAGGATATCTGCATACCATTTACAATAGTTCGGGGGTGCATTTGTCCTTTTTCCCTATTATTAATACTTCAAGCCTAATCTTTAGAAGATAAAATATTTTGACAAGACTTAAAGCAGGGGACATCAGTAATCATTGAAAATTTATTAAATATACATTTATAAAATGATTTGGATTATATTAAATTCATAAATATATTATTCCAAATAAATATTATGGTTTAATATAATTGGATTATTTATTTAAGTCCAATAAATATGAATTTAATTAAGATCCAAATTAATTGCTTTGGGCTACAATAGATGGACCAGTTTGCTAAGCTCAATTTCATCTCATCCTAAAGGGCCATTTAGGTGTCACGTGGCAGATGACGTGTCATGCCAAGTCAAACAAGAAGCCAATAAGATCATGATATGTGTAAAAAATGACAAGCCCGCTCCAAAAAACCCATATGTCATGTCACTTAAATCTGATTGGCTGAAGGGAATCCAGTTCCAATCACAACTCCTCTATTCTAAAACTATAAATAGAGGTCCTCATACTTTAAAAAAAACAGACAAGGAAATTCTAAACTAGAAGCTAGAGAAAGCTCATGGGACAAATGCCACAAATTTCTCTATAAGCTACAGGTTTAAAAATTCAACAATTCAAGTTCAAGAACGATCAAGATCAAGACCATCAAATTTTTGAACAAGCTCAAATCCCTTCAATTCAAGTAAAAGTCAAGATTAAGATAAAGTTCAAGTTCAAGACAAATTCAAGATCAAACTCAAGAGCCCTTGAATTATATCTGAAAAGGCGAATTCAGAGAAATCATAGAGATTGTAACACTCACACTTAAAATCAATAAATACGATTGTTATAATACTTTTTTGTTCTTGATTATTATTTTCTCGACGTGAATTTTATTGTCTACAGTAGGCTAGAGGAGTGATAGAAAAGTAAGATCCTCTTCGTCAGAAGCACTGCTACAACATAAGCTCCTAATCTTACCCTTCATCTTGCTTAGGGACTTGCTCTTTGTTCTCTTATGCTCTCTGAACGTCCCATGTCTCTTGTCTCTGCTCAATCTTCCCCTACCTTTGACTCAAATGCTCAAGTTGATCAGACATCGTCTTGTATCGAGCAGCTACAGAAGCAATGGTAGGTGAAGGAACACACTCTGAGGTAGGGGCTCCAGATGAGCCTGTAGGAATGCCAGTCATCATATCGCTAATGTCACGACCCGAGTCTACACCCTGGACGTGGTCGGCACTCAAGAACCATTGTTGGTCCCCAAGCGAACCCTCATCCTGGCTGACTACAAGCGCAAGACTAACTTAAGCATGCAAAAGCTCAAAACTGAATAAAATTCAATAAACTCAACTTTTCAAAAACTTTAACTCAAATGAACAACTTAGAATAAAAATAATATATTCAACTCGCCATAAAATAGGCACTTAAGTCTTTAAAACATTTAATAAAATAAATAAATAATACAGACTTCTCAAATATATTGACTATCTATGAAGCCTCTAACTGATAAAGATGGAAGTCAGGACAATACCCACGACATCCTGACTAAACTGAAAAGTAAATGAAATCCTCCAGAAACAAGGAGGATCACCATAGCTAACTCGAACTCTCGGATGTATCAACGAAGCTCCTGTTGATGATCAAAAATACTTGTGTCTGCATCATGAGAAGATGCAGGCCAAATGGCTCAGTACGTGAAATGTACGAGCATGTAAGGAGAATTCTAAAGCATAACATAAGCTTGAAAGAATCTGAAAGAAAAAGAAGAACTTACCTGGCTCAACTCAACTCAACCTAACTGAACTCATTTCATTATAAAGCAGTTTAAAACAAGTGCAATATAAATAAATTGAAAATTGTTTAAAACATGTAGTCAACTCATAATCATAAAATCATAAGGAGACATATCATGCTCCCTCTCAAACTCTACTTGTGCAATGAATAAATGAAGTCCCATACCCCCATTCATACTAAGAAGAACCCCTTGAGGAACCATGCAAATACTGTTGTGGGAGTTTCTCTAACCGACAATCATCACTTAAGAACTATAGTGATGATACAGCGTTATTAGCCCAACGCTGCCCGGGCCATCCTATACCTTGCCGTGGTATAGGACCTGAACTACTAAGTGGATCCACTAGTCTATGCGAAAAGGATTCATCTAAAAAGTATGACCCTTTTCTACCCATGATGGCTACATGGTTTAAGGGGGCTGATAGTTATATGAACTCTTCCACATTGGTGCTTAATACTACTCCCAAAAATATTACATTATATTAGCTCTTTATGTTTAAAATCATACTTCTTCTGTGATTTGAGATTAGTGCTCAAAAACTTATCTCAAATTCTATCTTGGAAATCAAAGTTTCTCCTCTTGCTTCATTTAGCAAGCGCTTTCTCTTTTCTGAAAACTAGTCGAAGGCTCTTTCGAAATCTCAGTTTCCATTCTTATTTAAATGTGAAAACATTTTAAATCTCTTTGGGAATACTTAGTCCCCATATACTTTTTGAAGAAAAGAACTTCAACTTTACCCTTTACTGAACTCAAAACTTAAGTCTTAAAACAAAGTTAAAACGTTTGTAAAAGACTTCTTAAAATATGGTTCATGCCGAATTATAGACATGAACGACTCAATGCAAGGTTTTCAATAACAATAGATAGAACTCAAATACTTGGAATTCAAGAACTTCAATGATACTACTCATTTCAAGAATGCTCAACTCAGAGTTCATGCGGAATTATGAGCATGAACTACTCAACTCAAAGACTCAAACATATTTCTCATCTCTATATTGTTCGACTTATAATATTCATGCGGAATTATAAGCATGAAATATTCAACTCAAGGACTCAAAGATACTTCTCAAAAGGGATAAGGAACTCAATACTTAAATGATTAGAACTTGAAGATACCACTTTTCTGAAAAATGCTCAACTTACGAAGTTCATGCGAAATTATAGGCATTAAACAACTCGACTCGATGATCTACATAACTATATGGAACTCATGTATACGACTCTTCTTATTCTCTAACTTACTTACTCAAAACTTAGTTCAAATTGATAATTGATCTCAAAGGATTCACAATTGAACTCAAAGGATTTCTTGAACTCTACTCCTAAATCTCTCTTGAATGTGAATTATGAATTCAAGAGTTATGGTTTATGATAAGAAAGATCTTATGATGACAAGGTAGACTCATAAATACATTATTCTCACTCTCATACTCACTTTCTAGAGTCTTGAAACAAGTTATTAGAATTTGTAAAATACTCCTCAAAAAGACTCAAAGGGACTTTCTCAAAATGTCTGAAAGAACTCTCAAAACTTGACTCTCAACTCTACCTTGAATGTGATTTATGAATTCAAGGTTGTGATTTGTGATAGGAATGATCTCGTGATGTTTAGGAATGATTTTACGTAGCTAAACATGAGAAAATACTGAAAGTCAATATCTGTCGGTGGGTTCGCGATGCATAGAAGCATTTAAATTTTAGTTTCGAAAATGGCTTCTGAGGCAGAACAGTCCGTGTCAGCTCAGCGACGCGAAACAGAAATTTCCAAATTTGAGAAGTGGCTGCGCGACGCGGAGGGGGTTCCAAATTTTGATCAACGAAATTTCTTCTTCGTTTCCTAACCCCAATTCGCATAACTTCGATTCTTTTTCTCAAGCTCTCTTTAGATTTAAATACCCAGCACAAGAACACAAGAATCTAACTCTAACAACTCTATAAATAGACACAATAACCTCAAGAACTCCTCAATCTCAGCCCAATTCAAGAATGAAAGCAATTTCATGAATACATAACAAGAACAACAAACCTTCAACTTTCTAGAACGAATTTAATGCTGAAATTAACATGATTGGTGTGTGGGTGAACAAACCCAACACTATGGAAGCTTACATACCTGAAAGAATTATCCTCTTAAAGCAACTTGAAGGAAAACCTTTGAAAGATGAACCCTAGCCTTAGCGTTCTCTTGAATCTTTTGAGCGTAGATTTTTTGGATTGGATGAGAGGGTTTGATTTAAGAAAACTGATTTTCTACACGTTTAGGGAAATTTAGATCCCCCCTAAGGATTTTTAGGACTAAAATACCCCTAAAGAAATAATTAAAATGAACTAGGAGTCAGAAAGATCTTTCACCAGGCAGTGAGGTCCGTGTTGGCTCCGCGTCGCGGAGCTGCTACCAGGTTTGCGCGACGTTAGAAAATTCGTCATAACTTTTTACTCAGAGCTCGGAATTGAGCAAACTCGGTGGCGTTGTAAAGAGGACTCGAAGGGCTTTAATTTCTATTTTGAAGATCACCTCACTCATCTTTTTCTAGGAGTTATGGTCGTTTGAAGTTGACCCAAAACTTAAGAAAAACTTAGGAATGACTTAAATGAACTCTCTTCTTCTTGGAACTCAAGGTGCTACATATAGTGACCTTAATACTCAAGAAATTTTAAATTCCTTGCAAAAATCTCACTCACTACGAAGAACGGTTCGAGTCTTAGTTCAAATTTTTTTTGGGGTGTTACAGCTAACATCATGAATCTGGAGGAGAGGTGTCTCATAGTAGCAGGTCCATATTGAAGAGGTCTCGCAGAAGTGGAAGCACCAGCTATAGAAGTTATCTCAGTGAACTAGCCAAAATCATGGTCCACCACATCAATCTTTGTCTTTTTGTTCCTGTTATCCTATCCACCTTTTTTCTTCAGGGAATGAATCTTTTTACCTTGTTTATTCTCCTCATCAGTAGGGTGTTTTGCCACCTTGTTTGTTCTCCTCATCAGTAGGGTGTTTTGCCACCTTCAACATTGTAGCTGAAAAATTAAATTAGAAAAATTGTTAAATTAAAAACACTATTGATTCAGGATGAAAAATTAAATTAGAAAAATTGTTAATTCGGTATTGAAATAGTATACTTATCAATAACATGTTTTTAGATGTTATATTACTTAAAAAAATAATTAAAAATATTAGAGACTTAATTAATAGTCTTATATAATATAAATAATATTAAAATAAATTTAAATTAAATATTAAAGTGACAATTTTAAAAAAAAAATAGAAAAATTGTTAATTCAGGTGGAAGTAATAATTTGTCAATAATATATTTTTACATGTTACAAAATAATTACAAATAAATAATATAATAAAATAATAAAAAATGAAATGGTAAATGTTTTGTTATTGTAGCAAATTTCCCCCAAATATATGCCCCTCCACCATAGTAGTTACATAGCAGAGCAGTGTGAGCATGGAAATTGAAGATACTATTATTGAAGTGGAAATGGAAAATGAAGCCATCCCAGCACCGATTCCGAAGGAGCCGCCGAAGATTCTGCGGCTGGAGGAATGTGTGGTGAACAGAATAGCGGCTGGCGAAGTCATCCAACGCCCAGTCTCTGCCGTGAAAGAGCTCATTGAGAATAGCCTGGATGCTGATTCCACCTCTATTTCTGTTGTTGTTAAGGATGGCGGTCTTAAACTTATCCAAGTTTCCGACGATGGCCATGGAATCTGTGTACATTTATTTTTAATTTTAAATATTCCTACTGAAATTGACAAATATTTTGGTACTACACCGTTCCGTTATATATAATATATTTGTTTTGATTGTTTTTTTATGTTTTTATTTGTTTATAGTATGAAGATTTGCCAATTTTATGCGAGAGGCATACTACGTCCAAGCTGAGTAAATTTGAAGATTTGCAGTCCATTAGGTCGATGGGATTTAGAGGAGAAGCCTTGGCTAGCATGACATATGTGGGTCACGTCACTGTCACCACCATTACTATGGGCCAGTTGCATGGATACAGGTGATATAATGTGTTGTTTTTCATCCTACAAAATGAAATACCTCATGTTGTATTGTGTTGGGGAGTTACATCATGCATGATAAACATTTTTATTTCATATGGTATGCTTTCGCTTGGATTTTTGTTTGTATATAGGTTGTGCTTTTAGTAATTACATCTTTCTTTCTCAAAGTAATTTTTTCCTGGTAATGTGTTCTTTCACAGCAACTTAGTTTGGCTCGGAGTTTTGAGTGTTATTCCCTAGCAGGCTTTTTTTTTTTTTTTTTTTTAGGTTTCTTCACGTCAGTGGCAAATTTAGCTTGTTAGGTACAGGTTACCAAGTCCACTATTGTCAACATGGAACGTGGATATATATGTGAAAAGTCACTAAATAATATATTCTGGAACCATAAATCAAAAGTACAATAAGTTCAGTGCTAAAAAGTTTAAAGATCGAAACCAACAAGCTTAAATTCTGCATCTGCCTTTGCTTCATGTTCATGTTTATCGAAATAGTCATATTATGATCTTGAGAAAAAGTAAATTGGTCATTTAAAATTTGGATATAATATTTTTTTTCTTCCTCTTGGGATCTTCCAGGGCAACATATAGAGATGGTTTGATGGTGGATGAGCCAAAGGCTTGTGCTGCTGTCAAGGGTACCCAGATAATGGTATGATTGCAACGTCTTGTTATTTATGATCGTGTTTTACCCTTCATCTTTAAGTCCTCATAGATAATTTGATGGACAGTGGGATGTGGGGACACTGAAGGCAACAGAGCTTTTATTTTTTAAAATGGTATATAAGATCTAGCTCAGAAGCATTCTGGCTTCAAGTTTGATAGTTTTTATTTTCTGTGGAAACGCTTAGTTTCACTAATTAAAATGTCCTTAATTCGGAAGTTCACCAATATTTTCTCTGTTTATGTGTGAAGCTATAATAATTGCTACAAGAACTTTTGCTTGGTTGTTTTCTTCCTCCCAGATTGAAAATTTATTTTATAACATGGCTGCGCGAAGGAAAACCCTTCAGAATTCTGCCGATGACTATCCAAAAATTGTTGACCTTATTAGTAGGTTTGCAATTCATCACACACACGTGAGCTTCTCTTGTAGAAAGGTTAGTTGTTTGACAATATTATGTTCCTTTATTACTTTTAGTACTTACTCTCTTGTATTCAAGCATATGTTTAGAAATACATCACTTTAGAATTTCTTTGCACGCAGCATGGAGCTGGTAGAGCAGATGTTCACACTATTGCTACTTCTTCAAGGCTTGATGCAATTAGATCCGTTTATGGAGTTTCAGTTGCTCGAAATCTGATGAATATCGAAGTTTCTGATACTGGTCCATTAAATTCAGTTTTTAAGATGGATGGTTTCATCTCCAACTCTAATTATATTGCGAAGAAGATAACAATGGTGCTTTTTATAAATGGTATGTAGTAGTATTGGTTTAAGAATATAACATGTGGTCAAGCTGAGACTAAAGGGCTGTTGATGCTATGTCTGTTGCAGCCTTAATAAACACAGCATTACGAGTTACTTGAATCTGGGTCAACTATGGGTAAACTATCCGCTACAGATATATAACTTTCATATGTTGGCCCATTAAATTTGCATGTATTCTCCGTCCAATCTCAAATCTCGAGTTATTGTGATACTAGACTTGGGCATTGCACCTTGTGCTTCCTTTAACATGTTTTCAACTTTATGATCTGATGACAACTGCTGCGCTCAACCACCAAACAAAATTGATCTTTTATGTGTGTGTTAATTTTCAGTAGACATTTAGAGCTTCTAAGAAAATAAAGTTTAGAACTATTGTTCTCCTTGGTCACTCCCGTATTTATAAACATAACTTAGATGTTCTGATGCTTTCAACTAGTTTCCTTAATGTAAAACTTCATTACCATCAATTAGTTTACTGTCTTGATTTGGCAATTGTTCTGTTTCATTCTTTCCAGATAGACTCGTTGATTGTGGTGCTTTGAAGAGGGCAATTGAAATAGTCTATACTGCAACATTGCCTAAAGCATCAAAACCTTTCATATACATGTCAATCATTTTGCCGCCCGAGCATGTTGATGTGAATATACACCCAACAAAGAGAGAGGTATTGATGATTCTGTACTTACAACTTTCATGAATCTCTATCCTAACAGGTGGGATTGTTTGCAGAATTAAAACTATTGTAGGAAGGAGAATTGAAAATTGTTACTTAAGGGGATCTTTGGAACTTAGCCTCCACTTAAATACCTTCGTTGTATGGCATTACCTTTAATCACTTTATTAGATACTTGTTGAACACTTAATACTTCATATCGGCCTTCTTGTTCATAGTGGTTGAGTAGTTGAGGAGTTTTCTCCTGACCACTAGGTCAAGGATTCAAGGCTGGTAAACAAAAGAAAATGCTGCATATGAAAAACATTTCTGCATAGAGCTTGGAAAACTTATGATGGTTTGACCATGAGATTGTTGCTCTGTATTTATGGAAACAGTGCCAAAAGTTTGACTTGTATTGGTCAAGAACTTGATGAGTCTGTTTGTGCTAATACTTCATAGGTTATCTGTCGGCATTCTTTTCAAGAAACTCTCGTGTTTGTGGAACCTATAAATTAACCCTGCCTTCTTGCTAACATAAAGATTTCAATGTACATTTGCTTATTCATAATTTTTATAAAACTTGTTTTTGATCACGTGCCTTGCACGTATATCCCTTGTCAATTAGTACAAAAAATTTTCAATTACAAAAATATTATTAAAAACATGTGTAAAGTATAAATCAAAATTCAAAGGAAGATATGTAGCATATTCTTCAAATATTTGTTTTAGTAAAATAATAAAAATAAGTGTAATAAGGTAAGTTCCATCGCATATCCTCCAGACGTCTAGTGAATATGCCAGGAATGGTTATTCTTGCCCTACTACATCTCTTCAATATTCTCTCGTGACACTATATATCTCTAATTTTCTATAATTTTAAATATCCCTTCTGAAACATCATTTCTTTCAAGCCCTCAAGGCCTAGCTCGAGTGGCAAAAGGTGGAGGATTTGTGGCTTAGGTCGCAGGTTCAAGCCCCACACCATGCAAAGCAATGCCTGGTATTTAAGTGGAGAAGGGGTAGAGGGGTGGGCCCATTATCCACCGAGTTTAGAAGGTTGTGATTGGTCTAAAGGGCGGGTCACAAACGAATTTCTCGATTATAAAAAAAAAACATCATTTCTTTCAATAAATATCGAACTCTCCTTGTTTTTGCCTTTATTTACATGTTGACCACAAATTAATGCAATAATCTTTATAACAGTATTGTGGACCTTTCTCTTGTTTTAATGATTGTAATTTAAAGCAGTAATAACCTACATGTAACCTGTAGGTTCATGATGTGCATGTATAAGTACGATTTGGTATATTCTTGTGGTTATTCCAAGAGAAAAGACATAAAGTGATACTTGAAGTTGTCCTGAATTTTCAAAAAAGATGTCTTAACTATGCGGGCGTCCTATTACCCCCCTAAACAATCTTGAACTTATTACTTCATATTTTGTTTACCTGGCATAAAGAGTGTATGCACTCTCTTAAGGAGAGTGAGCAACCTAAAATAATGAATATAATTTTTTTTACAAGTATTTTATTATAAGATATATTTTCTTGTTTTCTTATTGTTTTAACTTTTTGTCCTGATTATTTTCTCTTTCTTTCTTCTTTCTTCTTCAAAAATTCATTGTGAGCTCCATTGAAGCTTCTCACTTTCAATGTCACAATTTTTACCACAACTCGACATTCCTTTTTTTTTTTAACTACTATTAGTTTAACTCTCTTCAATTTTAAACCTTTATCCAAATATTTTTTTTTACATTTCGAACATTTTGATAAACCCATTAGATTTCAAGATGTTTAGGAGGTATCATTTAATTTTTTAAAATCCAATTTCAAACAAGCTCTTTCAATTATCAGGGAACTCATTGATTCTTTCAAAATTTTAAATTTTCTTAGAAAAATAATTGGTTTTGTTATCAATAACTCAACAAAGTCTAGAAAATAGTATGATTTTTTATTTAAAAAAATCACTTAAAGAAAGGAATTTGACTGAAAAAGAAGAAGAAAAAGAAAAGAAAGAAAATGAGGGAGGGACTCAACTTGGCGTGGTGGGGGGGGGTGAGGTGAGGGTGGGAGGTGACGAAGAAGAAGAAGAAGAAAGAGCGAAATAAAGAAAGAAAATGAAGGGTTGGGTCAGCTTGAAAGTGTGGGTGGAACATAAAGTGAAATTTAAGATAAAATCAATATCATATCATTTATTTATATAAAAGAGAACCCTAGGCCCGCCTACGTGGCACCACCACAATCAAGAATTTCCTTTTAAATTTATTTATTTCCAAAAATACCCTTCCCCTTTTATGAAAAGATGTGATTTTCATGAAAAGTTGTGACTTTTATGAACAACTGCGGCTTTTATGAAGAGTTGCGACTTTTATGAAAAATTGTGACTTTTATGAAAGGTTTGTGACCTTTCTGAAGGGTTGTAACTTTTCCAAAGAGTTGTGACATTTCCGATAAGGCACAATAAGAATTTGTTCACACTACCTTTTTTGTCTATAAATAGAGGGATTTCCTCTCATTTTAATTTTAAAACAATGAAAATTCTGAACTTTTTCTTTTGCACAATTAAATATTCGTGTACTTTGCTCCTGTTGAGTGGCCACTCAATGACACCATTGTTTTTGTATCAATACACTTGTGAATAGAATCGTTCAATCATGAGAGGATCTATTCCTTTAAACCTCGGGTAGTACCCGAGGTGAATAATTTCCTTAAGAGGACATTGTGTGAAGGGATGCATTCAGTGGACTCAATTTTTCCTTTTTGTTTCATTCTATTGTTATAGATCCTGGTATATTTTCTACCATCATTAATTTATGCTTATGATATTAATTGTTGTTTTTGAGTACATGTTTTAAACTTTGTTGTTTATGTTTCTGTAAAGTTATTGTTATAAGTATTTGTTAGTACAGATAAAAATTATTTATTTATTAGAAAATTCAATATCTCATATTGATGTTCATCTAATTTCCCTAAAATATCAAATAGTAACACTTCCTGGAGGCAAAAGGATAAATTATAAAATCAAATTAAAGATGATTGATTGAAGGATAAATGATAAGATGCTATAATTATCATTTTCCTTTATATTATTAACTAGTAAAAAATTTAATATCATGGAATTTATAAAATAATACTTAAAACCTATCAGTCATTAAAACTAAAACACTATATTATCTTACATACAAGATTACGTAGTAACAAACATTAATAATGTAAAGGAAAATGAAAATTATTACACCTTATCATTTATCCTTAATAACATAAGCATAAATTAATGACCGTAAAAATACATACTAGGATATGTAACATAAGCAAAGGTGTCGGTGAGCCACTCAACAGGAGAAAAGTACACAAATATTAAATTGTGAAGAAGAAGAAGAAGAGGTTCAGAATTTTCATTGTTTTAAAATGAGAGAAAATCCTTCTATTTATAGACAACAGAGTCATAAAAGTCACAACTTTTCATAAAAGTCGCAACTCTTCATAAAAGTCGCAACTTTTCATAAAAGTCGCAACTCTTCATAAAAGTCACAACTCTTCAGTAAAGTCACAACTCTTCAGTAAAGTCACAACTCTTCAGTAAAGTCACAACTCTTCAGTAAAGTCACAACTCTTCAGTAAAGTCACAACTCTTCAGTAAAGTCACAACTCTTCAGTAAAGTCACAACTCTTCAGTAAAGTCACAACTCTTCAGTAAAGTCACAACTCTTCAGAAAAGTCGCAACTCTTCATAAAAGTCACAACTCTTCAGTAAAGTCACAACTCTTCAGTAAAGTCGCAACTCTTCAGTAAAGTCGCAACCTTTCATAAAAGTCACAACTTTTCATAAAAGTCGCAACTTTTCATAAATTTCACAACTTTTCATGGAAAGGGAAGGCTAGTTTTGTAAATAAAAAAATTAAAAGGGAATTTTGGTTTGTGGTGGCGCCACGTAGGCAGGCCGAAGGTTCTCTTTTATATATATAGATGATGTTCGTTACTACGTAATCTTGTATGTAAGACAACATAGCGTTTTAATTTTAATGACCGATAGGTTTTAAGTATTATTTTATAAATTTTGTGATATCAAATTCCTGCGCGAAGCGCGGGTAATTTTACCAGTTTAAGTAATAAAATTAAAATAAGTCAAAAAGTATGAGAGAGAGAGAGAGAGGGAGGGAGAGGGAGAGAGAGGGAGAGGGAGGGAGGGAGGGAGGGAGAGAGAGACTTAAAATGAAAAAATATATATTTTAAATTAAACTAACACATGTCAATAAAAATCGGAGAATGGTTAAAAAATGATGTAATAATATCAATTCAAAATTGTTTAAGTATGTAATAGGCTCGTATAGTTAAGGTGTCTTTTTGAAAATTCGGGATAGCTTCATGTGTCACTTTATGTCTTTTCTCTTATTTTCTATTCTTAAATAGTCTACATATGAAATCCAAATCCAATGCATCCACAAAGTGTTAAAAATGATTGAATATTTACCAACATAATCTTCCAAAAGTGAAGCTATGTACCACAACAAAAGCATTACCTTGAATCTGAGATTCAACACATACATTTTTTGCACGTCTTTTCCCATTTTAAGTGAATGGTACTCATGTTGCAAAATGAAAAATGAATTGCTTCCACATTAGGCCTTTTCATTAGGGCCATTATCCTCATTCTGCCTCTTTTTTCTATTGCACTTAGTTTAGATCTTTAGTTGTTCCTTACTGTTTTCATGACTAAAATTGGTAACTTGATGTGAGACCTCTCATATTACAAGTAATCTCTACTTGGTTCATCTATATTCACAAAGCGAACTCCTTCCGGAAAGTTGTAACCTCCATTTCTAGGCCCAAGGAATTGGTAATATCTATGGGGGTTGAGATAACTTTTTATGTGTCTTTTCATTCTTTTTAATTCTGACTACTCTCTACTTGGTTTCATGTAGTTTTATCAAAAGTAAAAAGCGCAAAAAAGCTCTAAGGTCTATTGGGGCTTCAAGTGCAAACAAAGCATGGGCTTCAATGAAAAAGGCACAAAGGGAGGAAAATACAAATATATATGCTTAGTCCAAAACTAATACTTATAAGCATGAATGACAAATATATGAATAAATAAATTGAAAAAAAAAAATGATAAAGTGAAATATCAATTGTTTAGTGTCGCCTCTACTCAGGGAAAAGGGAAAAGTATGTCTTAGAACCTTGATGATGGCACTGAAGCGCACATTAAGCGAGGTGAAGTGCTAAACATGTTTTTAGCTTCGTTACAGGGCTTAAGCACGCCTTTGAAAACTTTGGTTTCATGCAGTAAATGCAAAGTCATGACAGAGTGGGCATCTTTCAGAATTAGAAAGGTTAAAATGGTCAGGCTAATTTTGTATAATATTGGCTTGAGATGAGTTTAAATGAATTAATATGGTCAATGAGGATTCATATAGCCGACTCCAACTTGTTCAAGATTGAGGCATACTTGTTGTAGAAAGACTAAAAATAAGAAACACTTAATGGTCCAGCCAACATGAAAATCACACAGAAGGTCCAAGAAATGAGAATAACCCTCAGATGAGAAGATATGATCATTAGGAAACGACATTGATTTCGTCAGCAAGTTTAAATTGTAAAATAAAATAGAGAAACACACTATAAGGGCCCCATATTTTTAAATAAAAATAAAAGAAGAGAAAACCAGAACCTATGAAAAACTAGAACACATCGAAAATTGCCTGACAAAGAATGATAATATCAGATAGGGTTTGAGTTCAAGTCTGTCCAGGTGGAGACAAAGAGCTCAAATTTTTGGTTCCTTCCTGAGAACTTTCTTGTCTCAGTTTCTTTCTTTGACAAAATCAACTTTTGCTTGGGTTCTTAAAAAATGCTGCCTTGTATATCTTTTCTGTGAGTTGAAATCATCATCAATGCCTCGTGATTCCTCATTAAATTTTAATTATTCTTAGTGTAACCCAAACATTCATGGTATATTGGTGTCCCAGAATTTATTGCATTGGGTTGTTATAAAATGGTACAGCTATTAAGCATAGCTTTTCGTATTTCATTTGCAATATGGAAAAAATAAATATTCCATGAATTTACTCTAGTTAGAAATGCAAAGAACACAGTTACCTTAAGAATACCAAACACGTTGAATATGATATTTGATATAACTAAGAGACATTGCGATTGATTCATTGTACAATATCAAATCTGATATTATCTTTACATTTTGTGAAATATTATAGTAGTAGTGTTTGATTTAAGGGTACAAAAGTTGTTTGCCTTTTGATAGGTATTTTGGCAATTCAACTTTGGACTTGGGGTTTTCCCACTTTTATATTTAATAAGAGTAACAGATAGATAGATAATAGTAAGGCTAACATTTGTTTTTTGAGAAAGGTAACAAAATAGAATCAGCTTTGTAAGAAAAAGAATTGGATGATTTTTTAATGGTTCAATTCTTGAAAAGTTACAAGTGGTTCATATAAAATCATTTATTGATATGCAGGTAAGCCTTTTGAATCAAGAGTTCGTCATTGAGAAGATCCAGTCTGTAGTAGGGTCAAAATTGAGAAGCTCCAATGAGTCGAGGACATTCCAGGAACAGGTAAGGACCACCTACCTAACAGTTGCTTAAAGATATGTAAACATGTCATACTTATATACGTAAAAAGCAGCAGTTCTCAACAATTTGGCTCCATGTCCTTTTTTGTTTTTGATTAGTCAATTTGACTTATATTTATTAAAGGGAAAAGGGCCAAATGTACCCTTGAACTATTCACAATAGACCAATTTTACCCTCCGTTATGTTTTTGGCTTAAAAATTCCCTCCAACTAACAAAATAGCTCAAACATATCTTTCTTACTAACGATTGCTAAATATGGAGGGATGTGATTGTTACTAAATATGGATTTCTCAATCCTTGGATTACTAAACAACCACTTCCTCCTCACACATGGTCTGGAGACACATGAGTGCCCATTGAGTTTCTTTTCAACCGAAGACCTCAATAGTAATTGGAGATGGCAGGAAAGTAGATTCTGGCTTGATACCTGGCCTGGAAAGTCAACACTAATGGATCTGTACCCAAACTGATTCAATCTGGCACAAAATTCTGATGCGATCAGATTATTAGACTAATCAAGGTTGGAATATCATATTCAGGTGCAACATCAATGACCTGGGAAATGGACAGGTTATGTTCACTACTAATTCTCCTTCACAAGACCCCTCCCATCTTCCCGGAATGATTCTCGATGGTTAAAGTTCGATACTAAAGGAAGGTTTACTGTCAGATCATGCTACGCAGCAGAGGGCTAATGCTGCTGAAAAGTTTCCTGGAAATGCATCTGGAGAAACATAGCACCACTAAAAGTTGACTATTTTTTTTATTTTTTTTTTTTGATTTGCACCGGGTGTCCGAGTCTCTTTGAGCCCCGACTAATCCCGGGGGTGCACAGGCCCTCGGCAAGGAGTTTCCCGCAAGTGCACCACGGTTAATTCAGGTTTTACCCAGTCCGATGGCCCTCAGAAATTGTTTGCACCCAGTGGGTTTCGAACTTGAGACCTTGAAAGGGAGCAAACCCCAAGGCTCAAGTCAATTGCCAGCAGGCCAACCCCTGAGGGTTAAAAGTTGACTATTTTATTGGTGGCAAAAGTCTGTCTTAGGCATGAGAACATTCAAAAGAGGGAACTAATATGTGGAGTAGATGGTGCGTCTGCCTAAAGCAAATCGAAGAAGTCAATAGCCTATTTCTTCATTGCTCTTTCACCTCACAAATGTGGAGTTTCGTTCCTACCATAGTGGGAGTTACTTGGACTGTTGAAAACTGATTAATATAATGCTGACACTTAAAAAGGTTTAGGAAAGACAAAGAGGAAGACCTCCCTGTATATTGATGAATTACATTTACCAATCAAAAAAAGAAGAGGATGATGATTGGAGTTATACTTTGTCAAAACATCAATGTAACAATTAAGAAGTTGTTGAACTTGTTGTTTTCATTTTGCTTCCCTAATGTTGTCATATCCAAATCTGAATGTGCATACTCTCAGACCTTTAGGTGCTTTTCCAAACAAACTCCTTTCTGCAGTCTTTAATGCAGATCCATAAGATTAGGATATGAAAATCCCATTGTATTGGTGAAATTTGAATTGTAGCCAAAATGAAGTTGTATGTTTGTTGGTGGAGACAGGTAGGCCCCAGGGGGTTCATCCGAACTCCTTCGACGGAAAATTAAATTATTCTTACATGGTTAAAAATATCTTCTTTTTTTTAAGACAAGGGAAAACCGCAGCCGCTACCCTTTGGGTGCGCACAGGGTAAAACCCCGCTCCTATGCAATAGCTTGCAAACCACACCAGAGAGGTAACCCGCACCGGGCAAACTCGGTGCGACGAGCTCGACCCAGAAGGCAAACTGGTTAGAAATATCTTTTTATGTATATATGGTAGATATAGCTTCTTCGTTTGTTTACTTTTCATATTTTAAACCCTAGTGAAAATCCCGACTCCGCCATTGAAGTTTGACCTGAACTTTTGTCCTGGACTGTTCACTAGAGTTATCATGCTTCCTTGCCAGCCTACTGGTATACCATCTAGCTTGTTCACTATTCTTAATTATCCACCATATTTCATATGTGAGACAGACTATGGATTTTTCTTCATCCAGTCCAACGGCCACAAGTAAAGATTCCATTAAAGAACCGTCTCCTTCTGGTATGTTTCTTACCTTTACTGACTATCTCTTCCTTGAAATAAGATGTGACTTATCTAGTTCTTTTAGAATCTAATAATTTGCAGATTCTGCCTCTTTAATAGCCATTACGTTTCTTATTTATTAAGGGATAAAGTCACAAAAAGTGCCACATAAAATGGTACGAACAGATACTTTGGACCCTTCTGGAAGGCTGCACGCTTACATGCAAATGAAGCCTCCTGGTAATTCAGAAAGAGGTTCTTGCTTGAGCTCTGTGAGGTGGGTCTCATCTTTCCTTGCACATGATTTCCAATTGTTAAACTATTTTAGATCTCTGTAATATGACAGGTTGCTCGCTTGTCCTTCAATTTCTGTTAGAATATTGGTATGTAAATGTTATGCCATCATTCATTTGCACTGAGGGAATATTTAGAAACTCAAAATTGGATTTGAGTCTATCGTTAGGTTTTTTTTTTTTTCTAGTAGTGCCCAGTCAGGGGAGGGATATGTTGTCCAAATCCTATTCCCTTAGCCAATTATATTTGCTATTTTTTTATATGTTTAAATATTATATAAATGACACGTATATATAAGGGCCAACCCCTTTGACACTAGAAAATACTATAATACATTGATGAAGGAGTTTCACTTAACGTTTGCTGAATTTTTGAAATTCCTTGCTCAAAACCTTGAAGGCTTGACCTGTGATTTTTTCCTTAAACAAAAAGACCATAGACAACTTACCTTAGTTTTAAACAAAGTTGTTCTGATAAATAGACTTTATATTCTCCAATGGCCCAAAGTCCAAAATAAGTCATTTTCTTTCGCAGCTGCCAAAGGTGACCACTACTTGCAAAATCATTAAATTGGCCAAAAGAAACTCAAAATAGATCCATAAGCCACTTGTATATTTCTTGACTATGCCAAAGTATTGTATTACTTGGCAAACCACACCTTATTATCCTATTAATGGATGATTCTCGAGTTAAAATGTCAAACCAACTTTTAGGGATAAATTCTTGATGGTAATTGAGATGTCTGACGCTGTTGCTCTTGTTTGCTAGAGATTGCATTCTCTGCTTAGTCCTATTTTGATGAAACTTGAGAAGTTGTAATTTGAATTCCCTTGCAATCTTACAAGTTCCTTTTTTATCTTTACTTCAAGGCGTTGGAGCATCTCTTATAGTTTTCTTCTTTGTGACCTTGCCATTAGTCTTCTAGGAGCTTCAAGGACTGGTCCTTGGATTCAAGTGTTGATTGGCTTCCTTGGATGCTACCACTCAAAGTGCTCTCTTGATAGTAGACAACATGAAAGGAGAGCATCATGTAAATGCAAAATGTTTAGGGAGGTCTGGTATTATATAATCATCCATCATCCTTTTTGTTTTGCACTATATGGTGGCACCATTGGAGAAGAAGCTGAAGTGGATACTTCTTGTTTACTGCCTTTGGAAGTTAGCTATATTGAGTATAGTATATAGGCATACACATTACCATACAAACATGATATTTCAATTAAGTGATGGGAGTGAGAGAAAGGAATTGTGGGAGGAGTTGGGAGCAATGAGGAGCTTCTGTGAAGGGCCATGGGTGGTATGTGGGGATTTTAACACCACACGGTTCCCATCAGAAAAGATCAATTGTAGTAGAATTTTCGGGGCTATGTCTGATTTCTCTAGTTGCATCAATGAACTGGAACTTGTGGATCCCCCTTTATTTGGGGGATCCTACACATGGAGAGGAGGGGCGAATAAAAAAAAAAGCTTCAAGAATTGACAGATTCTTGTACTCTTTTCCGTAGGATGAGATATTCACTCAAATTTGACAAAGTGCTTTACCTAGCTTGGGGTCTGATCATAATCCCATAGTACTGACCTGTGGGGATGAGACTTTCAAAAAATCATACTTCAAGTTTGAGAAGTGGTGGGGTTCCTTTAATGTGACAGGCAGTCCTGACTTCATACTAGCCTCAAATTTGAGTCTCTTAAAAAAGAAGCTCAAGGAGTGGAGCAAAGAGAATAGAGGCAACTGGAGGGTCAGAAAAGAACACCTATTGGAACAAATTGGCAGTTTGGAAGACATTCAGGTGCACAGAGCTTTAACAGATGATGAGCAACTTTTGAAAACTCATATAGCACTAGAGTAGGAGGAAGTAGCTAGAAATAAGGAAATCCACTAGAGACAGATCCAAAATTCAGTGGATAAAGAATGGAGATAAGAACACCAAGTTCTTCCACAGAATGGCTACAACCCACCAAAGAAACAACACTACAGAATTCTTAGTGATTAATGGAGAAGAGTCTTTAGATTTTGTGGTAATCAGAAATGCAATTGTGAATTTTTATCAGATTTTGTACAAAGAGACAGAAAGCTGGAGACAAGATGTTCAAACAATCACAGAAGAAGTACAAATCTGGTTGCCTAGAGATTTTGAGGAGGAAGAATTCTTAGAAGGAATAAAGCAGTGTGTTGTTGATAAAGCACCTGGACCAGATGGCTATACAATAGCTTTCTTCGGTGCTTTTTGGGAAACTATCAAAGATGATGTGATGCAGACCTTCCACAAATTCCATGCTCATCAAAAGTTTGAGAAGAGTTTTAATGCCACATTTGTAGCTTTAATTCCAAAGAAGGTGGGGGCAAATGAGCTAAAGGATTTTAGACCTATCAGCCTGATCACGGGGGTATACAAGATCATAGCTAAGGTGTTGGCAGAGAGGTTGAAGAAGGTGATCAGTAAGCTAGTAAACAAGCGCCAAATGGCCTTTATCAAAGGAAGGTAAATCATGGATGCTGCACTTTTAACTAGTGAGTACATTGATTCTAGAATTAGAGGAGGAGCCCCTAGATTAATGTGCAAGCTAGACATTGAGAAGGCATATGACCATTTGAACTCGGAGTTTCTAATCAATATCCTAAGGCAGGTGGGGTTTGGATGGAGATGGCTCAGCCGGATAAATTTTTGCATTAAAACCACTCGGTTCTCCATTCTAGTAAATGGAGAACCAGTTGGTTATTTTCCAGAAAGAGGCACGAGACAAGGGGACCCAATATCCCCTTTTCTCTTTATCTTAGCCATGGAAGGTTTAGATAGGTTAATGAGAGTTGCTTCCCAGAATAACTGGATAAGGGGCTTTTCCATAAAGAACAGGGTAAATGATACAATTGAACTAACACATCTATTGTATGCAGATGACACATTGGTTTTCTGTGAAGCTGAGCAGGAACAAATTTGCTATTTAAGAGTGATCCTGGTGGTTTTCGAGGCATGCTCAGGACTAAAAGTAATTTGGAGAAAGAGTAGTAATTTTCCAATTAAGGAGGTGCAACAGATTGAGGCTCTTGCAAGTATTTTGAAGTGCAAGATAGAGAAGCTCCCAATAGTTTACCTAGGAATGCTTTTGAGCTCCGAGCACTAAGCAAAAACAATTTGGGATGGCAATATTGAGAAAATAGAGAAAAAATTGGCTATATGGAAATCCCAATACCTATCTCCGGGAGGTAGAGTTACAGTAATTAACTCAGTTCTGGATTCTTTACCAGTTATGTGATGTCCCTCTTTCCTATCTCCCAGTAGGATAGTGGAGGTTTTAGATGCACTTATAAGAAACTTCCTATGGCAAGGGAACAAGATAGGAAAGGGATCCAATATGGTGAAATGGTATGTAGAACAACAAAGCAGGAAAAATGGGGGACTTGGAGTGAGGAATTTAAAAGTTCATAATAGGAGCCGTCTCTTAAAATGGTTGTGGAGATCCAATGAGAAGGAGTAGCCTCCATGGAAAGAGATAATAAATCACAAATATGGGCAAGAGGACTTCTGGTGCACTAGTGAAGTCAATGAAACTTATGGGGTTTGGGTATGGAAGACCATTTGAAACCTTTGGGTGAGTCTAAAGAACAACTCACAGATAGTGGTGGGCAGAGGAGACAAAACAAAGTTCTGGCTAGATGATTGGTGTGGAAATGGGATTCTAAGGGACCTGTTCCTTAGTCTTCTCTCAATATGCACAAATACTAATAGCAGGATAGAGGAGATGTGGTCACCACAAGGTTGGAGTTTAATATTTTGTAGGCTGCAAAATGACTAGGAGATTGATGGAGTGGTGGAGCTTTTGAGCTTGATTGGTGGATTCCATGGTTCTACTCCAGAGCCAGACAAATTAGCATGGGGACATCACAAAGATGGGGTATAATGAAGAGGGGCAAGCTTTATGGAAGGATGTCATCAGATCCAGGTATGGTGAGTACAATCCTTGGTGCAGTAATGTTAGTGTTGATGCCTATGGGGTGGGGGTCTGGAGAACTATCAGAAACTTATGGCAAAAAACTTGAAGCTAATACGTACATTGAAGTGGGAGATGGCAGGAGAACTAAGTTTTGGACAGATGCGTGGAACAAACAGATTCCTCTAAAAGAATCCTTTCCAGATCTGTTCTTACTATGTAGTAATCCTGATGCAAATATCAATGAATGTTGGACAACACAAGGGTGGGATCTAATGTTCAGAAGGTGAATGACTGGGAAGTGGACAGAGTGGCCAAATTGCTAGAGCTATTAGAAAAATTCCCTGGCATCACCAATGCTCTTGATTCTTTGAGATGGAAACATAGTAAAGATGGGGCTTTCACGGTTAGCAAAGCATACAAAATGGAAAGTCCACAGTAACGCAACTCTAAGCAGAGTTTGTGGAGAAAGGTATGGAGAACCTTAGCACCAACTAAGATAAAATGCTTTACATGGTTGGTTGCTAGAAGGGCTTGCCTGACACATGAAGTGCTGAGGAGAAAAGGAAAGATTATAGTATCTTGGTGTTCATTATGCGGGAACGCAGCAGAGACCAACCAGCATCTATTCTTGCATTGCAACTTTACAACACAAATTTGGTCCATCTTCCTTAGTCTCACAAAAACAAACTGGACCATGCCCAAGCATACTGCAGATTTGTTGAGTTGTTGGATAAGAAGAGGGGGAGCAAGAGTCAAAAAGGCATGGGTGGAGGATAATTCCACATTGCATTTGGTGGACAGTATGGAAAGAAAGAAATAGTAGACTTTTGAAGATAGGTCCAATTCCATTCAGAAGGTTAGATGGGATTGTATTGCATCCTTTTATTTTGGGTGTAAAGAGAAAGGTTTAGAGGATACAAAACAGATTGTAAAATTATTAGGACCCTTGTAAGTATTTTTTTTTTATTTTCTTTTCCCTCATCTTTTGTTCCCCTCTGTTTGCAGGTCACCAGCATCTCCTTAATGTTGAAGAATACACCATTACCATTTTCAAAAAAAATAAAATGGGGTATTTTCTGTGAGCAGACTATACAACTGGGGGCTTAAAAGAAGTGCAGGAAGAACCACTGGATCTTGGAACACAATATGGAAAAGTGTGGCTCTTGCCACGGTGAAGTGCTTCACTTGGTTGGTTGGTTGCTAGGAAAAAATGTTTGACTCATGAGGCAATGTAGAAGAGGCGCATAACATAGTATCTAGATTCCTCCTCTGTAAAGAGGCTCTGGAGACTAACAAACACTTGTTCATGCATTTTAAGGTAACTGCTCAAATGTGGGCTCTCTGTTTACAAGCATAGTCCAAAACACACTTCTGACCTCCTTAGTTGCTAGATCAAAAGGGGAGGCAACAAGAGTCAGAAAAGATGGTGGAGAACAGTTCCAGCCTGTATCTGGTGGATTATATGGAAAGAAAGGAATCAAAGAATATTTTAAGGAAAGGAGTGTCCAATACAAAAGATCAAATGGAAAGTAATTACTACTCTTGGCTTTTGGTGTAAAGAATAGGATGTAGAAGAGGAGTTCCAATTAGTGGACTTCATAGGTTCTCTGTAAGTATTTCTTTTAGTTTTTTTCCTTTCTTGTAACAATTTTTGGAGGTGGCCAGCATAGCCTTAATGCTGAGGAATACAAAAAGTTACCAATATCATAAAATAAATAAATGAAGTTGTATATACCATAACTACTCAAACATCAGGTTGATAGTTTAGTTAAACATGCTACCAACATACTTTTTCACGCAAAGAAAATGTTGCAGGTCTTCTATCAGACAAAGGAGGAATCCTAGTGAAACCGCAGACCTCACTAGCATCCAGGAGCTTGTTAATGAGATTGATAATGACTGTCACCCTGGTATGTGCCGATGGATTACCAAAATTTTAGTTGATAGGAAAACAAATTAGCCTTTTACTCCTACTAATCTTGAGTTATTAATTTGTAGGTCTATTGGATATTGTTAGGAATTGCACATATATTGGGATGGCGGATGAGATTTTTGCTTTGCTTCAACACAATACACACCTTTATCTTGTTAATGTGATTAACTTGAGGTAATCTATCACTTTAGCTTTTTGATAAGATATCAGTATTCTAAGAAAGATTTATAAGTTTTTTGTTGCTTCTCTATCAAGGTTCATTGATTGGATTATGAGAATATGGATGTAGTGAGGACTTTGTATGCTTGCTAGAATAAAAGCTCTACAATTTGCATAATCTTGGTACCATTAAATCAGTACAACATACTAAAGAAGCATAGCTGCACAGTCAAGAGACTTGGCTAACCAAAGGCGCTTCCTTTTTGTATATATCCTTGTCGGTATAAGCTAGCTTGAAAGAAATGTTTTGTGTGATGCACTTTGATTGGGCACGGAGTTTTAAAAAGAAAGAAAGACTTTTAAAACTTTTGGTCTAAAACAAACCATATACATTTGTTTGGCTATATATTATCTCATTAAGGGGTTGTTGGTAGCTGGATAAGTCCAAAGCTAATACATGAATAACTTGGTTTGGTTATTCATGTATTAAATTTATACCATGTTTGGTTTGCAAATAGGATAAAGGTTATTCATGTATTAATTTTATACAATGTTTGGTTGGTAGGTTTTCAAATGTTGTATAAAAGTTATTCATGTATTATTTTTATACGGTGTATGGTTGTATTTTTTGTAATCCTACATAATTAATACTTACCTAACTTATGAGGGAATCTGTGTGTAATTATTGCGGGATAGAAGGTGGAATAAGTTATGTGGGTATTAGTTATACATTTATTATAATAGTAAATTGCACATTCACCCCTATTAATTTACTTTGAATGTATATTAGTTTACAACAAACCAAATAATTAATACATGTTAAATAAATCACTACCAAATTTTTTTCTTTGAGTTTTTGTCTTGTTAATTGCTTAATTACTTTTAGTTCTTGTGGTTAAATTTTTGTTAATTGTTTTCTTTGGCGGTAAGGCAGTGACTATTAATTGTAATTAATTTCTTTGCTTAGTTTCTGCTATTAATTGTAATCAGTTTCTTTTCTTAGTTTCTCTACAACGAATTGCCAATACAAGTTTTAATTTTTTTAGTTATTTGTTATTTATTTTAATTTAAATTTCCTATTGCTTAATCATATTGAATACAAATCACTTAATTACTTTTAGTTATTTGTTATTTACTTTATTGTTTTTGGCTATTTGTATTTATTTAATTTTAACGTGTTATTAGCTCACTATTTGTTATTTATTTTAATTTAAATTTCCTATTGCTTAATTGCTTAATCATATTGAATACAAATTACTTAATTACTTTTAGTTATTTGTTATTTACTTTATTGTTTTTGGCTATTGGTATTTATTTAATTTTTCAATTGGTATAACAAAAATTAGCTCACTATTAATTTTTGGAATTAAGAAATAAAAATTAGCTCACTAATGTATTGTAATCTCTACATAACTAAACCATGATAATTGGAAATTTTTATTTTGAGCGAGGTACGACCAACAAAACTTGTATGAGGATCCATTAGCAAGTTGACACGTGGATTGTGTGGGCACAAATTGTCCTTTAAAGCTGCAACTAAAATCAAAGAGGAGAGAGAGTGTAAAGTTCAATTGGAAATTGGAAGAAAATCGTGGGGATCCGTGTCAAATACAATTAAATAAACTAAAATGGTGTATTTAAAGTAAAAAAGTGCACGATAAAAAAATAATGAAACGAACGAAAAGTTATGTTATACACATTGAAATATTCTGATTAAATCTATTTTAATAAAAATGTCAAATAAGATGTCAATGCCTCCAGATTGAAGTTTCATTAATTTACTATTTCTAAAAATAAAATATAAAATTTAATATATTTAATATAAACTTTGTACGATTTAATAATAGTATAATAAGTAGAAATTTGACTGTTTTGCTCCAAATTAAAATGAAATTCGTACTATATAATGTTGTTATTCATCTAACACCATTTGGATAAAAGAAATACTATAATAATATGCTTGTTATATCATAGGATACTTTTAAAAAATTTCACTTTGTTACACATTTCAAGTCTTTTTCTCAGTCCATTTATCAAATAACCATTTTTAAAATTAATGCGAGTTTGAAAAAAAATATATACATAAATCTTATTTTATCTTATAATATAGAATCATTTTTAAAAGTAACGCAAATTTGAAGAGATCAAAGTGTATATAAATATCATTTTATCTTGTAATATAGAAATAATGTTTTTTTTATATAAATCCTTAATTAAACGAGTTAAATAAATGTGCATATAAAACATAAAATAAAAATATTGGTCAGATGATAATATGACTTCTCATTCCCTTCATTACATTTTAATGTGTATTTTTCCACTTTCAATACAACATTTTAGTTTATTTAATTGTATTTGAAATGTGCCCTGCGATTTTCTTTCAATTTCCAATTAAATCTCTCTACTCTTTGGTTTGAATTTTAGCTTTAAAGGACAATTTATGCCCCACAATCCACATGTCAACTAGTTAATGGATCCTCATACAGGTTTTGTTGGTTGTACCTCGCTCAAAATAAAAAATTTCATGATAACTAATACCTACATAACTAAATCTTGCATAACTAACACATGTATAACTAATACTTACATAATTAAACCCTGCATAACTAACATCTACATAACTAATACCCACATTACTAATATCGAGTTTGTTACATATGTAACTAATATGAGTTCTAATGAGGGATATTTGCAAGCTGATCACTTGACTTCACAAATTTTGTAACAATCTTCTCAGAGTATCTTTTCTCTAATAAAGTGACGGTCAATCTCAATTTGGTTAGTCCTCTCATGAAATACAAGATTTGATGCAATATGAAGGGTTGCTTGATTATCACAAACAAATTTTATTTGATTGATTTCTCAATTTTTTATTTCTTTTTAACAATCGTGTGATCAAAACTAGCTCACACGTTGTTATAGCCATTGCTTGATATTTTGCTTCTACATTAGATCAAGCAACTACATTTTGTTGCATACTCTTTCTGGATACCAAATTGCCTTGTTCTAAAGCACAATATCCAACGTTTATTAGAAGGTAATCCTGTCCAATCAACATTTGTATATCCCATGATTTGCTCATGGCCTTGATCTGCAAAGAGTGGTTTTTTCCCTTCATATATTGTAGAATGCGGTCAACTGCATCCGAATGACTATCACAAGGATAATTCATAAAGTGAACTACAACACTCGTATGAAAAAAAATGTCAGGTCTAGCCATTGTGAGATAATTCAACTTATCAACCAACTGCCTATAAAGATGACTAAGTGGCTTTTCCCGTCCTGTCAAAAGTTTAGCAGTTGGAACCATTGGAGTGTCGATGAGTCTATATCCCATCATTCTTGTCTCCTCAAGAATGCCTAATGCATACTTTCATTGTGAAATAACAATACCTGATTTGGATTGAGTAACCTCAATACCTAGAAAATTCTTCAGTTTGTTGAGATTTATAGTTTGAAAGTGTTAAAAGAGATGTTGCTTTAAATTGGTGATAGTCACTGTTATCAAAAGCGAAAAGCGGTGAAACATTATGATCTCTGAATCTACATAATAGCATGTGAGAAAATCTTTCACAATAACATTGATACTTTCCTTTCAAAGCATCCCAAATCATTTACAATAATTTCATAAAAATATGCATATCTTCATAAATTCATAGTTCATAGGTTTATGAGTTCATCATAGGTTTATATTTGAAAAACATAAATGAGGCATGAGTCAACATAATTTCAACTAAATATCATGTATTAACATTGAATCATGCATTAGAAGACTTAATTAACAATAATAAATCATAATTGGATGAAACCCACAAAGATGGAATTGAAACCCTAACTTGAACAATTGAATTTGAGATCGAGAAATTGGAAACTTTGGGGGCCCCATGGAAGAATAGATTCCATGGGTGAATACCCACATACCTTGATGCTTAAAGCCCAAAAAGAATGGAGGATTGATGAACTTGAATTAACCCTAGCTTCTTCTCCTTCATTAGTCTTGAGAGAATTTGGGGAGGATGAATTTGGCTAGGTTTTGGGAAATTAGGAGAATGGGTTGAAGTGGGTAGTTTTAGGACCTAAAAGCTTTATATAGGGCTTAGGGTAGAAGACAAAACGACATAATTTTGATTTAAAACAATCAAGAAAACGACTCAAATGCCCCTTAAAATAATTGTCGAAGCCCGTCTACCGTTTGGACCTACGGTCCGTAGACACCAATCAAAGAAACCAACTTGACCTTGTAAAATATCACTAAGTATGGGACCTACCTATGAGCCTATCTACGGCTCATACAAAGACTAACGGGCCGTCCTCGTAAATTGTAAAAAGAGGTACTGGGACTTGACTTTTCAAATATCATTTTCCCTCTTCTTCGGATGCCATCTACAGCCTGTAGAAGCTTCTACGATCTGTAGATGGGGACCCGTAAACACAACTTGCAGCCCAAAAATCCCTTTTCTTTCTTTTCCAAATTCTAAGGTGTTACAACAACTGATTGTACTTGTGGAGATGTCTGCTTGCTTGCGCAATTCTGAAGGAACTCATTATATTCCATTAGAGCAATAGGATCATAGTTGGGTGGTGGACAATGCAAATTCCTCCATGACTGCCTGTACTTGTCCCAAGTAAGTAGATATGTTAGATTCTTGTTTCTTTAAGTTGGTCATCCGAGATATCACATCATAGAATCGAGATATGTCATTAGTGTATAAAGCACGTGCTTTTCCCAAACTGAATAACATGTCTGGAATGGGCGAAACAAGGGCATCAACTTTGAATCAATAGAGCGCCATAGGAGACTACATAATTGAGCATCCACTTTCTCCCATTGTGCTTTGGCTTTTGCATCCTCATCACTAGGCTTTGTCTTTTCATTTACCACAGAAGTATTGTTTGGTAAATGATCTTGAACACCTTGACCCTTGTACCACAACTCAACTGAGGAAGCCCAAGCTAAATAGTTTGAACTTCCCATTAATAGTTCTGAAGTTATTATAGGGCTTGAACTTCCAATCCCCGTATTTTTGGAGCCAAAAACATTTTTTCAAAATTTGACTTGAAAATTGTAAGAAACTGTTGGAAACTGCCTGAAAATTGCTGGAACCCTAATTCCAGCGATCGGATTTGGAGAAAACTAGACGGGTTTTGATCGGAAATATTGGACGACCCCAACAAAAAAACAGCTTGAAAACAATGACCGGAGCAACCCTCACGTGCCGGCGCGTGATCCAGATCTCGCCGGAAAACTTCCACCTTCGAACAGCGGGATAGCGTGTGAGGGTTTTTTTTTGGTAGTTTTGATTGGGGTTTGGTCGCCTGAGCTTCCCGAGCCTTGTGATGGTGTTGGTTTTCGCACAACACCTTCAGAACGACAAGATGACACAAATCAGCCCTAACTGTCGCCGGAATTTGACATGGTGACTTGAAGTTTCTCACCAATGCTCTGATACCAGGTGAGAAATATAGAAGAGAATATTATTGAATTGTTTATCTAAATTGTTACATAAAGACCCTATTCATAGACACTACATTAGACTCCTTTTCCAACTAGGATTCCTATACTTGTTCCAACACTTAGAATTGATTATACCGCATAAATCTATTGTTGTCTTCAAGTTTTAATCTAAAAAGTAATGGGTGCAAACATTAATTGAACTCTCTAATTTTACTTTTTCTTGAGAAAGAAAAGTGAGATTGGGTAAAACTTCAATGGGGAGGACTTGAGGTTTTAATCAAAGGATTAGAGCTAGAAATAGTTTTAATTTGATTTGATCCTCATTTAAGGGTTTGAGCTAGAGATAGTCTATGCCCACTCAAGCTAATGCTTGGTTGTTGATATGGTATAGTTTTGGGGTTTGAAAGAACCAAAACAAACACATTGCTTTGAAAAACTTTGCATGTAGTTCAAACCAAAGAT
The DNA here is from genome assembly GCF_000226075.1 of Solanum tuberosum. Taxonomy (NCBI): domain Eukaryota; kingdom Viridiplantae; phylum Streptophyta; class Magnoliopsida; order Solanales; family Solanaceae; genus Solanum; species Solanum tuberosum. The sequence goes on along the minus strand of NW_006238932.1, from coordinate 1,105,290 downwards.
GTGGTAATCCATTCTAAGATAATTAGTCAATATCTATCAAATCAACACCCCTAGTCTCTCCAACTTTGACATTTGTGCTACATTTTGCAATAGAAGTTTCAAATCGATTACTTGTTATAAACAATCCCCCCCCCCATTTACATTCATTGTTGATACAATATGCATGCTCTTGTGAGTTGAGTCACGAACTTTGGCAAATCCTACCTCCAATCCACGTGGGATTTGACCCTGACTCTTGTTGGGTAATTATTTTGCATATGACTGTAGCCACCTCCTTAATTGGAAAGTTGTTTTGTATGTTACCATACATTATATACAATCCTATTCTCACAATTCTTAAGAAACCCAAGAGAGGGAAAGCAATCTTAACTAGGTGAATGTTACAAGTTCGAACCTTGCCACAATCAAAAACCTGGTATTAAGTGGTTAAGGGTAGAGGTCCTGACCTATTATCCACCGAGTTTCGAATCCTGCGCCACTATCTCTCAAAAGATTTCTCGGTTATTAAAAAGAAAAGAAATAACAAAAAAGAAAACCTGCTAGAGCACTTGACAGCGAAGATTCCAATATCTCTACAGCTTGATCTCTCGCTTTGATTTCTGCCTTTTCTGATGCTGTGTAATTTTTCCATGGCTCTTTTAATTCCTTGAATTTTCCTTCATTAGATAACTTGTTTAACTATGTATTTGATGATCTTCCCTACATTTGATGCTACAAAAGTAAAGAGCTTATGTATCAGCAAGTTTTACGTCGGTTTGCCCATTTCAATGCAATTCAACTGAGTGAACCAGCATCATTACCTGAGTTAGTAATGCTTGCTCTGAAAGAAGAGGGTACAGATCCAGAAGGCAATGAAAGCAAAGAGCTAAGAGGAAAGATTGCTGAGGTAATTTCATCTTAACTCAACTGTAACTTCACTACAGTAATTTAATTCTATTTCTTGTCCATGTCTGCTCCTAGACACTGAAAGAAATTGTTACTTTTGTCTAATTCAATTCAGGTAATTTTGTCACCTATCATCATTATACCCTCTTCCTAATCAGCATTGGCATTTTCTATGTATTACTTCAGATGAATACAGAACTGCTCAAGCAAAAGGCTGGAATGCTAGAGGAGTATTTTAGTATTCATATCGATTCAAATGGCAATATGTCTAGGCTTCCTGTTATACTGGATCAGTACACACCTGACATGGACCGCATCCCAGAATTTATACTTTGTTTAGGAAATGATGTGAGTTCTTTGCTATTTCTTTGTCTTCTTTCCTATTCCATGTAACAAAGATCTTATCAATTCTATAATGTTCTTGCCCATGACTGTGGACCTTTGGGTGTTGCACAATGAAGTTCATCGACCACATATGAAGCAGCTTGATCTGCTTAGTATGTTGGAAGTTATCAGCCTGTAAACTCATTTTCATTGCCAAGTATCATCCTAAATTAATATATTGAGCCTTTAACATTGATTACTTTGGTACTAGATTTCCTATGTACATTCTTTTTCTTCTTTCAATGAGTGGTCTCAATTTACGTTCTGACTTTTGTGCTTTCCAAGGTTTAATATATAGTAGCTACAATTTCCAGCCTCTGTTTTCCCCGTCTTTTTGCTCTCTTCTACTTGCCTTTCTCAAAGGAAGTTATGCTACATTAGTTTTGTATTGTTTGCCTCTGAATGAATCTATCATGTTTCAGTGGATCAACTTGGATTTCCATTGGCTGGAGAAATATATTTAAAAGCAACAGTTTTTTGTCTCATTGTGTTGTCTGTTCATTAGCATATGACATTTGAAGTCCTCTTCTTTCTTCTGGTGGAATCACCTCTCAAATTTTCCTGATAGCTGTAGGCGAAAATTTTAAGTTAAAATTTCTTCTGATATTTTTGAACTGGTAAGCAAGTATATTATTGAAGCAAAGCACTAAAACATTATGATCTCTGAATCTACATTCAAGATCATGTGGTGTTTTGATGATTGACAATCTGTGTGAAGAATGAAGATCAAGAATCAGGCCCTCAACAAATCTCCAAGAAGAAGTGAAGAAGTTAAGCAATACTACAAATGAAACTTATCAGAGAACCTGTTCCTCTAGCAGAACTGAGACTGCAATGAAGAAGTTTCGTGAAGACTTGGAGAATTGAATTATGACTCAGAGTCTGTTTGGATAGACTTGTAGCTTTTGGCTTATTTTTATCAAGTCTCACAATAAACAGAAAAGGATTTCTGGTGATGCGAAAGCTGTGCTCGACGCTCTCTTTCCTATTTGACAGCATCAGTTCAGATACCACAGTGGAAGTTGGACGAGATAGCCATGGACATTGACTTAAAAACAGGTGCTTAAAAGTTTTTTTCTTAATACTCAAACACTACAAAAGTGCTTAAAAGCTATTTTGACTTAAAAGCACTTAAATAAGCCAAATCCAAACAGGCTCTCAGTCCAATTCTACAAGGAACTGAAGTTCAAGATGTGGAAATATTACCATAAATTGAACACATGGAATTAGCTTGGAATTAGGAAAAAGAAGTTGGTTTCATGGACAGACTTGAATCGATTCTTGTTTGGATTGGAGAACTACAAGGCGGCTATTTACTTCTATATAAACAGCACGTCACACAGCTTTGGAGTTTGACCACATCTAAAGAGAGAAGCGTCACCACGTCAGAGTGACAGAGTCAACTCAAATAGTCTTGAAGAAGAAGTTGCTGCTACAACGAAAGAACTTGTTCCTATCAAGTTTTATCTATACTGTTCTTGAGTTGTAATAGTTAGTCTCTTGGAGTAGTACCAAAACAAGATCCTTTCTTAGTAGATTGTAGTTTTCCAAGATACTAACTATTATCAACTAAGAAAGGATCATGCTTTCTTGGCAAACATTACAGTTGGTGGAAGGTGAGAATGAAAGACTTCTTCATTGGTGAAAATCCCAAACTATGGAGCATCATTCAAAAGGTCCAAACAAAACCCCTGCATAAGAATGCCCAACTGGATGGTAAAACAAGAAGAATCCTTGTATGTGGTATTAGTCCTAATAAATTCAACAAAGCTTCCTCCTGTATCATTACTGAGCAAATATGGTATACATTGCAAAGTAATTATAGAGATCTATAGACAAAAATTCAGGACTACAACATTGAGAAGGAAGGCACTTAGTCCACCAAGAACCAAAGAAAACTGCACAAATTAAGGACCACAACATTGAGAGTTATATCAGCCCTAGAAGAAGAAGACCATGAAATGGAGACAAGCTTAGCTAAAATCAAGGAGACAATCCACACTTAGAAGAGAAATCTAGTGTGTATAACTCACATAGTAATGGAATTTCTTGAGAAGCTATATCTACCAATAGAGACAAATTAACACATTCATTCTGGGCTAAAAAGGGATCACCATATAGCAGTAGTAGGAAAGGGAGAAAACGTGAAGAGGAAGATAATCTGTCTAAAGGAACAGGTCCTTATTCTAGAGGGTGAAAATTCAGCTCAAAATAATGGAATGAGCAAAAGAACATCAGCATCTGGAAAGAATGCTTCAAAAGACACACTCAAAAGGAAGAATCAGATGTCACATCCTCTACTCTTCATGCGAAGCTTTTGAGGAAAAGAATGCTTCAAAAGGAGCTAGTCAATATCAAGAAGTTTTTTATTGAAACTAAAGGAACAGGTTCCCAGAAGGTGTGCTGTAAGAAGGTAGAGTAATTCACGAGAAGATCATCAAAGCTGAATATGAACTGGACAGAATAGTTGAGTGGAGAAGACCATAAAAAAGATACCTCCACTTACCAAACACAGATATAAGAAGCCATAAGAAAGGAAAAAGACGGTTAAAATGCAAGGATCTGCTAGAAAATACACAGCTCAATAGAATGCCAAAGATTTTGCCACCTGCCCCTCTAAAGAAAAGAACAAAACTGCCAAAATGGACCAAGAAACACTTGATTCATCCTTTGTCTAAATATTGGGAACTCAAACTAGTTTTGGTTCCTAAGACAACTCTATGACCAAGATTAAAAGCCCAAATGAGAAAAAAGAGGAGCTTAGACTAAGGAAACTTTACTCTCAGCAAAAGGGGCCTTATCAAAAAGGGAACAAAGTAACAAAACTTCCCTTCTCGAAGGTAAATGAAGACTCTTGCAACAAAAAGAAAGAAGAAAATATTCAGGAACCTCAAAGCATCGAAAGTGTAATACATATGTCAAAAGGAGGATTGTCCTTCAAAACAAGATCAACTCAAAGGATCTTGTCAGAGAGTCTAGTTCTCATGACTCACAAGTATGCATCTCCTTCAAATCTACAAATTACTTTAAATCTGTGTATTAGTGTCATTTGTTAAAAAAAAGGGGAAGGGGTTGCACCTAAGGGTGTGCCTAGTGGTCAATGAAGTAGTTGAGAACCCTGAGGTCTCAGGTTTAAAACTTTGTGGAGACAAATAAACACTAGGTTATTCTTCCCATTTGTGCTAACCTTGGTGGACCGAGTTACCTGGTACCTGTTGTTGGTGGGAGGTGACAAGTATCCTGTGTAATTAGATGAGGTGCGCGAAAGCTGACCCGGACGCCATGGTCATGACCAACTGCCCTCTTCTCCATCTCCATCATCCCAATCTTATTTTTCCTCTTCTTTCCAATCTCCACAGCCTCATACGGCCCCACATACCTCAACTGCTGCCATTCTTTAACCTTTGCCTTAAAATTCCTCTTCAACTTCATCCCTGGTGGATAACTATGCTTAAAACTAAACAAAATCTCATTCCTATCAACCCCACAATCCTCTTTACAACATTCCACTACCCTCCAATTATCAACAGCAGCCACTAACTCCCCCTTTGGTATATCCCCGACAAGTTTCAACAAATGAGTGTTCGGTTCATTATCACTATCAACAAGTGCAAAAAGATCAGATTTTTTCAAGATTACACTTTCCTCAAAATCATCAGGCAACCCAAGTTCCCTAAAAACCTTGAAAATGGCTCTAAGGGGCAATGATTTAGTCACTGAAATCGACAATAAACGCACCAAACGGGTTACTACAAGTGGTAAAGTAGCATTGATAGCTGTAGCCTCTTGTTGGGTGATTTTGAGGGCGGTTTCCGTCAGTGTACAATAAGGTTGTAATTTGATAGGGTGGTGGAAAATGTTAAAGATGTGGGGGTACTTACGGAGGAAATGAGTGGCGCCGCGGTTGAGATGGAGGCGCTGGGATAGGCGGGGGGGGGGAAAGGAGGGGGGGGGGGGGGGGGGGGGAGAGGGGGTCATGATATCAATAACCACGAAAATTGGTCCGTTAAAATAAACCCCCTTCGATGAAAGTCAGTGACTTAAAAAAAAGGGACTTCAAAAGTCATCCGGACTATTTATTAAAAGATTAGTCACTCGTATATTCACTTAGTCGCATCATTCTTGAAAAATCAAAAGAGCAAAGTAATTCTCAGCAACTTGAAACCTAGTCATATCTTCCTCAACACTGTTGCACACTCCAAAATTACATCCGATGCTCAATCCACCGAAGTCTTACTCAGGATGCAATCAAACCCTAAAATATCCCAAGAAATAAGATCAACCACTTCAGGGTAGAGAAGAAGTTACAACTCAAGGGGAACTGGTTCGTAAGCAAACAAATAAGGAGGAAGAAACCCAGAACCATGGTTCTGATATCTCAAATGTTGAAAGGAAAGATGAAGTCGAATCCCCTAAAGAAAAAGGGTTGAAGAAAGCTTCAAGTTCTAAAGGTGTCAGTAAAAGAACAGGACCCTCAGAATGGATGGAAGAAACTGCTCCTTCGGTCAAAGAACCCAATCTAAAGAGGATTAAAAAAAACAGCTGAAAAGAAAAACAAGAAGTGCTAGAATCAAAGAGCTCAAGAAAATACTGGACCATTATGAATGGACTAAGCTACTATTTGACACAAATCCAGTGGTTCATGAGGAAGAAGTTCATAATTTTATAGAAGGTTCAAGCTAGTTGATGATGATACAGTGGTGTCCTCTGTGAAGGGAAGAGGAATCAGATTTACAGTTGAAGACGTAGGGGACATTTTCAATATATCTTGTGTTGGTTATGATGAATACTTTAAGAAAAATGGGGCGAAGATGGGCCAGAAAAAAGCAGGGTTTATTTGACAGCCAAGTTTCCACAAGGAAGAGATGCTCAGGAGTTGAGGTAAGTGCTGAAATGGGAGATGACTCTAGCTCACAAAATCATATTGAGCTAGTAAATAAGTGTGTCCTGCTGCAAGTAGAAAAGAGAAATGAAGCTAAAAACAGGGACATGATTGTGATGGATGCACCCAAGGAGATCTGGTAAACCTTCCTGCTTTATTGGTACAACACGTGGCTCTAGCTGCTGAAGGGGCACATTCCCTACCCTATGGCTTTTGGCTGATAAAGGTATTCACCCACTTTGAGATTCCCCCGAGCGTTGGGAAAAAGGGAGGGGAAAAGGAAATGATAGGTAAAACCGCACTTGCAGAGTGTTTCAACAACATTAGCAAGCTAGGAAGCACGATGGGAGGCTAGAGACAGAGAAACTTGGAGAATTGTTCCAGCTTGTATATGGTGGACAATATGGAAAGAAAGAAATTCCAGATGTTTTGAAAATAGGAGCAACTCTGTTTAGCAGATAAAAATGAACTGTATTCTGCTCTTTAGCTTTTGGTGTAGATAGACATACTCAGAAGAAACTGTAGATATTCTAGGTGCACTAGATTCCACTTAGGAGATTAGAATAGCTTCAGTTTCCTAGAGTTTTTTTATTTTTTTGCTGTATATATGGGCTCAGTACAACCTATGTACTGCTTGTGTTTTGTTCACATATAGAAATATACAAGGTTACCAGTTTCAAAAAAAAAGAAGGGAACAGGTTCTAAGAGCAGTGTGGTTACAAACCTGCTAGAAGAGCTTGTCAAAGAAAGAGAGGCAAAGGAAAAGGCGGAAGCTGTGCATGAAGCCTTCCAAACTCAAAAAGACTGAGAATGCTAAGCTAACAGTTACACTTCTTGCTGAGCAGAAGGTTTCACTTGAGAGGATTGAGAAATTCATGAGCCTCTTTTCATCCTTATCTCTCACTGGCAAAGAACCTGATTCTTAGCCTCAAGTTCCCTCCTGTGTCCTGTCTAAAGTGTGTTTCTAGAGTTGATAGCTGTTCATGTTTTTTTGGGACCCTAGAATGTAGCAGTTACTGGCAGATTTAGGTAACTGTAATGTTTTGAGAAAGTGTCTTCTCGACTGCCATGATCAGTATAGGTGTTCTTGGATTTTTTGTTCTTAGACGTTGATACATGTGCCTACTTGGCATTAATGAAGTATTCCTTTTGGGATTAGTAATTTCTAATGTGATAATTTCCTCTTGGTTATGCTATTAATTACACATTTACTTAATTTTTATGATGCCCAAAGGGGGAAAAAATGAAGGTAGCAGCTCATTTTCATATGTTAAAAAGGGCAACTCTGTGATACTTGGATAAAGAGCCACAAAATGTTCTCTTCGAAGTGCTACAGTTGGGGCCAAAATGTAAAGAAATAGGTGCTTATTTATAAAGGAACCTGGTTCTATTTAGAGAACAATTATATTCTGTTGCTAGTGATTAAGATACCAATATAGGAACTGATTCTTACTTAAAAAGGAATCCTAACTAAGAGCACTTAGAGACGGGGAACATTACAAAAAGGCTGCAAGAAGAAAGATGAAAGAACTTGGTCCTTACGTTGAAAGTTGAAGAGATGTTTTTAAAGAAGAACATATGGGAGAATGTTCTTTTGAGAAAACATATTTATGATCAGGTTCTCAAACCTAGCCATCCAATGGGTTGCAATGAGTGGAATGCTAGTCCCTGTACTTGTCTAAGTAATCTTACAAACCTTGCTTAGCCATACAAATGTAGCAACTTTTATCTTTTACATGCTAGCCGAGTGAAGAAGCTAGCAACACTGTCAGAGGAACTCATGAGAGAACATGTTCCTCTAGCAGAATTGAGACTGCAATGAAAAAGTAGTTGCATGTAGACTTGGAGAATTGGAATTATGCAGTCTAATTCTGCAAGGAGCTGGAGTTCAAGATATGGAAATATTACCATAAATCGAACACATGTATTAACTTTGAATTAAGAGGAAGAAGCCCGTCGCATGAAGAAGATCCAAACAACGAAGTTAAACTAGAATTGGATTTATGGGAAAACTTGAATCAATTCCTGTTTGGATTGGAGAACTACAAGGCAGCTATCTACTTCTATATAAACAGCACGACACAAAGCATTGGAGTTTAACCACACCTAAAGGAGAGGTGTCATAATGAAAAAGTCAGCACAAAGAGTCTTGAAGAAAAAATTGTTGCTACAACGAAAGAACATGCTCCTATCAAGTTTTATCTATATTGTTCTTGAGTTGTAATAGTTAGTTTCTTGTAGTGGTACCAAAACAAGATCTTGATTACTTTCATAGTTGGTTGTAGTAAGTGTTGTTTTGTGTTTGTAAGGGACTTCATTGATAGGTAGAGTCATTGGAGAGAAAAGTTAAGGGGGTAGAGATTGGGATTGTTGAGAACAGTTCCTTGGGTGTTACAAGGGCAATCGTAAATCTTAAATTGCTTGAGCTTAGTGGTGCGTTTGAGAAAATCCTACAGATGTAGGTTGTGGGTTTTGCCTCTCTTGAGCAGGGAGTTTTTCTCGCTAAAATACTTGTGTTGATTTACTTTATACCACAATTTACCTTCTTGCATCATTGCTCAAAGAACCGGAATCTTTGAGTACATAGTACACAGCCAAACTAATAGAGCCGTTTTGACATAGAAAGTTTTTCCATTTTTGCATTTTTTTTATATAAAAAAAGAATTGGTTATACATTGGACTGACTTTTTGGTTAGATTTTGGAAAGGAGTTTTTCAAATTAAATTTGAAAAACTGGTTTTGACTAGATTTTCAAGTGAATTTATTTCCACTTGCACAACTTCAACTTCTAAAAACCATTTTTCAACTTCAAAAATTCTTTTGTCCAAATTTTAACCAAATCTATGTCCATACGCCTTCTAAGAAAGTGATCTGTACATACAAATCAGAAAATCCCCTGGGCAAAAATAAAAAGAGGGCCGCCTTTCTATACGGAAATAGACTTCTGTAGTGACTTGATCAAATCTAACATACTGTTTTTATCCTTCACATCCTGTAAGTTGCACCAAAAATGCAAAGTTATTTGTACTTTTAACATTTGTACAGAGATAGCTTTCCCTTCAAACCACCTAACATTTCTTTCAGTCCACAACCCTACAGATACAAGCTGACACTGTAACCCTCAAACTTCTTGCTGGTTCCCTGATCCCACTTTTGTCCCAAACAGTCAACAGGTCTTTCAAACTGAAAGGCATGACAAAAGAGAAGTTGAAAATATTGAAAAACAGATTCCAAGTTGCCTCCACTGTGCAATGCAAAAAGAGATGGCTGCTGAATTTGTCCTCCTTTTTTCTCTCACTACCAAGTCCCACTTAACAAGATGAAAGGCTATTTTTCTTTATTACCAATCCATAGGTAGTATACGGAAATATTAGGATTTGATGAAATTTAATCTAAGCATGTGATATTACAGTTGCCTTGGTGGGTGATATATATTGCCTATTATTGTGGGTCTTATGGTTTCTATGTAGATTGTGTGGAGGATCAGAGTTGTTTTATGTGACATTGGCACAAAGTCTTGTTAAATTTGTTTTTTCGGTGAACAAATTGGTATTTTCATCAAACTTGAGGGGCATTGTTGACATCCCAAATCTACAAATGTTGGTAGATAGGACAAGACTAAATTGTTACTCCCTCTGTCCCATCTTGCTCAACTGTCTGATTTTACTTCTGTTAATTTGTAGGTTGACTGGGAGGATGAGAAAATTTGTTTTCAGACTATTGCTGCTGCCCTAGGAAATTTTTATGCCATGCATCCGCCATTATTGCGTAATCCCTCAGGTGATGGCTTGAAATTCTACAGAAAGAGAGTGCTTTCAAGTGGTTCAGAAGTGACTTCTACAGAAAACATACGTAAGCAACTATTCTGAAATACAAATTCCATTATGTGTATCATGTACTTATTGCAGGGTAGCAAGGGTTCATGTTGGTCCTAGTGAAGGAGCTACACTCCTAGTCCGTGTAATTGATAGCCAGATCCTACTGCAATTTGGCACTTTAGGAAATCATTACACTTTAGGATCGCTAGGCCCTTCAGTAAATAAGCAGTTTTTTTGTTTACCTTGTTGAGATTGCCATATTCAGCATCGCCGGTGAGAGAATTAGGGATAACAATTAGGCATAAGCAGCGACAGCTGTGATTTAAACTTTGCAACTTCCATTTTTTTAAGATAGAAATTAGCTTTAATCAGCTAAATGCTATGAAACAGCTTATATTGCTATCCAAAAGTAGAAGCCATAGGAAGATAGACCAACTTTTTTTTTTTTTTGTTTTTTTTTTTTTTTTGATAAAGTAAAGTTGTATTCTTCAGCAATGAGGGTATGCTGGCAACCATCAAAAAGATTTACATCAGTGACCCAAAAAGGACCAACTCAAGAAATTGCTACTAAACTTATAAAGAAGAGAAAAAATTTAAAATCTGTCCAGCATCCTCTATACCCTCCTCATTACACCAAAAACAGAAGGTCTTCATACAACGCCATTTGATCTTTTGTACTGATTCTGCAGTATTTTCCATACACCTCTTGTTTCTTTCTCTCCAAATAGTCCACCATATACAAGAGGGTATCATGTTCCACCATTTCTTCTGGCTCTTACTCCCCCCTCTTCTCACCCAGCAACTAAGAAGGTCTGCAGTGTGTTCTGGCATTGTCCAGTTTGTGTGTGTTCTGCTAAGAAAAATGGCCCATAATTGAGCAGTGACTTTGCAATGGAGGAATAGATGGCTATTAGTCTCATTTGTCTCATTACACAGTGAACACCAGGAAGCTATTTCAAA
>NW_006238932.1:1083953-1093621 GCF_000226075.1 Solanum tuberosum | reverse complement strand
TTAGTTGGCACTTTATTTTTCCATACCTTACTCCATGGTCCAGAGATTTCCCCTGGAAGTTCCTTCACTTTCCTATTGTACAATCTGCTGACTGACAACATACCATCATGATTGTGTTTCCAAATCATTACATCAACTTCCAGATTTGTGCCCTTGAAATCATCTAGTGTTTGTAGCATCTCGGCTACTCTCCCTATCTCCCAGTCATTTAGTAACCTTCTGAAGCTGAAATTCCATCCTTGTTCAGACCATACCTCATTTACCATTGCATCTTGAGACGCGCTGAGGATATATATATCCGGATAGGAAGACATCAAGGAATCCTGACCAATCCAGTGATCTTTCCAGAAAAGAACCTTGGTCCCATTCCCCACTTTGTATCTAATATTGTGCTGTAGTTGACCCCATAAATTTCTGATAGTTCTCCACACCGAGACACCATACGGGATATTCACCATATTAGAAACCCATGGGCTATTCTGGCCGTACTTGTTAGGAAGATAGACCAACTTAATATATGTTGGGATGATATTGGAGATAATTATTCTTGTGACTTGGGTAAAGTCTCGACCCAAAATCGGGTAAGTGCCCCGATAGGTAAGCCAACCCAAAGTAACAAAACGAAATACGAAAACTTGGAATTAACATATAAGAATCATAATTAGTCATAAAACGATATAATTTTAAAAAACTCATAAAATATGCGGCAATAGATACAACTCTTCCCAAACCTAGTGTTACTAGTACAAGCCTCTAAGAGTGTCAAAGTATGATAATAACTACTACATTGTCTTTAAATACGAAAGACATGGACAAAACAAAAGGACATAAGAGATCCAGGAACTGTGGATCAACCAAACAGCTACCTCGTACAAACGTGCCCTCCGTTTCATGCATAATATTGGGGACATGTGCCACTCTGTTCCAATACATAATATTGGGCAGGCGTGCCACTTCGATCCTTATGAAATGCAATGCATAATGTGCATGCATGCAACTCAGATCCCAAATCCACAAATACACATTTCAAGGCAGTGCATTCATAGAGTAACGCAATCCTACAATCTTTGCCTTTTCAATGTCTCAGCCCATATAAACACTTCATATCAACCCAAAATACAGTTAGGATCACAGCTATCACAAGATATTACCATAATTCGACTCTGAATCGAGAGTAAAGTCATCAACTAGCATGTTCCTGAGTCAAAACAAGTCACAAGTTTGTCAATCATGCTATTAAGGCAAGGAATCAACCCAAACTAGTCAGATAATCACATAAACCCATACATGGCACCGGTACTCACATAAATGCTCGTCATCTCATTTACACAGATCCCCCATTACCCATTACCGATATACACAGTCAACAATACACTAACACTTTGTAAAGAGTCAAAGAAAGCCTTAACTTGCCTTCAATAGAAGTCTGAAAAGTCAAATTATGGATTTTCCCTTCCTCAAAGCCTCTGAACGAGCCCAATCTGGTCAAAAAGTAATCTGCATAAGTAAACGAGTCCGTAGGCACTCATATTGTTATACTAATATTCCGGGTTCAAAAAGTCGAGCCCGAGTCCACCAGGGAAAAACGGGATTTTTCTTTGAAAATCATGTTATCCATGACATAAGAAACTTGAATCTAAAAATTCATATAAAATGGAGTTCAAATTGACCTCAAACCATCAGAATACGATTTCTTAACCTTAAGTTTGAAATCTCCAATTTCTATGCTCATACGCGGTTTAAACGGTGAAATAATCAACAAATCAGTAAATAAATGCCAATTAGGAAGTGAAACTTGAATCTAAAAATTCATACAAAATGGAGTTCAAATTGACCCTCAAATCATCAAAATACGATTAAATAACCTTAAGTTTGAAATCTCCAATTTCTATGCTCATATGCGGTTTAAACGGTGAAATAATCAACAGATCAGTAAATAAAATACCAATTAGGGAGTTAGATTCTTACCCTCGCGACAAAAAATCTCGAATTGCCTCCACCATTGCCAAAAGATCATACTTTATACACCTAAAGCCAACAATCGATATTCCCACATATATAACCATGAATTTAAGTATGAAAGTAGTGGGTATTATTGCAAAATGACTAAATCTGGATTGTAATCATGTACCAGTTGATCATAGGAGAAAAATGCTTCGAATATCACTTCAATTGGAGCTCCCTAAATGTTGAAAATACCAAATAGAAAAACAGTATGAGATTTTATCTCAGCTATTTCTGCTTCCGCCATCATTTTTTCTGCACCAGTGACATTGTACCTGCGGTGCCACTTCTGCACCCCGATTTCGTGCATGTGGTCTGATTTTTGCACCTAGGGCTTCGCGGATGCAAACCTATTTCTGCTTCCACGGTCGCACCAGTACCAGTACCAACACCAACAACCCTTCAAGACACTAAAATGAGCATATCTACCTCATACGAACTCGAAATTCCATTCGAGCTCATCTTCCTCAAATATTGACTTTGTTCAGCCATTTCAACTTTCCAAAATGATAAACTCATCCAAATCTCGTCCAACCACTTTGGGAACCATGACACCTACCCCCGCAAACCACAAATATTATACTGATGCTACGGGAAGGGGTAAAATAGGCAAAACACGGCAAAAATCATAAAATGACTTTGAGGGTCGTTACAAAATACTTTCATTTGATAGCCTGTCCCTATCATAGCACACTTGCTAGTCTAATACTAATAGTGATGACTATAACTTTGTATTCTATATGGTGATTTTTGACATTCACTGAGTATTACCGTTAATTGTTTCTCCCAACACATTACTATGTGTTTCTTTCATATTAATCTTGTGGATCATTTCTTAGCTAGGACTAACTTCTGAATTTGCTGTTACTAAGAGAATGATACCATGGAGGCTGAATTTGAGGAAGAATTACTTTTGGAGGCTGAAAATGCCTGGGCTCAACGTGAATGGTCAATTCAGCATGTTCTGTTTCCCTCCCTCAGGCTCTTCTTCAAGACCCCTACTTCCATGGCTACAAATGGAACTTTTGTTCAGGTAAGTAAAACTTCTCTTCTTCGTTGCCATCTCTTACTTTACATTTTTTTTCTATCAAGATTTAGTGTCACAATCTTTCTCATTACTATATTTCCAGAGGAAATGAATAGGAAACCAAAAAATGAAAAGGAGTGAAAAAGCATAAATATTCGGTGTAGTCTTTTCCAGGCAGATATCTCTCTCCACCTGCTCCTTCCCCGTCTTTCAACTGTTCTTTTTGTAGATGTTATCTTGAGTCGCCCATGTTTATGATATTGATCATCTATTGTCTTATTCTAGGTTGCATCACTGGAAAAGCTCTACAGAATTTTCGAGAGATGTTAAACCTAGGAGAATTTTGATGTGGCCTCCTTGAAGCAAAAGGATGTACAAATGTACAGTTTCTGATTTGAGAAGGAAATTCCCTGGCCCCTACCCCCAAAGAATCAAAATATGAAAAACTGGTACAAGTTCTTTTTTGGTGTGAAGATGGTCAGACTTGTCATAGTACACAACCATCCCCCTACATCAAACGTTTTATTGTGCTCGCGTTCACTGTGAAAAGAAGCAAAAATGGAAGGAATACATTTTGTCTCTTTTACTCTATTCCATTAAACTAGTGGTGAAGACATCATGTTATACGCAAGACGTGAGTTAAGCAAATAGGAGCCAAGAAAATTGGAGGCTAAAATTTACTTTTCTTGATTACTCGATAAACCAAAGATGCCAATAAACCTAATCTCTACTGAAAATCAACATGGTAAAAACTGAGAAAATATGGAAGCAAGATGATGGAGTTTATTTTACCGTTGTTCCAGGGATATGGGTATAGAGTGAATTCTATATTTCCTTACTGGGAAAGTATTCTTATTATACACAAAAATGATACTCCATGAAATTTGTGTTGGAATACTATCATAACAACTAAGTAATCAACCAGGATTACTTGCATATAATATATTTTACACATTTTAATCAAACATAAAGTTGATACTTTTTTCTTATTATTATTTTTAAAATGTGATTGTGATCGTGAATTGAACATTCAAGCTTGAGCAAAAATCGACCACAAGATCATTCGCCAATTTCACGGCTACTTGAATAACATCAAAATTGCAAAATCTGTGTGGGCGGATTTTCCATGTAAAAGCCATATCAAATCTTCCTATATATTGAATAAATTTATCAAGGGTTATTGCTGGATATAATCACTAGTTATTGCTTATAACTTATATTAATTCTCCATTTAAATTTACATGTTACATCGTATAGAATTGAAAGTTTGGTTCTTCAATTAGATGTCTCTTGGTTTCTTGGAAATTAAAAAAAACGTTCCAATTACCAATACTTATATTTGAGGCCAAAAACTTTTAAAAGATCTATGCTCATATCCTTAATTTATTTGGCATTTTTATTCTCAAAAGGCCAACCCTATTTATTGCAACAAGTCCAATATTCCTAAACTTTCTAATACTAGTAAAATCACTCTCTTTGCGCGAGAATTTACTATCGCAGAATTTATAAAATAATACTCAAAACCTATGAGTAATTAAAACTAAAACACTATATTATCTTACATACAAGATTACGTAGTAACAAACATTAATAATGTAAAGGAAGATGATAATTATCATTTATCCTTCAATCAATCATCTTTAATTTGATTTTATAATTTATCTTTTTGCTTCCGGGAAATGTTACTATTTGATATTTTTAGGGATTTCAATGAACATTAACCGGAGATATTAAATTTTCTAATAAATAAATAATCGTTGGTGAAGGGATAAATAAATTTTAAAAGGATGAAAAAAGTGAACAAATATTCTTATTCTAACGAGTAGAAAGTTCAGCCCTACCTTTTTCTTTACATATATCATTTTACATTCCCCATTTAAATGTATTATAAGTAATTATTAAAATAAAAAATTAAAGGGAGAATGTATCATATTGGACAACAATTCAACTTATTATATATACTTGAAAGGGAAAAATATTACACAAATTATTTAGTTTGTTTGAGTGTTTTCTAAAAATCAACATTCCAGGGCGATGAAGTTCAATTTGAAACTACACTTCTATTCCAATCGCAGTGTCCAGAAACACATCTATTACTTCAAGAAAAGTATTGACAACTTACAGTAAACTTGAGAATTTGTCCATATTTTAATATGAGCAATTAATTTAATGTGATTAAAAGAGGCTCCAGTCTAGTCATATTCCTCTATAGGTCATCCGGCACATCCTTGAACCCATGACAAAAGTTTATTAATTCTTGTCTTCTTTTCCTGGTTCACTTCACACATCAAGGTGCGACAAAGTTTTTAAGGTCTTTATGTCCTTACAATGGCATGTCAAATTTGAATTTTGTCTTCAAGAAATGGTAGTATAGATCTTTAAGGAGTTTTTTACTGTACCTTTAACAATTCCAGTAGAGAAAACTTATGCGAATACTCAATTAACGTGTGTTATTTAATCTGTACTAACAAATTCTTATCATAATAACTTTGCAGAAACATAAACAACAAAGCATAAATTAATGACTATAAAAAAACATACCAGGGTATGTAACAATAGAATGAAACAGAAAGGAAAAAGTCGTACACGAATATTTAATTGTGCAAAAGAAGAAGAAGAAGTTCAGAATTCTTCGTTGTTTTAAAATGAGAGGAATTTCCTCTATTTATAGATAACTACACATTTGTAGTGTGAAAAAATATTTATTGTGCCTTATCGGAAAGGTCACGACTCTTTGGAAAAGTTACAACCCTTCGGAAAGGCCATAACATTTCATAAAGTCACAACTTTTCATCAAATTCGCAACTCTTCATAAACATTACAACTTTCATAAAAGTCGTAACTTTTCATATAAGACGCAACTTTTCATATGTAACGACCTGATTTCCATCGTTAGGGAAAAGCCAATGGGGAAAGAATTGGGGTCAGAAAACTTTTTGGTAATAACTTGGATTTTCTCAGCCTAGTCCAGATTTGGAAGACATCAAAGTCTGTGAGGTCTAGGAAAATCTGGTAGCAATTGGGTGATCTAATTATGAATTTGATCACATGAGTGGATAGATAAGTCGTTAAGAAACCCGTACGACTTTACGGAATTGAATTCGGGCGAGTAGAACTCCCGAAATTGAACTTAGCGTGGAAGGTATTTTATGAGTGTCGTTGGTTGAAGGTGTGTTGTGAAATGGGGGTCTTGAAATTATTAAAATAGCTCACTGGTTTCGTGCAAGCCGCTGGGGCGGGATTTCTGCCGCCAAGGCAGGGTTGCTGTGGCGGATTGAGTTCCACTGTGGTAGGACAGACGCGACTTAAGTCAGAAATAAAACCCCAAAAACGTTTTATTCCGCACTTTTCGACTTTGAGAGCTAGGAGACGACCCTAGGAGATTTCTTGAACGTTTTCACCATTCTTGAGGCTAAAGGTAACGATTTTACTCCCCAAAATGTTTCGATCCGTAGAATGTAAATTCATGAGTAATTATCGATGGGAGAGGGTTTTGATCTAGAATTTATGGTGAAAAAAAATCCTAAATTGGGTATTAGAATTTTGGGTTTGGTCTAGGGTTATTGGGTTTGTTATAATCCTGATAATTAGACCTTTGTTTGTTGATCCTTGCGTTAATTGTATATTTTAAGACCACGAACAAGCGAGAAGAATCCGAAAATGAAGATTCAAGTGCCTTAGGGGATTCAAGCTTGGATTCGAGGTAGGTGATGGTTGTGATTTCATGTTGGTGTGATATATGTTTGTAATTACTTCATTATGATACATGCATGTATGCGAATGTTGCATTATTGATCACCCTAATTGTAAATGAGGATAATTGAATAATTGTATACTATGAATCACCTCTTGTTGTATGATTGTGAGAATATACATTGTGATTGTGATTGTGGCTTGTTGAATGGGCGGGTGTCACGATCCGACACACTAACTGGGATTGGTTGCCACGTTTCGGTATAAACATGGGATCGATTGCTACGTTCCGGCATAAACATGGGATCAGCCGTTCCGGCACACTAACTTGGATCGGGTACTACGAACTGGTATGCTAACAGTTTGAGTTTGGGTTCCATGAGAGGACCATTGAATTAGGTTCCCTGAGAGGACCATTGAATTGTGCTGTGTATATACTTGTGATGATTATGTTCATATCTAATGATGGTTGATATTGGAAGACTGTATGTTGCTCTAAATTGATAACTAATGGGTATTATTGAGAATGTGGGATGCTAAATTGATCCTGAAAAGATGACTACTTTTGTATATGTTCGGTATATGTCTGTTTTATAATGTTGTGGTTACTTGCATGTGCTTCACTTATTGGGACAGCTGTGTGATCCTATCAGTACACTGTGGTTGTGTACTGATACTGCACTTGCTCTTTCTTTGTTGAGTACAGGGCATCTTTAGGTGGGTATTGATAGACCTCAGCTAGGTGACTATTGAGTGTGACCAGATTCAAGGGTGAGACAGTTCTTTCGGGCTACCATGTATCTTTCTTGTTTAAGTCCACTCTTTTCGGACTCAGACTAGTTATTTAAGGTGTCATTTAGTTTTGGGGTTGTACCCCTTGTTCTTAGACTTGTCGTCAGTAGAGTTTTGGTACAATGACTTTCAAGTTCTAAGGGTTGTTCTTCCGCATTAGTTTGGTTAGTTGTTTGTTAAAACCTTTGGAGTTTATGGGGACTCCGTATTAATTATATAGTTATTTGAACCTGCTTCTGTAGCTTTAAATGTGTATTACTTGGTCAAGTTGATTAGTTGGGCTGTAGTTTTGGTTTTCCCATCGGAGGGTTAGTGTGGGTGCCACTCGCGACGGTTTGGGTCATGCAAAAAGTAGAACCTTTCATAAAAGTTACAACTTTTCATGAAAGGGGAAGGCTAGTTTTGGAAATAAATAAATTAAAAGGAAATCATGGTCTGTGGTGGCGCCACGTAGGCAGGCCTAGGATTCTCTTATATATGTATACTAGGTAAATTTCCCGCGCTTCTGATACGCTCAAATTACACCTCCCTAAAGAAGTATAAGCGATCGTTATCAAGTAAAGAACCCAACTTGTAGGTTGGGGTCGATCCCACGAGGAAAATGGTTTAGATTTTACTTTAACCAACAATTATATTCAATTAGCCAAAGTACTTCCAGAAACAAGAAATAAAAAGGGGGGGATTTGTGAAACAAATTGTAAGAGTTTAGTAAGTAATCAATAAACAAAAGTTAATTTCGGGTTTTTATCAAGATGAGAGAATTAACTAGGGTATCCGTGTTCACCACAAGCTCATAACGCAGTAATTCTAGTAAGCTCATAACGTAGTAATTCTAGTAACCGCAATTCTTTCCTAGTGTATTACATGCAAAGTGATAAGTTAGGTATCTCTAAATCCTTGGTCCGGCATCTAGAGAATTTCACCCCGCACCTTGATCCGGCTACGTGTGTATAATTTACTAACCCTTACCTTTACCTCATATTAGACATCATAATCGATGTTTGGCTTAGTTATTACTTCGCACCAATCGACACTAGCCTATTAGATAGTATCACACTAAATCTATGTTGATAATTCTTTTCTTGTTGATTACCTCCTTGATCCGGCAAGTAGCAACAAGGCGAGTTCTAACGCGTGCACTCGTTAAAAAGACTTTTAAACGAAAGAATTATCAATGCATGCAAAACACTATTCAAGAATTACTTATTTACTATTCATACTTTGTTAATCGCTCATGGATCCCACAACCCTAGTTGTGAAGTTTAGTTACCCATAATAGCAAGAACACACTTCATAATATTAGATGAAGAAATCATGAACTTACGTAGAGCGAATAATAAACCCAGAATTTCAACTTGAATTGCAAAGCCAAAATCTTCAAAACGAATGTAGAAAATCAATAATTACTAGGGTTCCAACTTAATCTCCAAAGTCACCAAGTAAAACTAGAATAATAATGTCTAACCCCCAAAAACGAGGTTTATATGCCCTATTTATAGAAAACAAATCCTAAATTAAAAGGGAAACGAATTAAGGAAAGTTTTGTTCAGGTACGCGTCTTCAATCCACGAGACCGACTTACGGACCGTCGATGGATCTACGGTCCGTAAGTCCCTTCCGTCAGTCAGGACTTAGAAAATATTTCAGCTTCCAAAAATCAGCTTCTCTGAAGCAAACGACGGACCAACAGTACGTACCATATATCGATCTACGATCCGTCAATCCCCTTCGTAGCTCCAAACTTAGAATTTTCAAAAATCAGGTACTGGAACCCTCGCAGTATCACTCTACGGATCAACAGTACGGTCCGTAGATCAATCTACGGACCGTCAATAGACGCCGTGGTTCCACACTTGGTCAGATTTCCCTGATTTGTCCTCAATACCATGCCTGCTGATCTACGGTCATAACCTACGGACCGTGAATGGACCTACAGTCCGTAGATCACCTCCGTGAATGCCTTTCTTCTACATTTCTTTCAGCTGTCTCCACACTTCCGCGCCTGAATGTTTTTCCTGCGAAACATGATAAAAACACATCAAAACCAATATAAAAGGGCCTTAGACACACACAACTTGTAAGTGAAACATATTAGAAATACCGTAAACTCACGGTATATCAACACCCGCAACTTAAATTCGTTGTTTGTCCT
>NW_006238932.1:1082331-1082518 GCF_000226075.1 Solanum tuberosum | reverse complement strand
ACCTGTGGCGCAAAGCGCCGGCGAATCATCAACAAGCAGGGGGGTCCGGTTTCCCGGAACCCGCTGGGCCAACAGTGGGGGCACCCTCAGAAGTGCCCACATCAGCAATTATAGCACCCGCAGTAGTGCTCTCTAACAATCTCTCCATATCATCAGAGGTGCTCACCACGTCCCTCAAAATAGGCTG
>NW_006238932.1:1080836-1082231 GCF_000226075.1 Solanum tuberosum | reverse complement strand
CAGATTTCCCTGATTTGTCCGCTATGCCTTGCCTACTAATCTACGGTCATAACCTACGGATCGTGAATGGACCTACAGTCCGTAGATCACCTCCGTGAATGCCTTTCTTCTGCATTTCTTTCAGTTGTCTCTACACTTCCGCACCTGAACGTCTTTCCTGCAAAACATGATAAAAAATACATCAAAACCAATATAAAAAGGCCTTAGACACACACAACTTGTAAGTGAAACGTATTAGAAATACCGTAAACTCACGGTTTATCAGCTTCGCGCAATGGTGAACTGCGTCAATAATCTACTTCTAAACATTTGATAATATAAGTGTTTTCGAGAGGGTACAGCCCTACGATAAATTGTCAAGAATATTTTATCCAAAGAAGAAATGAAATATTTTTTCAATCTTAAAACCAAAAAGATTTGATTCTAAGTGTTTATGAATTTTGTTATTAATTCTTCATTTTACTCTAGTTATTCATCACTAAACTCTTTAGAAAAGATATGTAATTGTTTCATTGTCTATATTTGTATTTTCAAAAAGTGGTACAAATATTTTATTCATCAATTGCGAGAGTGTTTCTCTTATTCAAGACCTCTACATACAAAATCCAAATATTATACATGTTATATAATTAGTTGTGTACATGATAAGTTAATTAAAATTTGAAAACACATCTCTTGGAGTTCAATGAAATAACGAATGTCGCTCAAATAATTTGGATTAAATGATGTCTTGGCAAATCCCTTATGAGAAGTATCTTTGAGTCTTTGAGTTGAGTAATTCACGCTCATAATTTCGCATGAACTCTTAGTTGAACATTCTTGAAATGAGTAGTATCATTGAAGTTCTTGAGTTCCAAGTGTTTGAGTTCTATCTATGGTTATTGAAAACCTTGCATTGAGTCGTTCATGTCCATAATTCGGCATGAACCATATTTTAAGAAGTCTTTTACAAACGTTTTAACTTTGTTTTAAGACTTAAGTTTTAAGTTCAGTAAAGGGTAAAGTTGAAGTTCTTTTCTTCAAAAAGTATATGGGGACTAAGTATTCCCAAAGAGATTTAAAATGTTTTCACATTTAAATAAGAACGGAAACTGAGATTTCCAAAGAGCATTCGGGCTAGTTTTCAGAAAAGAGAAATCGCTTTCTAAATGAAGCAAGAGGGGAAACTTTGATTTTCAAGATAGCCTTTGAGCTAAGTTTTAGAGCATTAATCTCAAATCACAGAAGAAGTATGTTTTTAAACATACAGAGCTAATATAATGTAATATTTTGGGAGTAGTATTGAGCACCGATAGGGAAGAGTTCATACAACTATGAGCCCCCTTAAACCATTTAGCCATCATGGGTAGAAAAGGGTCATACTTTTTAGATGAACCCTTAGTGCTTTTTAGCATA
>NW_006238932.1:1053920-1080667 GCF_000226075.1 Solanum tuberosum | reverse complement strand
GTAAAAAGAGCTTGGTTCCTCGATAAGTTCTGCGTAGTATGAATGGGGGTATGGGACTTCATTCATGCATTGCACAAGAAACTTTGAGAGGGAGCATGATATGTCTTTTATGATTTTATGATTATGAGTTGACAACATGTTTTAAACAGTTTTCAATTTCTTTATATTGCACTTGTTTTAAAATTGTTTTATATTGAAATGAGTTCAGTTATGTTGAGTTGAGTTGAGCCAGGTAAGTTCTTCAGTTTCTTTCAGATTCTTTCAAGCTTATGTTATGCTTTAGAATTCCCTTTGCATGCTCGTACATTCCACGTACTGAGCCATTTGGCCTGCATCTTCTCATGATACAGACACAGGTATTCAGGATCATCAACAGGAGCTTCGTTGATACATCCGAGAGTTCGAGTTAGCTATGGTGAGCCTCCTTGTTTCCGAAGGATTTCATTTACTTTTCAGTTTAGTCAGGATGTCGTGGGTCTTGTCCCGACTTCCATCGATGAGGGTTCGCTTGGGGACCAACAATGGTTCTTGAGTGCCAGCCACGTCCAGGGTGTAGACTCGGGTCGTGACATCATGAATCTTTTAGCCACTGAAAACTCTATAAAGATCAAAGTCATTAATTTTACAAGTTTAAGAATTCTAATCTACATGACACCAATAGTCTAATGATTACATCAAATTCTTGATTAACATATCTTTACTTCAACATAATGATCAAAAACATAAACATAAACAACAAAGTTTAAAACTTGTACTCAAAAACAAAAATTAATAACATAAGCATAAATCAATGACTGTAAAAAACATACCAGAATTTGTAACAATAGAATGAAACAGAAAGGAAATATTCGAGCCCACTGAATGCACGTTGTCCCTTTAAGGAAATTACTCCCCTCTAGTACTCGAGGTTTAAGGAATAGATCCTCTCAGGATAGAACGATTCTATTCACCAGTGTATTGATACAAAAACAATGGTGTCACTGAGCCACTCAACAGGAGCAAAGTCTTGTACAGAAGAAGAAGAAGTTCAGAATTTTTGTTGTTTTAAAATGATAGGAAATCCCTCTATTTATAGACAACAAAGGTAGTGTGAATAAATGCTTGTTGTGCCTTATCGGAAAGGTCACAACTCTTTGGAAAAGTCATAATCTTTCATAAAAGTCACAATTTTTCATAAAAGTCGCAATTCTTCATAAAAGTCGCAACTCTTCATTAAAGTTGTAGCTCTTCATAAAAGTCGCAACTCTTCGTAAAAGTCACAACTTTTCATAAAAGTCACAAGTTTTTATAAAAGTCACGACTTTTCATGAAAGGGAATGCTAATTTTGAAAATAAATAAGTTAAAAGAGAATCCTGATTTGTGGTGGCGCCACGTAGGCGGGTCTAGGGTTCTCTTTTATATATATGATATATTCAATATTGAATTTAATTTTCAATTTTCTTTTAATGATAACATAAAATATTTTTCTTCATACCAAACACACCCTTAAAAGGAGACGAAGAATTAAAAAAATCTTTTCATGGAAATACATATTTTTCTACATAATAAGATGCAAATTAATAATATAGATACCCATATTATTCATTAAATTTATTCATTTTTATCCATATTAAATATGGGTCGAGATAAATATTTTATTTATGTTCATCTAACTCATTTTCAATCAATTCATCGTCAATTCGATCCGCTCATTTTTCACCCTTAGTGATAGAGGTGATGGAGCATAGAGAACAAAATGAAATAAGAAAAGTCACATAGCCGCGTAGAGTGATTCAAACTATTGAGTATGAAAAAAAAAAATCAAATTTCAAACTATTGAGTATGAATGAAGAAAAGAAAATTCAAACTATTGACTGTGAAGAAATAAAAAGATCCAAACTATTGACTATGAAGAAAAGAAATAATTCAAATTATTAACTTGTGGTGTAAACAATTTTCTGATTGGCTCTCACACTGGATCAAAATCCTTTCATTTTAAAAAAAGAAATGCATGTATTATTTAGTATTTGGCAAAAGGGTCTGCTGGACCCATATACTTGTATGAGTTTGTATTGTGAAATTTTCTACTTACGTCTTTGTCATGTAGATCCCTGAACCCATACAAACTGCTACTAGTATAAAAGTCCACCAGACCCTTTTGTCTTTAATATTTTATGAGTGAAGTTAGTTTCAAGTACATAAACAAGTACTCCCTCTATCCTAGTTTATATGATTGTTTTTTGGCCACTTTAAAAAAATGACATTTCTATATTAAGTAACAATTTAATTTTAAAATATTCATTTTATTTATCCTTAATAAAATAATTTATAGCCGCACAAATTTCTATCATTCATTTTAGACCACAAATATTAAAAGTCTTTCTTTCTTTCATAAATACGTAACCATGCTGACTCACGGGACGGAAGGAGTAATTGAAAGAGAGGAGGTGCAAAATAAGAATCCCCTCCAAACTATGATGAAAGCACGCACTAGGTAGAAAAACTCCTCCGACACATGGCTCTAGTGGGAAAATGATATATATCAGCCTCTATTATTATTGCAATAAATGAATATGCTACATGTTGGGTAAGCTATCGTCGGATAAACCAAGTAACCCTCAATCTCCACGGCAAAACCAATACAGAATTGTTCAACTAATGTTAATAATATTTCATATAATCCAGATGTTGCTCTTTGCTCGATTAAGAGTTCCTTCCCTAAAAGGGATTTTTGCCTATCAATATTGGTATACAAAATGAATGTACAGTGTTATCCCACTATCTCCACCAATCTGGCACTTTCAACCTTCTGTTTCTATGTACATCAAGTTGGGTAGCAGGAAGCTTGTGCTTCACCTCCCTCCATATCATGTTTACAGCATCACCCTTTTTCGGAGGGTATTGGTACTCAAAATGATGGCTAATCTTCTTAAGATAGCCCCACATTTCAACCCATCTAGCTTTTGAAACACTCCTCAGCTGATCAAGCATGTATCCTTCTTTCTTTGCCTCCTCACGTGAGAAAAATATCGAGAATTCGGTATAGTCCAATTCATCCTCAAAAGGTAGCTCAATTCTGTCACTCACAATTACAGGAACACAATGGCTGACTATAGCATCAAACAGGCGGCAAGATGATGGGGTGTCCCCTGCTGGGTGTAGACAGAACTTTGACAAACGCATCCCATTTGTAGACTGAAATACAAAGGGAAAACTATAAGTACAGGCAATTAGTTAGGTGGGGGGACTTTTTCTTTAATAAGGTAGGTGAGGGACTTTCTTAATCTCAACTGCAGTGGTACCCCTTGTGATAAAACTGGCAGGTCAACGGAAACGGCCAATAATTAAGGATCCAACATATGGCATTATACCGAAGTACATTGCAATGTGATCTCATATATTCCAGTTGTAACAACAAAGAGATGCCACCCGATTAATCAGTTTTGATAACTAAACAACTTACTTCATTTACACCTTTCCCTGAGATTCCTGCTGCTTCAAAGACAACATCCTTTTGACCACTTAACATGTCTTTCATTTGCTGACGGTCTTTTCCATCCTGCAGCATGAACAGAGTCGGAACAATCTTCATCATTTGAGAATACATGAGTTTTGGTGGGGTAAAAAATAGAGTACAATATTCTCAAATGATTTGATTCAAATAAATCAATTATTTGAGAGCATATATGATTGATTTATTCAGAATTCAGATGAGCATACATCTTTTCTGTCTGTCCTCCCACGGAAGAAAAGAAGCGTTGTGCGGGACTCATATGGGTCTGAAATGTCATCAGCTTCAAAAGTTTCAACCACGTGTGCATATGGGGCCACTACATCTTTCCTCAAATTAGACACTGTTGGAGGAGGACGACCAAAATCTGCAACAATGAAAATAGCAGCATTCACCTTCTCCCGGTAACGCCTGAAAGCATTTGGATGATGCATTGGGATCACATGATCCCGACCAGCAGACCTCTTCCAATGTTCTGACTTTTGTAAGAAGTCCATAAGTTCAGCCTGTTAGAAGAACAAAGCCAAAGCAAAAACAGAATAATTATTACAGGAAGGAATACTAGAATAACACTAGTACTACATCCCAATTCTAAACCAATCTGATCAGTTATATGAATTACTTCACCGATATACCTATCTTTGTGCAAACTAAAAAGACTCTTGAAACACCAATCCTAATGTACGCGTGCCAACACCATAAAACTTAATCCCAACTAATGTACGCATACCAACAGCATAAAACTTAATCCCAAATAATGTACGTGT
Source organism: Solanum tuberosum (assembly GCF_000226075.1). Lineage (NCBI taxonomy): Eukaryota > Viridiplantae > Streptophyta > Magnoliopsida > Solanales > Solanaceae > Solanum > Solanum tuberosum. The sequence goes on along the minus strand of NW_006238932.1, from coordinate 1,076,409 downwards.
ACCAACACCATCAAACTTAATCCCAAATAAGGTACGTGTACCAACACCATCAAACTTAATCCTAACTAAAAGACTCTTGAAACACTAATCCTAATTTTCCTGTTCTTGCCATGTACTCCTGCTTCAACCCAGCTGTGCAGTGTCTAATTTTTCGAGGCATAGTCCAGGCACTATTTTTTAGCCTAAGAAATACTCTCCACAATTGACTAGTGACCTTGCAGTGTATGAATAGGTGGACCACTGTTTCTGTAGTTTACCCACAGAAAAAGTTTTCCAAAGAAAAACCATTTGAAGCATCGTGGGATTCCCCTCTTCATCAGGTTATCTTGTGTCAGCACAACTTCCTTTGCCAATAGCCATACAAAGCAGACTACTTTATGTGGGATTTTGGCTTTCCAAATATGTTTCCAAGGCCATTTAATTAATTGCTTGTTTGGATGGTTTAGCTTCCTTTAGGCTGCATTTACTTCAAAAGTCCCTTTGCTATTTCCTTTCCACTATAGGATGTCTTGTCCCATCTTCAAACCACTGAACTGATCAATGGTGTTCTAACTCTTGGAATTTCCCAGTCATTGAGATGTCTCCTGAATGCAAAGCTCAACCCCTTGGGGTGTCCACAATTTTGCTATTGTGCTCTGCTGATGTGGGGCTAGGTTGTATATATCTTGAAATAGTATCTCCATATTGCCTACTTCATGCCAATCATCGTTCCAAATAGTAGTTTTAGCTCCATCTACCACTTCAATCTTGGTGTTGACTTTGAATTCATTGCATAACATTCTGATGGATTTCCATAAGCTAACACCATAGGGAGTAGTAACTTCCTTTGTCATCCAGTTATCCTTTTCCTCATATTTGGCTTTAATGACAGTGCCCCACAGGTTCTGATTTTCATTAAAATACTTTCAAAGCCACTTGGTTCTGAGAGCTTTACTTTGGATCTTCAGGTTCTTGATCCCCAAAATCCCAGTTTTCTTCTCAATGGTCATTTCCTTCCATTTGACTAGATGGAAGCCCTTGCTATCTTTGATTCCTTGCCATAGATATTTCTTCTTGATGCGATCCAACCTATTGATGATTTTTGTTGGGACAGGAAATAAAGCCAGCATAAATATTGGAAGTGCATCAAGCACAAAATTTATCAGAGTCGGTCTTCCACCCAAAATTTATTGGAGTCGGTTTCAAAACCTTATTTTACTGGGAGTTTCCCTCAGTTCAAGGCTTTGGTTTACTTAACTCTCGCTAATATCGTAAACTCATAATATCATTTGCAAATAGCATGCACCATATTAGTTACCGGTTTCAAAAAAATCGCATGCACCATCGTTGTCTCGTCTCATACACTTGGTTCTTTCATCCATAAGTAACCCAAGCAAGTAACCTAAAAAATAGATCTGTGGTGTAAACTCACAATTATGAGAACCTGTTTTATATCCCGTTGTTCTAATGCTTACAATAGCTCCTTAGTACATCTCCATTATGAAATTTATATATTTAACACGAATTCTTTTTATTCTCCGGCACCTGCAAAAGAACTTCTTGGCAATTCATCATATGTTTTCTCTAGGTCATTGGATACTTCCTTTTCCTACAAATCTCCACCAATCTGTTAGCAAAATATAGCATTTGTTGTAGATCCTACCGCCACAGGTAACAATTTATTCTTTGGCACCCTTCTAAATCTCTAAGCCTATGCTCAATCCTATTTGCTCAAAATTTATTGTATGACTCAGGAGTTTATAACCACAAACTTTCACACAATTTGATATATCTTTATTTGACAAGTTACATTTTGAAAATCTCTTTTTTCTAATATTTGAAACCAAGGTGCTCTTTCTCTTCTACCCTTCGGGGTGGCCCAGTGGTTTGGGCTTAGGACTTCCACGTTGGATGTCTTAAGTTCGAAACCCCTTGCCAATGAAAGCAAGGGGTTTGCCTTCTGGGTCGAGCTCGTCGCACCGGGTTTGCCTAGTGCGGGTTACCTCTACTGTGTGGTTTGCTTGCTATTGCATTGGAGCATGGGTTTACCCTATGCGCACTCAAAGGGCGGCTGCGAGTTTTCCTTGTCATCCATTAAAAAAAATACTCTTTCTCTACTTATTTGTCATCTTTCCACTATAATATAATTGTAAATAGCTTAGCAGGTTACTATTTAAACCTTTGTAGGGATGTCATCTCAACAATAGGAGTTTCTAACCCTTATATTGTTATACAACAACAAACTCAGTAGAATTACTTGGGGTCTAGGGAACCCTTGTATTTTATTTTTATTTTTTTTATGACAAGGAAAACCCACAACCGCTACTCTTTGGGTGCGCACATGGTAAAACCCCCGCTCCTATGCAATAGCTCGCAAACCACATAGGAGAGGTAACCCGCACTAGGCAAGCCCGGTGCGACGAGCTCGACCCAGAAGGCAAACCCCTTGCTTTCATTGGCAAGGGGTTTCGAACTTAAGACATCCAACGTGGAAGTCCTAAGCCCAAACCACTGGGCCACCCCGAAGGGTAGAAGAGAAAGAGCACCTTGGTTTCAAATATTAGAAAAAAGAGATTTTCAAAATGTAACTTGTCAAATAAAGATATATCAAATTGTGTGAAAGTTTGTGGTTATAAACTCCTGAGTCATACAATAAGGAACCCTTATATTTTTATGACATCCTTTAATTAAAAGGATCTTTTTTTTCTTTTGATAATTGTAGTGTTCGTACCAACTTTCCCACCTCGACAAAGTCCATGGGATACCTGTCACTCCCACCAACAAGTATTAGGTAACTTTGTTCGCCAAAGCTAGGAAAGATGAAAAGCCTAAGTTCTCAGAATTCTCAACCCACTTCATTGACAACTAGGCCACACCTTTGAGTTTAATTCTACGGACCTAGTTTCATGAGTGTAGCTAAAGTTTCGCTCTTGAGCAAATATTCAAGGATATGTAGTGTTATCTTTGTAATTGGAGTTAAATAATTGATCAAAATAGATGAGATATATATATATATATATATTCTTTGATCTCACTATCTCTTGTCAAAACTTGTTTGGCATCCTTTTATTACACTTAACAAGGTTCAAATCATTGCTCCTCTTCTCTCATGTGTCCTAGGATTTACTTTCTTTCTCCACTTCCCACATCCTTAATTTTTTGGATTAAGTCACATAAGATTTTACCAGGCTTGACAAATAGCCATTTTACCTTTCTTAACTCCCTTGTGTTCTTCCAAGGCTTTAATCATGTTCTAACTTTTCACAACTTTCCAGACTAGCAAAAGACGGCACAAGCCTGCATAGCTTACTTACATGACTAACTCAACAAAAAAGGGGCTCTCTTCCACCTCATTGGTTATACTTTGGTCCTTCTTTTATTTATATGACCATGGTACCCGAGCCAGCTTTCCTGCACCTTGACTAATTCCACGGGATACCTGCCACCTCCCACCAATAATAGGTATCAGGTAACTCTGTCCACCACGGCAAGGACAGATGGGAAGAATCACCTAGTGTTTTTTTGTCTCCGCTGGGAAATGAACCAGAGACCTCATGGTTCTCAACCATTTCATTGACTTAAGTTGCTCGAACTCTTCACTATTGGTGTTGCACCCATGTCGACACGACATGGGTGTGGGTGTGGGATCCATGTCCGATTTGGTCAACCGATTTTGGTACTTTGACCAAAATCAATGGGGAAAGACTAGACAGTTTTAATGATTTTTGTAATCAATACAAAAGCTAAGGTAAAATTGAAGATATATAGAAATTTCTATGTCACTCCTTTTCCTTTAATCTCCTTCCTCGATTCTCCTCAAGTTCTCCACATATATCTCATAATTTAGGTTTTATTACTCTATTTTTAGGTGAATCCCTGCACCCATATCCATGCATGGATCCATATTCCCGAATCTTAAAAATTAGATCACAAAGGATCCGACCTCTAGATCCGCACCCATATCGAACACTCGCACCCGAGTCCAAGCAACTTAGTCTTTGACCACTTTGGTCCTAAGTACTGCTATATGCTCAATCAATTTATATTGTTCTTGTTGAAATGATTTGGCCCCAAAAGAATGTTACTTTATGGTTCTCAAGACCAATTAATAACTAATACATCAACTCCTCTTCCAAGTTCATTCACTATGGCACATCTCTCTTTGATCTTACTATCCCTTGTCAATACATTTTGGGGGTCATCTTTCAATAACAAGGTTCCATCTTCACCCCTCTTCTCTATTCAGTGTACTGGATATACGTTTCTTTCTACTTACTCTGCATACTAAGTTTAAAAAAAGACTTCACCTCAAACTTCACCAATAGCTTCTTTACTCTCTTAACTCTCTTAACTCTCTATACTATTCAAAGATTTCATCTTCTTCTTTTCATATTTTTAAATGCCAGCAACAAAAGACTGCACAATTCACTAACTTTACCAATCCAACTAGCAAGGGGCTCCCACCCTTTTGGTTCCAGAAGAATGCTACTTGAATGTTTCTAGGCACCAAGTAATGGCTAATACACCAATTCCTCTTCCAACACTATCATGGCCCCTTTGCAAATATTCCACATTGAATGGACATAAGAATCCCTCCAAAAATTTTATCAAGTTATCCAAAGGTAATGATTCTTCAACTGACAATGTAAATGTAGGAGAACTTTATATAAGACCAAATAATGCATAATTTACTTTGCAAACCTTATTGGTCTGAAGTGTTCCTTCCTTAACACAACCTAACTTTAGATGCATTTATCATTTCTTTTAACAAAAGAACAACCTTCACCACTGGATGAATGAACAGTGAAAAGGATTGAGAGAAGTCCTTTTAATGACCACCTCCTTGAGAGAGCCAAACTGCTAGTGTCCTCTATAAATTTCATTGGTTAACCAAAACGGAGAACATTAGCATCAACTCACAGAATCCTTATTTTTCAAGGCACTTCACCTACTTCCCTTTTTTGTAGGTCCCAAAATACTTGACCTATTTCCTTAAACAGAAATCTTTTTCATTTAACAATAATTCAAAAAAATATAAGCTTTAGGATTTTAACACCTGACAGTTTTCATCAACTAATTCTACTTCTCATGTTTTAAAATTATTGTTGTAAACTCTGTTTCATCTGACTACAGTATAAGATATTCTCATGCTCAAACTTCTCTTCATCGTCATAACAATCAAAATAGTTCAAGTTTGCCTAGGTGGAAGGAGTGTGAGTTAGCAATATGTGCATAGAAAATGAGTGTCTTACCAAACATTTAGTTGAATAAATCACACAGCCAGGTTTTTTAAGCTGCACTATGAATTGCAAGACGCATCCGCCATTTCACTTTCACAGGTTAAATGACCAGACAGTACACAGTCAGAGTTAAGCCTTTTAAAGGACTTATTAACTAGAATTTGGATTTCTAACAGCTATTAGTTTCCAGGTTGAACTTCTTAAGTATGAGGCATAATATTTTCTATTTTGTTTTTAGATAAGCTAAGATAATTTTATTAATAATGGAAACAAAATCATGTATACAAGAAATACACAAAAAAGTAGAGAACCTGTATAAAAATATGATACTTAATATTCTATACATATTGAAACCTCATGGGGACATAAAAAAGAAATGGGAACAAAATGCTATTCCTCAATTAAATGTCTTGTTGAGAGCTATAATATCTTAATCTTATCCTATACTTGTGAGGAACTGTCTTGATGCCAATAAAAGGTCTGGTAAACAGAAACAAGAATTACTAACATCACCCTTCGGGGTGGCCCAGTGGTTTGGGCTTGGGACTTCCATGTTGGAGGTCTCAAGTTCGAAACCCCTTGCCAGCGAAAACAAGGGGTTTGCCTTCTGGGTTGAGCTCGTCGCACCGGGCTTGCCTAGTGCGGGTTACCTCTCCTATGTGGTTTGCGAGCTATTGCATAGGAGCAGGGGTTTTACCCTGTGCGCACCCAAAGGGTAGCGGCTGCGGGTTTCCCTTGTCATAAAAAAAAAAAAAATGAATTACTAACATCATCTTTCTTTTCAATTAACAGGACATATTTACAGTTGAAATATCTTGGCCCTAGTGTTAGACTCTAACTAAGAAGTCTGCATAAAGAGAAGAAAGTATGGAAATGTAACTAACTGAGGAAAAAAAGTTCTTACATGAGAGAAACAAATCTAACAAAAGCAACTAATCTTTTTGCTTTCCTTATCAATACTCGCTCCTGTTTCAAAACACACTAAAAATATCCTTAGCAGTAATTGTTGTTGAGAAGTATAGAAAAGCTCAATTATGGAACATACATAAGTACAAGTATTTAAGAGTCAAGCAGAGTTTGTAATGTAATATACTAGATAGAAAGAAAGAATTATCACCTGCAATTGATCATCATATTTGACCTCTGAATCATTCCCATGTCTATAGTAAGTATTATAACTCAAGGAAGAGAAAAAAGGGACAAAAAACACATTAGCAGATTCAGGGTCAAAAACCCTAACAGCTTCTCGTGTACGGCCATTTTCATCATCAATTGAATACAACAATGAGGCCAACATCCAATACTCCACACTATGTTGTTTCCTCAAACCTGTATACTTGGGCCATTTAGGCAAAGTGTCGATAGTAACAGGAGGAGCATTATAATGCGATGATCCTTTCAAAAATCCGACGTTGTATTTCATCTCAAGATCATACATGTAAACCTTGAGAGGTTCAATGTCCGATTCTTCAGTGAAACAGGGGTTAGGTTTACTTAGAGGAGAATCGAATAGAGAAAAACTTGATCTGTAATCGATAGTTCCAGTATAGAACAAAGAAGCAAAAAGAAATAAAATGAGCACGGCTAAACATACTAAACTCTTACTCATTGTATCATTCACTTTCATCTTTTTCCAAATTCACATTCAAATCTGAATAAGAGCAAGATTAGAATTTAAGAAATGAAATTTCATATATTCGTCTATTGGGATATGGGCAACTCTGAGCTGTGCTTTAATCTCGAACATCGTGACGGGGATGTTGAGGGATTATACTATTCCCATCATTACAACTTCAACATTTCTTTCTAACAAAATTGTATTTTTTTTTTATATATAATTCATCAAAATTAGTATTCCCACTGTTTCAAAAAAATGGTCTAGTTTGACTTGAACAGAATTTAAAAAAAATAAGAATTTTTTTAATCTTGTGATTCTAAATTAAAATTATATCAAATGTATCAAAATATTTTTTAATCTTGTGGCCTTAAACATGTCATGTGGAAAGTTGAAGTTAAAGTCTTGTCAAAAAAAGAAACAGGTCGTTCTTTTTGAAACAGGATAAAAAATAAACTATGTCATTTTTTTTTTGAAACGGAGGGAGTATCAATTATCTATTTTTCAATTTAATTTTTTCACATAGTACCCATAATCTCTTCACGTCTTTGTAAAATTTAAAATGGCGGGGGGTTTTACAAAATATAAATCACATAGTACCCATAATCTCTTCACATGCTGTCAACATATCTTTTAAAGTCTGAATTGTACGCTCCGCTTGCTCATCGATTTGTGAATAAAAGGTCGTACTAAGCTTAACACGAATACCAAGACCCTTTTGAAAAGATTTCCAAAACTGAAAAGTGAATTGGGTACCACGATCGGAGATAATGGACAAGGGCACTCCATGCAACCTCACAATTTCCCTCAAATACAACTTATCATAGTCCTCCACCGAATAAGAAACCTTGACGGGAATAAAATAAACTGATTTCGCCATTCGATCTACTATAACCCAAATCGAGTCATGTTGTCGTCGGGTACGTGGTAAAACAACAATGAAGTCCATATTCAAATCTTCCCACTTCCAAATAGGAATGTTAATATCTTGGGATAAACCTCTCGGTTTTTTTATGCTCAACTTTCACTTGTTGACAATTAGGACACTTAGCCACAAATTCTGCAATATCCTTCTTCATCCCATTCCACCAACAGATCTCCCGCAAGTCATGGTACATCTTGGTGTCTCCCGGGTGAATAGAATATCGAGAACTATAGGCTATGGACAATATCTTTTCTCTCAAGTTATCAATATTAGGAACACACAAACGACCTTGATATCGAAGCACACTATCTCCCAATTGGGAGAAAGCCTCTACGGACTTCCTAAGAACCGATTCCTTCAACTCAACCAAAGTCGGATCAAGCCCTTGTTTGGCTTTCACATCTACCACAAAGGATGATTTTGAACCGTTGTGAACCACAACACCACCCTTGGTAGAGTCAACTAGTTGAACACCCAATCAAGTCAATCTATGAACATCTCAAACTAACTCATTCTTATTATCTTCAATGTGAGCAACACTACCCATCGATAACCGACTAAGAGCATCCGCCACCACATTTGCTTTACTGGGTGATAGAGAACACTATTGTCATAATCTTTCAATAATTCAAGCCACCTCCTTTGGCGAACATTCAGATATTTCTATTTGAACAAATATTGCAAACTCTTGTGGTCAGTAAAAACATCCACATGAACACCATATAAGTAATGCCTTCAAATTTGCAAACACAAGTTGTTAATTCAAGGTCATGGGTAGGATAATTCTTTTCATGAATCTTAAGTTGCCTTGAGGCATAGGCAATAACTTTCCCATTTTGCATAAGGACACACCCTAACCTAATTTTTGAAGCATCACAATAAACAACAAATCCATCGGTTCCTTCTGGTAGAGTCAACACCGGAACGGAAGTAAGTCTATCCTTCAATTCTTGGAACTTACTCATCCTTTCCCTAGGATTGGCAACCATAGTAGGAGCATATCTAGAAAATTGTGTGAACTTCAAAACATATTCCTTCATACTCATGTTTCCTTGACGAATGTTGATGAATTCAAGCACCTTTGTCTCCCTCATCTCAAGGGGAAATAACCTATCAAGGAAAGAAACTTTGAACTTTTCCCAATCAAGAGGACCCATATTTCTGGAGTTGATAAGCAGCCAACTCCGGCGTCACTTCCATGATCATCAATACCTTATACACATCATCAATGAACTTTTGAGGGTCTTCCTCAACCTTAGAACTATGAAACTCCGGAGGATTCATTCTAGTGAAATCCCTCACTCTAGATGTTGTCATACCCACATTTGGGTTCACCGTGTCACACCTCTGCATTTACAAAATGTTAAGGATGTAACGGGTTTTTAAAAAAAATAAAAAGCAAAAGAATTTTTTTTAGAGTCGCCACTTGGAATTGAGTTTTTTAGGTGTTCCAAGTCACCTGGAAATTCCTAATTTAAAAAGAAAAGACTCTTTATTTTTAGGACGGTATGCATGCGGAAGGTGGGGAAGGGGTAGTTAGTCCTTGTAACGAAAATGATGAAAATTGACTCGAGCTTAAAATGACAAACATTGGTTTTGTCTTTCCAAATAATAAACCGAGCGCTGATCCGTAGAAGGGTGTTTGTTTAGGTTTTGGAGTCTCCCTTTCCCTTTTTTTTTTATTTGTTTATAATTATAACTGCTTGGGGTAGTTTAATAAATAAAAATGATTTTCGCCTATCTATTTGTCTATTTTCTGTCTTCTCGCATATTCTCTTAATTTATATCGATATTAATTGTTTAATGTTATTTATCACATAGTAAGCATTCTTAATTAAATAGTAAATCAATGAAGTGACCTTAATTGCTACTTATAACCCCCACATAATTCATGAGATACGATCGAGACCCACCTTTGTGGACCTCGAGGGATGCTTAACACCTTCCCCTCAAGGTAATTTGAACCCTTACCCGATCTCTAGTTCGTTAACCTTTAGTTAGGTTATATAGGTGCCCTAACACGCTTTAATTCGTTAGATGACGACTCTTCATTCACCCAAATCCAAAAGAGTTGTTAGGTCATGATCGAAACCCATTTTTTGCGGAAAACGGGGCGCGACAGGGAACATACACAAGTCTTTGAACGCAACACTTTTGTGTCCTCCTAGACCTTGAATAATTTTCATGTGTTGCTCGATGCTTTTAATCTTTTTAACATTTCTTCTTGCTCTAAGCCTTCAGTGGGCCTTTCAACGTCAATAGATGAGACAAATTGTATAGAGTTAGGGCCTCCGAATATTATCCCATGAATATAGTACTACTCTGGCTAGGTGGTGAACTATCCCTCTAGAGCTACTTTGTGTGTCACAGTTGGTTGTGGGAGAGTATAGACTGGTACAACTGTCGTGATAGTGGGATTATTCCTGAACGGCATGCCTTGAGGGCATGTTGTTGACGGTCCGACCCCATAATTATCAAATGGACCATACCCTGGAGGGAAGAAATGATCTGGTATCGGAACCTGAGAAGATGAAGATCAGATACTCGTGATCTCAGGAAAACAAGAATAGACGTTGGTGGTTCTTGGCTGTTGTCCCAGGTTTGCCACATCTGTGCCATAACATGTCTCAATGTCCGATTTTCTTCAACAATGGATGATTCTCTTGTCGTTGAATCAACTGGAATATTCACCGGGCTCACCACAGTTTCAGAATTGGTTGTCATTTATGCTCTTACCTTAGACCTGGTAAAGTACGGGAGTTCTGCCAGTTTACCACAAACCAATCACCGAAAGCTTACTAAATTAAAGGAGAAATGAACAAACTTGTTGGGGGTTAGACAATTTTATACATCAATCACACATTTGTTAATCACATAGTAACATGAGTTCAGAAGGCCATTGTCTCATCCCAGCTTTGTTTTGCTCATTGTCTTCCTCTTTTTCTCTTCTCTTTTTTTTAAAAAGTTTTAATCAAACCCTTTGGAGGTTGCCTACGTATCATGTCTCCGCATTAATCAGATCATTACGTAGTTCAGAAATTTAGACAACACAATGGAATTAATTTAGAAAAGCAAAACCAAACCATTTTATTCATTTACAAAGACTTTAAACAAAACGACAAAACCAAGTGGTTTAAACACAACTATGATCACCATGATCTCTTTGAACGTCAAAAACTTTAAACTAAAACATGGAGTCTTAAACAAAACAAGATTAAACAAACAAACAAAAACTGTTGAACTCTTCTTCAATCCTCTTCATCTTCTGGGGGCTTTCGTTGTCTTCCCAAGGTCTCATACAGATTCAACAACACTTTTGGCAGATGGGAAACAATGGCACGTGCTTGCTCAACCACTTTTGTGTCATTCATATGACGGTGATTTTTAATAACATAGGAGGTTTGTTCTGCTAACCGATGAACTTGACGTCTAGCCCTTCCCATATTTTCATGGCAGTTATTCAACCACGCCTGATGATCACCAAGATTGTTCCTTAAGAGGGCCTCTCACTCCTCTGATGCATCAAGTTGATTACGAAGTGTTGCTCTCTCAATGATCATTTGTCTTTACTCTACTTCGATATCGACACAATGATGATTTTCCTTTTCTGTTCTTCTAACTGTGACTTAAGTTGATCATGTAAATGCATCCACCATGATCTTTCTTTCTTAAATTTCTCCTTATGCCGCTTAAGCTCTCCCTTTTGGTAGTGCACGACCTCTTCAGATGCCACTAAGTCCCTCTTCAATCGAGAAATCTCAAAGCTCTGCTCCTTTATTATCTGTCGGGCCAAATGAATTCTACTATCCAGATCCTCCTCTAAGCGAGCTAATTTCCCCTATGTATGCTTCAAATCCCCCTTCACATCTTGTAACTCCAACCGGTGATTTCTTCCTATTTGGACTTGAACTTCTTGTCGAGCTATGGTGGCTTTAGCCTTCTCCAACTCTTTTTCCAACTGTCTTATGGTGTGCTTGTCTTTCTTTTTCTACTAGATCCTTCGGGAATGTCACCAAATGTTACTGGATCACGAAACCAAGATAGGTACCCATGCACCACTTTTCCTTTATCTTGATCCACAACCATTTCACTTTGCTCAGAAGTAATACTCCCGAACCAGATCTTCAAAATATCACTGCTATCAAAGGTAAAACCTGATGGGGTGTCAAATACAAATCTACTCATGTCATCATTTGGTGGGACCTCTTTAACTCTAGCCAGTTGACACATAATTCGACGTGAGGCATATGGTTGTGGACACCTCTAAACCCAATCAACACAAGAAACGAGATACCAGTAGACATGCAAATGAAATCCTTAGCTGGGAACCAATAATAATTCCATACAATTTCAACAGACGTGATTACCGAGAGTTTCTATTCACATGCTAAAATTCCTTTGGGAAAATCGATTTTCACTTCTCTTTCCTTATGAGAGGAAACATAATTACACCGGTCTAGAGTGAACCTGGGCGTACGATCATGATGATAAAGATGTTCTAAGAACCATATTTGCAGCAAGATGTTCCAGCCTTCAAAGTACATTTCCCCATTTTTGCATTTAGTCAATGCACGAAACATATCTTCCTAAATCATGGGAATAATGTAGGACTTTCCATTGTGGTCAGCGCCTTCGCCACCCCTGCCAAACGAATGTCGATATGCTTGTCCCGTTTGGGAAAAATGATGAGCCCCAAAAATGCGACCATGAAGGCAAAACATCCATTCACCTTCCAAGCCTCTACGCCCCCTTGATTCCTAAGTTGGTTATGGTAGTTTTTAAATTCATCCTTTTGACCGTACCTCTCATATTAAAAGTCCAATGAGACCCATCCATTTTTCAAACTCTCCTTATCTGTTTGGTTGATCTTGAGAAGGTCCAGGAACTTGTTGGCATCGACGTACTTTAGGATTGTAGGTCTTTTAATACGGAGATCAGCACCCCGAATACTGGACTCTTTTCCCCTGAAGCTGGCGATTTCTTCTAGAGTTGGTGTCATCTCAAAGTTAGAAAATCGAAACACTTTATTTTTTGGATCCCAGAATGGAATCAATGCCTCAGTCACATCTCTTCTTGGGTTAATCTCCATCAAATGCACAAGATGCCCCAGATTGTGTCATAATTTACCCTCCTTTGTTCATAATTTCCCATGCCTTTCCACCATTGCTATAGATCCTTGGGTATTGTGTCAACAATCATACATTCTGGAATCCCTTCACTTCTAGGACTTTTAGAACCTTGTTCTTTAGTTGGAGGTATCATTCGTACCTTTGAATAAAATCTAATTAATGTTTTATTAAAAACTCTAATCAAGGGAGGAAAGAATAGTAAAAATCAAGATTTCTTTTTAAAAAAAGACAAAATATCCCTTTTTACAAACATCGAACCCGAGAAGGGATGCCTACATATCTCATTTTAGTGAGAAGTAGGTGTGCGTAGTTCATTAAAAAATGACTCACACTTGAAAAACCACACATTTATTTCAACCTCTTTTCCCTTTTTTTTAAAAAATAAAAATAAAATTGAAAGACAAAGTTATTGTAAAGCTGGTCAACAATGTAGAGGCCTTCTGAATAAAATTATTTTCACGTAGCACATAAAATGAGCATGTTGGTCTAGAGTGGGTACCTATCTTAGATTTGCTAGGTCAAATGCACATGATGCAAATAAACGTAGCCTACCAGAGATAGTTTTTCTAGGTTTAGCACTTTATATGGAAGGTGTCTAAACTGACTTTACTCGAGTAGACAACTCGAGCCGGGGAGGGTCAGCGAACTGGAAGCAGAGCTATTTCGGCTTAACTGGTGGTCCAACCCCGCCTAACATGTGTGACAAATCCTGAACTAGGAGCGTAACCCACACTGACTCATCTTAGACCTGTGGAGCATATCCACACACACAATGTATAACAATATTCCAGAGACTCAGAAGGTGTGGGCGAGAAAACAATTTATATGCAATCATATAATATCAAAAAACAATAAATCATCAAAATCAAACATTAGCCAACAAACACAAAATTTATCTTGATAATCAATATAGTCAAATATAGTCAACGTACAAAGCTCAAATTCTAAAAAAAAATCTCCAACGGAGTCGCCAGATCTGTCACACCTCCGCTTTTACAAAATGTTAAGGATGTAACAGATTTTTTTTTTGAAAATAAAAAGTAAAAGATTTTTTTTAGAGTAGCTACTTGGAATTGAGTTTTTTAGGTGTTCCAACTCACCTGGTAATTCCAAATTTAAAAAGAAAAGACTCTTTATTTTAGTCTACGAAAACAAAAATTAGGTAAGAAATTCTATTGACCAGAGGAAAGGTGTGAGGCACCCTCCCGAGTCCCGTGGTTCTAGCACGGTCTCTTTATTAACTCATTTTGGCTAAAAATAATTTTTGGATAAAATTATAAATTTGCGTTAGTCACTAATATAAAAAAAAGATTTGCCTAGAAGCATAGTCGCAAGCAAGACCTCTTTTTTTTTAAAATAAAATAATATACATCAAGAATTGTAACCGAACACATGGTGATATTATTAATAAAATTAATAATTAATGACTCAATTCCTTTAATAACGATAAAAGAAATTAATGAATCATTGAACTTGTTGCAACATGAAGACATGAAAAATGATTTTTTTTGTATTGGCAAAATGATATCTTTTTAAAAATGATAAATAAATAAATAAATAAATAAATAAATAAATATATAAAAGTTTCCTTAAAAATAATAACTAAGCCCCTTTTAAAAAATAAGTAGTGAAAGACAAAAAAAAATCATATTTTTATTAATATTGACACAATTTCAGAAATGATCATTCTAGTAAAAAATCCAATTTTACCCAAAATGGTCACATTGCTCTCTTTTGAAAGAAAATTACAAAAATAACCAATTTAATCTAATAGTTAAATTATTAACCTAAATGAAACCAAATTTGCATTTTTGTTTCAACAACCCATTTCATATATTTGTTTAAGAGAAGATTTTTTTTTAAATTTTGAAAGTATTTACAAAATGACCAGATTCATATTTTTGTAAAAATGACCAGTTTTGTATTTTTGCAAAAAAGTGCCCTTTTTTTTCTTCTTAAAATGACCAGAAATTAAAATACAAAAAAAAAGACTTTAAAATTATTATTTTTTCTTCTTTAGCAAAACACAAGTTTACTTGTCAATTCCATGATGAGGTAAATTAAACTAAACACCACATTAGTAATGAATACATTTGTACATAATAGTAAACATAATCATATAAGAATCACGATAGACTTGGTTAAATCAATCAAATTTAATATAAACGACTTAATAAAAAAGTAAAAGAACATGCAACATTAATTTAAGATTACATTGTGAAATGTAAAAAAACATACCTAATGGTGATGACATGCAAATAGTGGAAGCAAACTAGTTGAACCAACAAATTCACAAATTTCTTTCTCTCTTTTTTTTTTGGAAGACTTTGGTACTCTCTTCTTTCTAATTTTCTTCTTTTTTGTGTGCCTTTTTTCTTCTTTTTTCCTCTTTTTTTTTTTGAAATGAAAGAAGAATGGGGTTTAAATGGGTAGTGAATATTAACACCCACTCTTATTGAAAACGTAAGAGACAATACATGCATTGGACTCTTTACCTTCCCAATGTGCCATCCAAGATGACCAATGAAATTTCTTTTTTTTTCTTTTTCCAAGAGAAAATTAATTAAAAAGTCTGCATTGCCCTTTTAGATGGTCCATTTCTTTTATTCATTAATTGAATAATAGCTAAATGGGTCATGTGAAAATTTAAAATGGCCCAAAGTGTAGACCCATTTGATCAAGAACCCAAAATTCAAAAGAAGAATTAGTCCACTAACACAGAAATTCTAACTTCTAACCTATCTTGAAGATCAAACACAACAAATAAGGCAGAAAAAAAAAATTGAAAATAAAATAAAATAAAATTCGAAATAAGATTCAAGCAAAACCTTCAACATGATAAAATTTAAAGATCACTACCAAAATAATATAAAATACGGCACCAAAAATGAATTATATAGTTTTAAAAAAAAGGTTGTGGTAGTAGCGAATTCAGATAGAGGATGAGAGGTAGAAAAGATTGACATAAATTTTCGGGTGAACGGGGGTCGCCAGAAAACTTCGCCGGAAATTTTTTGACGGAATTTTGACTTAAAATTTACATAAAAAGATAGCCCTTGAAGAGTTCTACAAATTTATGTAAATGGTATTGAATGGGAATGATCGGAACTTCGTAAATCTAAAGAAAAAAGTGATGATTTATGTTCGATTTTTCTTCTATCGATGAAGTTTAGCTACATATAAAGATGAATGGTTTGTGGATTTGTGTAGAGGAAGGTGAAAGGAAGAAATGGTAAAATTTTGGAGTAATTTTCCGGTCATGGGTTGGTGGCCACCGGTGGTGATGGTCGTAGGTGGAAGCAAGGGGAGAAGAAAAATAAAATCAAAATAAGGCCAAAATTCTTATTTGTATTTTTGGTAGGGTCACATAAGAGCCCTTGGATCAAAATGTTATGAATGGTTGTGATTCAATATTGACCATCTCTATTGGACTAGGTATAAAATTGATTGAGCTATCATAATTGGGTCTAAATCAGCCCAATTCAATCAAAATTGGGTTATTTGCGCCAAGTTAAAAAAAAATACAAACAAAGACAAACAAACCAAAAATATAAGATACAAAATACAGAACAAAACATAAGAAAAAACCTTACTATATATTGTAGGAGTAAATTTAAATACGTCAAAAATTAGGTGTTCACAACATGCCGCTCTTTGCTTGGAAACATCAAGAGTTTTCAAGCAACGAAAGTGAACGAAGTGACTAATTTTTTACTGTTTCAAACTCCATTGAAGCCATTTTGAAAAAGATGACCAAACCTTGCTTCAGAGGTTGCCTACATATCCTTGATTAAAAGGAAATCAGGTCAGTGTAGTTCAAGAAAATTTGATAGCCGAAACTATAAGAAATTGTGGTCAAAAGATTGCTTCTTATTGCTTGTCATCGTCTACTGTCTATAGTTACATAAAGAAAAGAGATAGAGAGCTCTGCTTCTCTACAATATAGGAGTTACAAGATCCCTACTTGATGTTTTTTCTTAGGGTCTTGTCTTGATCTTCGACTTGCTCTGTGCGTTATCTCTGAGATTGATCTTGATGCTTTCTTGGCGGCTTGTGGATCATTCTCAGGTGCATGTTTTAACTTGAGTTGGCGATTAAAACTCAAAACTCAAGATCATAAAATCAAGAACCCGAATAGGATGTGTTTTTTAGGGAGAAAAATGAAAATCTTGAACTAGGACGTATAACCCTAGAAAGAAAAGGAGAAATGACACATATTACCATGAGAGTTTCAAAAAAGACGCACTGTCTTTGTGGATTGACCTAAGATTGGGTGTATCACTAAAATATGTGAATATGGTGCGTATAACACATGAATGCTAGTGCGTATTGCCCAGGATATGCATATGGTGCGTATTACCCATGAATAGAGAATTGATGTGTTTTGCATGCGAATGAAGGACTGACACGCATTGCACATGAAAGAAAGACTAGTGCATATTGCACATGAATAAAATATCGATGCGTATTGCATGGGATTTCGACTGGTGCGTATTGCCCATAAAAGAAAGACCGATGCGTATTGCACAGAATTTAGACTGGTGCGTATTGCACATGAGAGAAAGATTGGTGCGTATTGCACATGAATGAAAGATTGATGTGTATTGTCGGAAGCTCTCGAATTGAGAGGCAAGAATGTGAATAGCATGAGATGAAACAACAAAACATGTGAAGACTTTGGAGAACTTTTTTGTGATGTTTCATCTTTTGACTTGTAATTGTGCATTTTCTTTTGTTCCTATGTTGAGAAAAAAAGAGAGAAAATTGTTAGTTTAAAGTGGTGGTTGGTTTGTAGCCTTGATGTTCTGATGACTTGACCATACTCCTTACCAATTTCTCCAACTCTACTCCAAATCCTTGGCTGAACAACCTTTGAAGCTTCCTCTTTGTCAATCCAAGGGCCTTGATCTTTTTGGTACTACCAAATATCATGGTGCGACTGATTTCCTAAAGAATGAATTTTTCTTTTGAATTTTTTTTCATGACTTAAAAGACTATATCGTGTTCCTTCACGAGTTTTCAATGAAGATCTGAGGCTATTTTGTCCTTGCTCGATGGCATGCCAACTCGGATACTCAGCTTTAGTTTTGGGAAACCGCAGTAAGATTTGCAATCTTTTACCTTATTTTATTAAGAGATTATACCGAAAAGACTAGAAAAATATCTGACTTAAGAGTGTGAAAGATTGTATCAAGAAAGACTATAAACTTAAGGAAGGACATTCCTTTTTGAAGAAAAATGAGAAAGAGAACTTATCTGGAGGCATATGTCGACTTTGAGTGAACCATGACATGCACTTTGGACTTGACCCCTAATCCGTTTGAGTTGTTGTAACAACCCGAAAAACTAGTAAGACCAAACTAGAGTCTAACGGAAACTAATAGGTGAAACTAGAGCCTTATGTGTGAGCTTTTAGGTTGATGTTTGGTTATACGTTGTTTATTGACTTCCCGAGCTTAGGTTGAGGTGTCTAGGGGTTAAACGTCAAGGTTTCTTGATAACGTTCAAATATACTTCTTGAAAAGAAATATAAACGATCGTATGCAATATATTTACCCAACTATGAGTCGGGGTCGTTCCCACAGAGAATATGAAAGAATATTGTCAATAGCAAATATTTAACTCGATAGTCGTTATATAAAAATGGGGGGATTTAAATTGAAATAAAATAAAAACAATAAAAAGATAGCTTTGAACTAAGTATTTATTTATATTCAGATTATTAAAAGTAACTAGGAATGTGTNNCTACGTGTGTATAATTTACTAACCCTTACCTTTACCTCATATTAGACATCATAATCGATGTTTGGCTTAGTTATTACTTCGCACCAATCGACACTAGCCTATTAGATAGTATTACACTAAATCTATGTTGATAATTCTTTTCTTGTTGATTACCTCCTTGGTCCGGCAAGTAGCAACAAGGCGAGTTCTAACGCGTGCACTCGTTAAAAAGACTTCTAAACGAAAGAATTATCAATGCATGCAAGACACTATTCAAGAATTGCTTAGTTATTATTCATACTTTGTTAATCGCTTATGGTTCCCACAACCCTAGTTATGAAAGTTAGCTACTCATTATCTCAAAATAAACACAATCAATATTTATTAAAATAAATATGCTTGTGTTAATCATAAAAAGTTAAGAACAATAGCTAAACTATCTTTTATTAAGCACAAATACAAATAAATAATAAAGGTGAATAAAGAATAAACCACAATTCTCCAGCCTCCACGGCGGCTCTTCCAAAGTTCCTAAGCTAGAAGAAAATTTATATTGTCTTGTATCTTGGTTCTTGGCCTCCCTTCTTCCTCCTTTCTCAGAATAATTTTTTTCATCCTCTATTTATAGATAGAGAAACCCTAAATAAAATAATTGAGTTCAAGACAAATTAGGAAAACAAAACTCAATTAAATTGGGCTTTCCACTGTACGCGTATTTCTGGAATTTCACGTTGCTCGCCGCATTTCATACTAGTATGAGCCCCCAGCTGCTGACACGTTGCAACATTAGTACCCAGTTTCAATTGCAAATTGTTCGCAGCCTTTTTCCTCATATATACAAATATATTATTTTATTAAATTCAATCTATTAAGCTGCCTGTTTGATTTCTTTCTTGAACCTTCAATCTTTTATTCGTTTTAGCTCCAAACTTCTTTATTTTTCCACCAATTTAATTCTACAAATAAAGTACACAATTTAGCACAATTCATAAAATTTATGCTCAAAAAGGACAAATATAAATAACAAATGTGAGAAAATAATGATTAAAAATATGTATTTTTAGCCTCACATCAAGGTACGACCCCCCAAAGACCAACTGAGAGTCCTTGAGGGGGACCCTAAAGTCTAGACCCCAAGGCTACCAAGTTCCCAAAAATCTGCCAAAAATGTGTCACCCACGGAGGGGACCTATGCCCCGTAGGGTGGTCCACACTCCGTGGGAGTGAATTGTGGGTCAAGGGAGCAACTTAGGAGCTGCAGGTTGAATTTTTTTATTTTGAGCGAGGTACAACCAACAATAGTTGTATGAGGATCCACTCACTTTTTAACACATGGAATTGTGGGCCCAATTTGTCCTTTAAATCTGCTAAAGAAATCAAAGGAGAGAGAATATAAATTTTGATTGAAAATTAAAAAGAAAATATGGGGTCCACGCCACATTTCATTAAATATATTAGTAAAATATTGAATTAAATGTGCATTGTGGGGCTCAATTGTCACACATTCCAACGAATTCTAGCACTCCTTACTAACTTTTCTTCTTCTTCTTGAACATCAAAAAAAAGTTTACATTTTTTTCCAGCAAATTTATTTCACTAAAAATCTGCATGTCAACTATTGAAATTAAACATGCAATTTTCTTGAAGATTGGTGCAATTTTCATGAAGATTGGTGTTTCAATGTTGGGGATCTTGTTAATGTCAAAAAAAAAGTGATAGGGCGTTGATGCTTAAAAACTTGAAAAGTTGATGTTGATCTTGATTCTTCCCTCTAAATCTTGCTCAATAACTTTAATCTTCATCTGCAATTTTCCGATGTCCATATTTTTCAGGTATGTATTTTTTAGTATAATGATTCTCAGTCTTTAAGAAGATAGTGTGTTAAAGAGATTATCAGTAAATAGTTTGATTTAATTGATATTTGAAACGAATGTATAAGTTGTTGGAAGAGGATCTTTTTACATGTCATTTCTAATGTCAAAATACCAAAAATCACTTGCTACATATATATTAACTACTAAATTACAGATATAATTTTCAAAAATAAAATCTATTGAGCTTAGGTGTTCTATTGAATTCTCTTCCCACTGGTATCAACATTTTCTTGTGGATTGTTTGGATCTTGACTTTGAATGCAAACACCATGTAACTGCATGTGTAAATTTGATAGAAAAGAATTAAAATTAATAGACCAACTACTTTTTTAAAAAAGGGATCAAAATTAGTAGATGAATCAAGTAACAAAATAGTGATAGGAAATGTTTAATTTGATGAAAAGAGTATCACAAGAAAACTTAGTACCGTGAATTCTTGTGGTATTGAAGTTGATTGTGAGGCAAAAGTCCCTGTCATGGTGTTCAAAGACTGGTACTCATATGGATATTCGGTTCTATTTTTCAATGTTCTCTGTGATGCTTTTTTTTTTCCTCTGCTCATTTTTTGACTTCATTCTTCCATATCCATTTCCTTTGTCTTTTTTCTTAATTGGATCCAAAATTTGATCCTTACACCATGTAACAGAATCATTAAAGGAGTTGAACTTGCTCCTATTCTTCTCATGATTTTGAACATACAATTCACTTTGATGTTTAATAATCTCGACCTTTGCCAGATACAAATATTTTATGGCAATTTCCTCGGAGTCCACATCATTTGCTGCTAAAGTCATAACAGTAAACGACTCTTTCATCAACCCATTTAAGCGAATTGTCATGGACGACTTCAACGTCTTTTTTTTTTTCTGTGTACTCCCCAAATCCATACTCATGCTTGGAATTTTTAGTCCATCTTTTCAAAATGTTTTTCTCAGGAATACAAGAAAAATTTAAATCAAAGAATAAAACTCTTAGTGCATGACAACATAACCAACCCATGGTTTCAAACATTTGGCAGGTACAAGAGATATAATTATCAAGAGAATTAAACTAGACAGTTTCAGTTTGATTATTCTCACCCTTTAAAATTGTATATTTAGTACAAGTCCCAATAGTTTCCACATGGATCAATTTTTTGGTTGTCCCTTGCAAAAATTCATGTTGAAACCTTGTAAAAATTCTTCTTGAGTACACACTACCAGCATGCTTTAAGATCCCACAGTCTTCTATGAAAAGTTTTGGCTTTCCTCGACATTTGTAATCTTCAGTTGCTTCGGTGTCACACATTTTAGTTGTCCGTTGCTCATAATGCTTTACAAATTCAGTTATACTCATTGTCTTGCATGCCATTTCTGTGAAGATCCTATTCGTGCTTTCACTTCTTTGAGTTGATTTAATGTCTGCAGAGAAAATGGAACGACTAAATGCAGTACACCATTTCTTTAATCATATAGCTTTTGAAGCCAAGAATTATCTGCACAGTTCCAATCACATATCATATTTTGCCATATCACCTCAAATTCTGATTCTGACTTGCATCTCCATAAGAGAGTTGATTTTATTTTTATTCTCTAACAAATAATATTTCTATGTTTATAGAGTTTTTCAACAAATCATGACCTGGAAAAAGTGCTATGCATAGATGGTCACAATTTGAATGTCTCTATAAAGATAAAATATTTAGGAAAAAGGCATAGATTCCCCCCTAAACTTGTCCCGAAAAGTCAGTTACACACTTTAACTATCTCGACGACGTATTACACACCTGATCTTGTTTAAAGTGATATTAATTCCCCCTTCCGAAGACAATCTCAATTTTTGTGTGAGAAACTGTTGAACACGCATTTTGGAAATGAAAATAATATTATTTTAACCTTTTTACCTTAATATTTTCTCACACTTTCTTAAAATAGTAATTCCTACTTTGTGTGTTATTCCTCCCTCACCATACATCTCTTTGTTTTTTAAAATTTATTTCTTCTTCCTTCTTCATAAGTAGAAG
>NW_006238932.1:1045905-1053885 GCF_000226075.1 Solanum tuberosum | reverse complement strand
AAAAAATAGGAAGTAGTTAGACGATTATGAAGTATAGAGATGTTGGTGGCGGTGATACGTTGGTGGGCAACACCATTGTTGCCGGTGAAACAAATAAAAACTTTCAGATCTATAAAATTACTTTCAGATCTGTAATTTTCTTTTAAAATATTGATAATTATGGATGAAATTAATCATTTTATATGTATTATTTGTGCATAATGAATAATCAAATATGCTATTGATGGCGGCTTGAGACAAAAATGACATTGTGATGGTTGTAGGTGGTGTTCCGACAAGAATAGAGAAGACAAAGATAGAATAATCATTTTCTTTCTATTTCTTTTTAAAGTTCTTTTGTATGAGTTTTTTTTAATCGAATTTGGACCCATGGTCCAATTTTATTAAGCAAATTCTTCTGTATGAGTTTGAAATGCTTCCATGGAAATAAGTGAAGAACTAATTAATGGTGACAAAGAGAAGAACCGTTGAAGAGGAAGAAGTCAAACTAAAGAAAAATGTATAAGCTTTAAAAGAAATAGAAGGCCACCAATAAATAGACACAGAAAAATATTATTGATAGAATTAATATATTAGAAATTATAATACTTAATTATATAATGACCAATAAGATAGTGCCATGTGTTAACATTTAACATTTAACATTTTTTCCTTCTTCTCACGCACCTTAAGGAAGGTGAAGACACTTTTCTCTGCCATGTCATCTTATAAGGGGGTATTAATACCACTTTAAACAAGATCAGGTGTGTAATAGGTCATTGAGATAGTTACAATGTGTAACTGACTTTTCGGGACAAGTTTAGGAAGGAATCTATGCATTTTCCCAAATATTTATTTTGATGATGTATATGTATCAAAACAAGATTCGCTGATAAGTAACTTTTCTTTTTCCTTTTTCTTATACCTTGAAAAAATTGGCAAGACAAGTAATTGCACAAATCCGAATAACAAAAATAAGAAAGAGCATTGAAAAAATTGATATATTAATTACATTTAGACTATAGAGTGTGTTGTTATAAAAGAAAAGGAAAACAAAAAAGATGATAGATTCATTACATGTAGAATGGAGAGTTTCTGGTATAGAATTGATATTTTCTTTGAGAAAGAAAGTGATTAGTTATATTGCATCTTTTGTTTGGTTAGATGTGATCAAAATACCTTATTATGGAGGGAAAGTGTCTTCTCGTTCCCTCCAATTTTTGCTACTGTGGAGTGTACACTAAAGCACATTTAATCCAATATTTTACTAATATATTTAATTAAATATGGCGTGGAACTCGCATTTTCTTTTTAATTTTCACTCAAAATTTATATTCTCTCTCCTTTGATTTCTTTAGCAGATTTAAAGGACAAATTGGGCCCACAATTCCATGTGTTAAAAAGTGAGTGGGTCCTCATATAACTATTGTTGGTTGTACCTCGCTCAAAATAAAAATTTTCTTGCAGGTTCAATCTACGCCCCACCAGTATGGAGAGTGAACTGACCTACGCCCCGTTGGTGGTGGCCGTAGGTCACACCTGCGAGCTGTCCAAAAACTGCCTAAGGTAAGTTTTCCTAATTAATTCCTAATTTAATTATCTTAGTTTAGGGTAGTTTTATACTGATTTTATAGACCTATATAAACTATTTTATATCATTAAACACCTCATTAATTCATTATAACCCAAGACCCCAAAACAAAACTCAACTACTTTCCCCTCCAAAAATCTTCTCTCTAGAAACTCCATTGAAGACGAAGAGAAGGGATCAAGCTAGGGCGTGGGGATGGAGGATTCTTAACATGAATTTGATGGGATTCTAAGTCTAAGGTATGGGAGTTCTTCATCCTTGGGAAGCTATCACCCAAGGAGCCCTTTCAAAAGCTTTTAATCAATTCTAGAAAACCCAATTAGCTAGGGTTTCGACTCAACCCCATGGATTCCTTTCAAAGTTGTTTTTAAAGATTGAATTATGTTTGTTATTGATGATACTACTGATTTTAGATGATTTTAACTTGAATTCCAAAGAATCCATGAGTTTTCCCCAACCCTAGCTATGACTCTTCTCTACATTATGAATGTTGTAAGAAGTTGATTCAATTGATTGAATATGAGTTGATTATGATGTAATTACATGATTTAAGTATAATTCTACATGTATTATTGATTAATCTAATATTCTAGGGTGATATTGATGTAGCCTAGGGTTATGTCATGAAAAGAGGAAAATTGACGGTTTAGATGTGAACCCCTTAGATTGATGAACTTCTTGAAGAATTGCCTTAGATTAGATCACTTAGACATGAATTTATTATAAGTAAAGCTTGTAGACATGAACTAACTTTATTAGGGCTTATATGAATGATCATGTTTGTATAGTGTTGGGATTGAGGTTATATGTTCATATATGATTATAATTGGTCAAGAATGAGGCATGTGGTTAGGTTACCTTGAGAACTAGGACTACTTAATAATCATGTGAGGCATTGCTTGAGAGTAAGGATTGTAATATGAAGATGACTCATAGGGCTTAAAGGTAAAGAGCTAAAATGAATAAGCTAAGGGTGCTAAGGCTCCAATAAGGAAGCCATTATGTATGTTGAATTGTGTATGGCCCTATTGTGAGAAGACTTCACCTACATGACCTCTAATATGAGTATATGAGTTTATGCATGGGATGAATGTTGTACTTGGGTTATGACTATATCTATGTTTCATGTATTGAATGCTAGATGTGTTAACTCAATATGACCCTTGAATGCAATACATGAGGTGTATGTATGATTATGATATTATATGCATGTTTATAAACACTTTGAGTATAATGTGTCCATTGTGATAATGTTGTTATTGTGTTAATGAAAGGACAATTATATACACACACACTCCATATATAAAAAGATTATGAGGTACTTATGGTGTCAATTGAAAGGCTAGTTCTCATATGCACCTTTACATACTATTATGCATGAAATGTACATGGCCATGATGATCTACTTGAAAGGTGAAGGTGTTAGCTATTGTGTATATTGTAGTATTGATGCAAGATCCTTCTTTCCTACCCCTACATATGGCTATGTACGATATGATATGACTATGTATGATGTGTTAAGACTATTTATGATATGTTATGAATATGATAGTATTATTGTGTTAAATGAAAGGCCATTCTCATGAACACACTATGAATTCGATGTGAAAGGTTTATTCACATGTTGATGATTCTAAAGTGAAAGGACATTCTCACTTAAGGAATCTATGAGCTATTATGATGTTATGTTGGTTTGAGTTCCTAGTGCATTCTCTTATGATCATGAACTCAAGCAAAGACTTAATATGACTTTTAAAGGGAATTATGCTTAGCACTGAGTGGATATGAGTATGACATGGGTTTCTTCACGCTAGTAGTTGGGTTCCCAATATGGTGTCTCATGAGATAGAAACCTCCACGTTAGTAGTCAAGGTTTCAAGTAGCAATCTCCCTATCCCATAACTATGTGCCCACATAGGTATATAGCTAGTGAATCCACCTTTAAGCTAATATGTACATTCTACCTTAGGCAAGTAGGACACCTCTTTTCGGTGTGGGGGTAGAACACCAGATTCCATGTAGCTCATATGGTCTATGTTGGTCAAGGCTAAATCTCCCTAAATGATAAGAATATGAATTATGATAAGAACATGGGCATGTTCTATGGTTCCTCAAGAGGTTCTACTTAGTATGAATGAGGGTATGAGACTTCATTCATGCATTGCACAAGTAGGCTTTGAGAGTGGGCATGATATGTCTCTTTTATGATATGATGATTATGAGTTGAATGTATGCTTTGTATGAATTATGAATATGAATATGGACTATGCTTATGACTTCTAATGGGTTTACTTAGTGTGAGTGGGGGTATGGGACTTCACTTATACATTGCACAAGTAGACATATAGAGGGGTTATGGTGAGGTTCTCTTATGTTATGATGACTTATGAATTATGTATGAAAAGTAAGTATGGATGTTAAGGTTGACTTCACTTGTTATAAGTTATGAAGATGAATGACTCCTTTATGTATGTTGGCTATGAATAAGGAAAAGTAACATATATATATTGTTGGTGGCATAAGAGTGGTACTTAGTGTAGATAGGATTATGGGATCCTATCTATGCATTGCACAAGTATAGCTTAGGGTTGCTTATGTGGTAATTCTATTATGATGAAATGATCTTGGTATGTGACTATGTGCATGAACTATGTCTTGTGAAGATTGAGATATGTACTATGCTTGTGTTGGAGACTATGTTTGTAAAAGATGATATCTCTTATATTATGATGAATTGTATGTGAGTTGCTTTATGAGTTGCATTCTCCAACTATTTCAAAGATGATGTTCAAAATGGCTTATATCATGGTTTCAAATGAAATGTCCCTTTTATGCATGTTTTAATGATTTTTATGCATGGCTTCCATACTTAGTACTTTTTGTGCTAACCCGTTCTTTCTACATTTTCTATATGTGTAGGCTTTGGAGATATTGGATTCCATCCTCGTGGCTAGGTTCATAGGAGATCAAGAAGAAGAAGATTGGTGAGTCCTCATTGTATTTGAGGGCTTGACCATATGTCCTTTATGTCTTTCTTTTATGTTTTAGAATTTTGTAAGGGCCGTGTCCCTAAGATGTATTCAAGAGTTTTATTCCAAGTAATTAGATGGTTTGATACATAGTGTATAGATTCTATTATTTTATATAAGACTTCGATTGTAAAGAAAAGTTTTAAATTCCGCTCTATTTTCCTATGAACTTATGTCTATGATTATGCTAAGGGCTTGTATAAGACCCCTTCGGGGTCGAGTACTCCGTGTTACGTCTAGGGGGTAACTCCGGGTTGTGACAGTTGTCTAGTTCTTAAAATCTGAACCATTATCAATTTAAAACCCATCTGCGTATCCTTCGTGCAGAGGTGTCGAGAAATGGTGATCTTTGCAGATGTTTTCCAATTAGTCATTTTTATGATGTTCTCTCCTTTTATCTTAAGGTGCCCGCAAGGGTTTTCACTGATAAGATCTTCTCTCTTGTCGTCTTATGGTGCCTATAAAGGTTTTCACCGATGAGACTCTCTCATTTTTTTTTTCATTTTTTTTACTTATGGTGCCCACAAGGGTTTTCACTCATAAGTTTTTTTGACTCAACAATGTAATCTCTGATGATCAATTGTCCGTGCAAGACACATTGAATCTATCATTCTTAGAGCTGATCAAAATGCCGGTTGCTAGAATAGAATCATAAACTGAATTACAATTTGAGACTATTCTATCAAAATAAAATTTAAAAAAATGCCCTAGTTTTCTATAAATACTGGAATATTGATTTTTTTTGGGATGATCGAACCCCAAAGGGTTGCCTACGTATCCTTTCGGAATTAGGTCAAACGTAGTTCAAAATTTCAAAGAGAGAACTTTTTTTTAATGATTTTTTTGATTGAATTTTTTTGAATGAGGGGCCCTTTTCTTCCCAACCATAAATTTGTCACAGCATCTTAGAACGCATCAGATATAATATCTTTGAACCGCGCCCGCATTAACAATCATGCCTGTAATTTTTCCCTCCACACCAGTAAGGTGCAAGGCTCCTTTGGACAACACTTCCTTGATAAGATATGGGCCTTGCCAATTTGGGGTAAACTTTCCATTGGCTTCTTCTTGGTGCGGGAAAATGCGCTTTAAGACCAGTTGACTTGCTTCAAAATGTCTTGGGTGCACCTTTTTGTTGTATGCACGAGCCATCCTTTCCTGATAAAGCTGACAAAAACATATGGACGCCAATCATTTCTCATCTATTAATGTGAGCTGCTCTAGTTGGGTTTTGACCCATTCAACATCCTCAATTTCAGCCTCGACAATAATTTGAAGAGATGGAATTTCGACTTTCGCTGGTATCACGGCCTCAGTCCCATACATCAGTAAATAAGGAGATGCACCAATCGAAGTGCACACTACTGTGCGATCTACCAAAAGTGCAAAAGGAAACTTCTCATGTCATTGTATGGTGCCTTGAACCATCCTCCTGAGAATCTTGTTGATATTCTTGTTGGCAGCTTCCACAGCTCTGTTGGCTTCTGGTCGGTATGCAGTATAATTGTGATGCACAATTTTGAGTTACTCACATACCTTCTTCATCAAATTGCTAGTAAGGTTTGAAACATTATCTATGATGATAGTTCTTGGGATACCAAAATGACAAATGATGTTTGAATGGTCAAAATCCACGGTCGCGTCCTTAGTGACTGCTTTGAAATTGATTGCCTCCACCTATTTGATAAAGTAATCAATTGCGACCAAAATAAATCGATGTACATTAGAAGCTTTCGGCTCAATTGGTCCGATGACATCCATTTCCCATACAACAAAGGGCCAAGGAACGGCCATGGGGTGCAACTCTGAAGGAGGTGAATGAATTAGGTCACCGTGAATTTGGCATTGATGACATTTTTTCACAAAGCGAAAGCAATCCCGTTCCATAGTGAGCCAGTAATATCTTGCTCGAAGTATCTTTTTTTGCAAGGACATATCCATTCATGTTGTAACACCCCGTAATTTAGTGAGTTGAGCTAGTAAGTTCTAGAGCCTTTGGTTAGATTTTGGAGTGTTTTATAAGGGTTAAAACTTGTAAAAATGGTTCCCGTACTTAGAATAGGGGTTTTAGGGGTTAAACGTCTGGGTACGACTCCCCAAGGACCACCCAAGAGGTCCTTGAGGAGGACACCAAAACCGTCCATTTTAGTGACTTACGTTCGGCCATTTACCGCCTGTAGACCAGACCACGCCCCGTAGGTCTTGGGCGTAGGTCAAGGCCTGCACCAGGCCTACAGGTTTGAGCCTCAGTCCCTAACCACGGAGGCCAAACGACGGCCAGTAGCTCCACCTATGGTCCGTTAGTGGAGGGGCGTGGATGGTGCCAGGTATTGACATTTAAGTTTTAGTTAGGGGGTTTTGGGAATTAGTTATTTATTTAATGAAGGTCTTAGGGGGTCGGTTAAGTAGTTAAATAACCACCTATAAATACCTAATAAGACCCTAAAACTAAGTCATTAGCTCATTCATCTTAGAACCCCCAAATTACTCTTAAGAAATTCTCTCTAGAAGAACAAGAAGAAAGGAAGTTGGGGAAGCAGCTTAGGGTGATTTTCACCATTGATTCAAGCTTTGTTTAGGGCTTTGATTAAAGGTATGTGAAGCTTAATCATCCATGGTTTTTCCACCTTCCCCCAATTGTGAACTCAAAAACCCAATTCTAGCTAGGGTTGTGATTGCATTGTGGGTAGTGATGTTTGCGTAATCAAGACACAACTTCCAATGCAAGTGTCTACGATCGTACAATAGTAAAGTAACCTAATCATGGGTTGGGGTCGAGTCCCAAGGGAGTGGTTTTGAGAATTAATAGAAAAATAAAATTAAGTTCTAATTAGTCATAGCTAAAAACATTATTGAATCTAAACATGTTAAATCTAAGGGGTGACGCAAGCGTCAATTATGAATGGGGGTTTGTAACAAGTAAGCAAAAACAAAAAAAAAATGCAAAGAGTACTAATCAAGGAGAAGGGATTCTTGGGATGTGATAGGAATACGGGATAAACTAAACTATTGGGTACATGCTTTTGATAATTAATCCGTTGAATATTTGTGACTAGGCTAGACTATAGTGGGGGTAAATTCTCTCTCGAGCAACTTACCCCGAATCAACTCGGTTTCTCTCGAACTCCAAGTTGCCGCATGAAGAACAACCTCCACCTTAGCCCACTCACTCTCTCGAGCTGAGTGTGTGGGAGAAGGACTAGGGTTCACTCCCTCGAGTTGAACCTCATGTCGAACCACTCCCACCTGCCATCAAATTAGTAGTCTTAGTTTTACGACCTCTCTCTCCAGCAAGCCGAAAACACAAAGGTGAAATCATATTTGCAACTACAACTTCATTAAGTGCCACCACAACTACTAAACGAAATCACATTTAAACAA
>NW_006238932.1:1027755-1045883 GCF_000226075.1 Solanum tuberosum | reverse complement strand
AAGACCCAAGTCCAAATTCTTGGAGTTGAAACCCTTTGAATCTTCAAGTTCTTCAAAACCCTCTCCAAACGTAGAACTCAAAATTCTATGTTAAAAATTCTTTATTAAAAATCTGATATTAAGCGACAACTCTCAACGAGTATTTATAATTTTAAAAAATCTGTGCTTCAGCGAATCATTCGGTGTCGTTAATCGGGATCGCCGATCAACTCGGCGATCTACCCTTTGGTAGGTTTCATCGCCGTCTTGCTCTATCCTTCAACATCGTCGTGTTTTGGATCATTGGGCGACATAGTATTGCTTCGCAAAACTGCTTGGCGACACACCGACTGCTCTTTTTCACTGCCGATTTGATCCGTTCTTTCAGGGCTTAGCACACTGGAACAAAAGGCGAGGATAAAACCTTTTGGCGACCGCCGAACGGGTTCAACGATTCTCAGATCTTCATTTCTTCGTTCTTTCAGCTGCCTTTGTTCCTTTTTGCTAAGTAGTGTCCATGCTTTCCCTCCAACTCCGAATACCTGAAACTTAAGGGTTTTCATCATATATTGAATCAAAATATGCATTTGAGGACACTAATTCTATCAAAATATGCATTTGAATGAGTCCAATTTGTGGACTCATCAACACCCCAACTTAAACTTTTGCTTGTCCTCAAGCAAACTCGAGTTCAACTGTTCAAAAAGGGTGTCTCAAATAGTGCTATACAAGAATAAATCATAAATGTACACAACAAGACTTAACTTACACATGCAAGGATCAAATGTGCACTCAAAGTTTCAAGTTGTGACATACCATTATCAAAGAATCTCGAGCTCACAATACTTGCTTCAAATGCAAGTTCAAGCTCAACTATAGTGTTCAAATGCCCTCACACAAAGAATGATTCCATATTCACACAATGGTTCACAGTTTAAATCTTCGGAATCAGATTCAACACTCATACTCACAAAGAAGAACACAATGCATTCACCCATAGGTTTGCCCGTATTTTTCAATCAATACTTGCTTCAGCTCACTCAAGATCAAAAAGATCTTTCCAAGGCTTGTAATGGGGCTGAGTGCAAAGGTATGGTCATTTAGGCTCAGTAACTTTCATCCTCATGAAATGTGGTGTTCACAACACTTCCTTTCCTTTCCTTCATCATTCTCTTTTAGTGCTCATAAGTCATCCTATTATTCACTCTCCATGGATTGTTTGGAAACTCCATTTCTTTTGTACTTTATTTCACAACTTTTTTTTTGTTTTTTTTATATATGGTGGGGTTCCATTTTTCTCAATACCATGGGTTAAATGAGACTTTCCTTACACTTCTTGACTTTCCCTTTTCTTTTCACCACACCCCCAACTTAGGCTTTTGGCCTAAGTTGGCTATTCAATCACCCACAAATCAAGAGGATTATAGGTAGTGGATTAAGAGAGGTCTAGTTTTCATCAAGTTTCTTCCAAAGAAAGGTAAGGCTCAAGGGGTGTTCAAAAGCGGTTCACACACTCACAAGGTAGGCCACAAAAGAGGTATATGTCAAATTGGCTCACACTCTTAGAAAGTTGCCTAAGATCATATCAATAGATAGCATCACTTAGTTGACCGGACCAACGGGGCTAATTCTAGGATCCATCATGCATAGTTCACAGGTAAGCTCATCACACTAGGCATTGACACTATAAGTCAAACAAGACTACACACTTTCTCTAGGGTGCAACGATCATCACAAGAGACTCGATTTGATCATTGGCTAGTCATAACGAGGTGCAAAGAGTTCACATATTGTCTATGAAACTTCATTTGGCCTCATTGTAGCCGCATATTCATGTTTGTTCGATTATAAGCACTATCCAAGTCATCGGTATTGATTGAAACCGATACTCAAATTTGCGAAGGAACAACCACATTCAACATAAAAGGGGTGGCATGAATTTTTTGGAATTTTCAAAATCATTTTGCAATTTAAAACACGGAGCCACAAGCTCAGACCTTTCAAGAAAGCAGTATTTAACACAATTATAACTTACAACCCAAATACATAAACGAAACACAGTTCACGAATAACACACAAAGGTGGGCCTCACCCCACCAAAAATAAAAGAAATTTGTCCTCAAATGCAATTAACATAATATCCAGAATTTAGAATAAAGAAAGTCAGAGAGGGAGGTAGAGAAAAATCCTGTCTACACAGTCGCTCCATCTGTCTGGGCACAAGTGCCCGATGTATCAGCCTGGGCTTGAATAATAGTCCTCGGAGCTACTTCAGAAGGTTCAACGGCAATTGGCTTGCTGAAATTGTCTAAGGCATGAGCCTCCAAGAAAGAATGTATAGCTATGCAGAATCCACGAGTACACGAAGGGACAGTGGGATCTCGGGGGATAGATCTCTTGCTGGAACTAGGCTTTTTGCCCTCACTTCCCGTCTTGGGAGGATTCGCTTCACTTGTACCTTTCCTGAAATTTTTTGCTCTTATCTGTCGGGGTGGCCTATTTCTTCCATCTACTTTTGGTCTAGCCATATCTGCAAAACATCGGGAAAGAGTTAGAAAATATCTCAAAAAAAACATAGAAGTTCAGAAGGAGAAAAACTCCGCCGAACCAGTTGGCGAAACGCGCAACCGCTTAGGCGATTGGCCGAGTGCAGTGTGATGTTTGCGTAATCAAGACACAACTTCCGATGCAAGTGTCTATGATCATACAATGGTTTAGTAACCCAACCAAGGGTTGGGATCGTTCTCAAGAGAGTGGTTTTGAGAATTAATAGAAAAATACAATTTAGTTCTAACTAGTCTTAGCTAAATACATTAATGATTAAAAATATTTTAAATTAAAGGGGGACACAAGAGTGCCAATTAACAATGGGGGTTTTGTCATTAGTAAGTAAAACAACAAATAAAAAAGATTTCTAAGTAATGAGAGGGGATCCTTGGGATGTGACGGGAATACGGGTTAAGCCAGATTATTGGGTATATGCTTTTGATAGAAGATTCATCGAATAATTGTGACTAGGCTAAACTTTAAGGGGGATAAGCTCTCTCTCGAGCAACTTATCCCGTTTCAAATGCGTTCCTTTCGGACACCCACTTGCCGCATGAAGACCAGCCTACGCCTTAACCCACTTACTCTCTCGAGATGAGTGTGTGGACATGGGACTAGGGTTCACTCTCTCGAGCTGAACCTCATGTCGACCCATTCACACTGGCCATTCATTTAATGGTCTTAGTTTTACGATCTCTCTCGAGCAAGCTGAAAACACATATATGAGATTATATTTGTAACTAAAACCTCATTAAGTTCATCCACGAACAGTAAACGAAATCACATTTAAACTATCAAAGAAACTATCAGCATGCAAGACCCAACAATTACCTTAACCCATATTCGCTAAATCACACCCCAA
This sequence comes from Solanum tuberosum, assembly GCF_000226075.1. Classification (NCBI taxonomy): domain Eukaryota; kingdom Viridiplantae; phylum Streptophyta; class Magnoliopsida; order Solanales; family Solanaceae; genus Solanum; species Solanum tuberosum. Next base: position 1,042,495 of record NW_006238932.1, on the reverse strand, counting down.
GAATTGGGGTTTTAGCCACACATGTATAAGAGATAGAAATTTATACCAAATTGAGCTCGCATTCAACTGGGTATTAAAATTTAAGTCTTGATACAGGCCAAAATTGAAGAATCCAAGAGACCCAAACCGAAATATTGAAGATGAAACCTTTTAGAACTTCAAGTCTTCAAAACCCTCTCAAACTTAGGGCAAAAATATCAAAAAGTATTATTCTATATGAAAATTATAATAAATGTTCGACGCTTAAAACTACAACTCTAACTAGTATTTATAGTTTTCACAGATTTGTGCTGCAGCGGATCATTCGACGTCGTTAGTCGGAATTGCCGATCAATTCGGCGATTCGCCTTTTGGTGTAGTTCATCGCTGTCTTGCACCATCCTTCAACATCGTCGTGCTCTGGGTCATTGGGTGACATGGTACTGCTTCACGGAAGTTCTCGGCGATGCGCCAACTGCTCTTTTTTTCTGCTGACTTGATCCTTTCGTTCAGGGCTCATAACATTGGAACAAAAGGTGAAGTAAGACCCTTTGGCGACTCGCCAAGTGGACTCGGTGATCCTCACGCCTTCATTTCTTCGTTCTTTTCAGCCTTTTCATTCCTTTTTGCGATGTAGTGTCATGCTTTCCTTCAAATTTCAAATACCTGAAACTTAAGGATTTTCATAAGATATTGAGATAAAATAATTAGTTGAGGACACAATTTCTATTAAAAGATAGCCCTAAATGAGTCCAATTTTGTGGACTCATCAACACCCCTAACTTAAACTTTTGCTTGTCCTCAAGCAAACTCAAGTTCAGCCGTTCAAAAAAGGTGTCTCGAACAGTGCTACACAAAACTCAATCATTAATGCACACAACCAGACTCATTTTACTTATGGAAAGATCAAATGTGTACTCAAAGATTCAAGTTGTGACACACCATTACCAAGGATTCTCAATCTCGTAATACTTGCTTCAAATGCAAGTTCAAGCTCAACAAAAGCTTTCGAATGCCCTCACATAAATGATGATTCCATTTTCACACGCAAAGGTATAATCAATTTAAAGTTCAGGAATCAGATATAGCACTCACACTCAGAAAGAGGAACACAATGCATACTTTCACCCATAGGTTTGCCCATATTTTCCAATCAACATTTGTTTCGACTTTCTCAAGATCACAAAGGTCTTAACAAGGCTTGTAACGGGGCTGAGTGTAAAGGTATGGTCATTTAGGCTTAGTGACTTTCATCCTCATGAAATGTGGTGCTCACAACACTTACTTTCCTTTTCCTTCATCATTCTCTGTAGTGCTCATAAGTCATCCTATTATTCATTTTTCATGGATTGTTTGGGAACCCCATCTCTTTTGTACTTTATTCCACCACTTTCTTTTTCATTTTTTTTTTGTATATGGAGGGGTTCCATTTTTCTTAAAACCATCGATAAGAGGAGACTTTCCTTGCACTTCTTGACTTGCCCTTATCTTTTCACCACACCCCCAACTTAGGCTTTTGGCCTAAGTTGGCTATTCAACTAACCGCAATTCAAGAGGATTATAGGTAATGATTAAGAAAGGTCTAGTTTTCATCAAGTTTCTTCCAAAGAAGGGTAAGGCTCAAAGGGTGTTCAAGAGAGAATCACACGCTCACAAGGTAGGTCACAAAAGAGGTATATGTCAAATTGGTTAACACTCTTCGAAGTTGCCTGAGATCATATCAAGAAAAAGTCTTACTTAGTCAACCGGACCAATAGGACAAATTCTAGGCGTTGTCATGCATGTTTCCAGGTAAGCTTATCACACAAGGCATCGACACTTAAGTCACACAAGACTCCACATTTTTGCTAGTGTGCAACGGTCATCACAAGGGAATCGATTTGATAAATGGCTAATCACAACGAGATGCAAAGAGTTCACATATTGTCTATGCAACTTCATTTGGCCTCATCGTAGCTGCGCATTCATGTTCGTTTGATTGTAAGCACTATTCAAGTCATCGGTATTGATCGGGACCGAGACTTAAATTTTGCAAAAAAAAAGCCACATTCATCACACAAGAGGTGGCAAAAAATTCTGGACGGGTTAAAATTAATTTTCAATATAAAATAAAAGGAGCCATAAGCTCAAACATCTACGGAAAGTAGTATTAACACAATCTTAAACAGAACAACCAAAATATAAACAACACATGAACATCGGGTAGCACACAAATGTGGGTCTCACCCCACCATAATTAAAAGCATTTGTTCTCAGATGCACATGACAAAATATCCAAAATGACAATTAAAGACTTACAGAGAGGGAGGTAAAGAAGGGATCCTATCTAAGCAGTCGCTCCATCTATCTAGGCATCAGTGCCCGGAGTGTTGTCATTCTGCTTTTGGTTCTTTTTTTTCCGCTCTGTTTCAGCTTCTGCAGCGATATTAGCCTCGATCATATTGTCCAACTCGTAAGCTGCCACAAAGGCGTGTATCGCATTGCTGAACCCTCGAGTACACGAAGGGGCATTAGGGTAGATGGGCATCCTCCTCCTCGAACTGGCTGTCTTGTTCTCGCTCCTTGCAGTTCTTCTGAACTTTTGTGCTCTTATATGTCTGGGTGGCATGTTTCTTCCTGCAACTTTTGGTCTTGCTATGTCTGCAAAGTCTTGAGATAATGTTAGAACATATTTGTCAACCAAAACAAAGACATTCAGTTGCAGAGAGACTAGATAGTCCATTCAGCGAGCCACAAACAATCCGCCGAAGGTCATAGTGTAGAAGGAATTAGGGGTGCAGACAAAGGGCGAACAAGAAGACTTTCGGCGAGTCGCCGAGTGCTCCTGGCGACCTCATACTTCTCGCCAAAAGTTACAGACGCCACAAAAAATAAAGCATGATAATAAGGGTGAGATAGGGTAATTAGGCAAACCGTGGAATAGTTCGGCGAGCTAGTCACAACTCGCCGAATGACCCAACGTGCCTACTTTTGACTCAACTTCTCAAAATCAGCCCCGCAACCCCTGAAAATGCATTTTAAGCACAAAAAGCACAAATTCGACCAGGACCCATAACATACGAATACCACTCAACACACATTAACCCTACTCTATACATTGGAGAACAAGGTTTCAACAGTTCAGGCAGTAAATACAAGGTTATCGTAGAAGAATTGATACATAAACAAATAAGCCCAATTAGGAAGGCTCAGCAGATTTTGACAAGATCACACATTTGCAAATGAGTACACTTTTAATAAGATAGTTATGGGGTTCGGGACACTAACCTTTTGTGCTATTGGGATGCTAGGAAGTAATGAACTCCGACTTCAAGTACAAATCAATCAACCAAAATACAATAGAGATGCATCGATGTTGAAAATAAGACTAGGTGTAAGCTTGCAACTTTAGAAAATGAGGGAAAGCATATGAGATTCAAACTTTTAAACCTTTTGCTTGAAAAACTGTCCAATTCTTGCCCATTCGGCGACATTAGTCATGAGTGCCAAACCATTCGGCGTCACGCCGAGTAGTCACATTATTCGCCTAGTTTTATAGAATCCCCAATCAATTTGGGAATCCAAATGACGATATAAAGCGGGGTCGCCGAGCTTATCGGCGACTCGCCAACCGAGCATTTCTCTCGCTAATCTCCTTCTTTCCAAATGCTTCTCACACTATATCCTGCACAATCAACGCACCATTATTTCTAAAACCAACGTAAAAAAATAAAAGGGTTTTGGGTTGCCTCTCAAACAACGCCTTAGTTAACGTCTCGGCATGACGTAAGTCTACCTTCAAACCTCACTCTTGGGGTTAGCCATATTATCACTAGGCAAACCCCCTTGCTGTCTCGGATTGAAGTGAGACGAGATATAACCCATCTGGGTCTCCAACTGCTTGATTGAAAGAGAATGGGAGGTGACGGTCTGGCTAAGGGTAGAAACATCTTCTTTCATGCCTTTCAGTATTTTGTCTGACCCTTCAACTTTGTTGAAGATACGCGAGAGCATATCCTCAAACCTACCACCTTCTGAATGCTTGGGCTTCTGGCGCTCATGGGGAGGCACATATCTATCCTTCTCCCCTTCTTTCCAGTTTGGATTTTGATCCCTCCATTCACGATCTCTATCCTTCCAGCCTTCGTCTCTAGCCCAACCTTGGTTACCACCCTGCCTTGGGTACTTTGAACGATAGCCCCCACCTTGATTTGCTAGAAAATTTACCTCCTCGTTATATAAGGCTTCAAATTTTATCTCTTCAAGATTTGCACACCCGACCCCCACAACGTTGACACTGCGGGCACCAGCCCCCATGACATTTTTGGATAAAATATCAACCTGAGTCATGATTTTGGCCATGTTCTGGTCTCTCTCATTGTGTTTTTGAATCTGCTCCTTGGATAACTTGAAGGTGAGAGGGGAAACTTGGTCCTCACGAGTGTACCATGCTCTATTGATGGCTGTCAAGCCATCTAAAAGCTGGGCTGCAACGGCATACGGCTGCTACATTAAGCCTCTCGGTGAGAGTTGGTCGGTGACACCTATGTTTACCGAGTCCAAACTCCGGTAGAAGTACCGAAGTAGCACGTTATCAGGCAAACGATGGGTTGGGCATTGTAGCACCAACTTTTTGAACCGTAGCCAAGTCTCGTGCAGAGGCTCTCCTTCCAGATGCTTAAAGCTCTTGGGGATAGCATCTTCGATGGAGGGAAAAATCACTCTTGAAATGAGATTACCAATTCCTCCCAAGAAGTGATGGATTCTCGCAGTAACTCGGCTAGCCATTTGCACGCCTCTCCCATCAACGAGAAAGGGAATAACCTTAATCAGACTGACTCCTGAGAAATGTTTTTGAACGGGAATGGTCCGCATACATCTACGAAGTTTCGAAGATGCTCGTGAGGATCCTCATGGGCTAATCCACTGAAAAATCCCTTTAGTTGCAAGAGTTGCAACATGGTGCTCGTTATGTGGAACACTACATTTCCCTCGGCTTGGGGTAAACGGATGGCTCCAATACCTCCCATGAGATGGTGGTCATTGATGTTGGGCTCTTGGACATCGTTGAGATTACCGATGTCGTCCTGGTGGCCCACCTGGCTACCGTTGCTACCGTTAACACTCATGCCTTTTGAAATATTCACACAAAAATATAAAACAAAACCAAAAATTAGGTGAGTAAACTACAACTAAGAAGAACAAAAAATTATACTAATCTAAAACTTCTCAAATAACACCACTCCCCGGCAGTGGCACCATTTTGATGTTTGCGTAATCAAGACACAATTTCTGATGCAAATGTCTACGATTGTACAATAGTTTAATAACACAACCAAGGATTGGGATCGTTCCCAAGAGAGTAGTCTTGAGAATTAATAGAAAAATACAATTTAGTTCTAACTAGTCGTAGCTAAAGACATTAAAGATTAAAAACATTTGAAATTAAAGGGGGACATAAGAGTGTCAATTAACAATGGGGGTTTTGTCACTAGTAAGTAAAAACAACAAAATAAACAAAGATTTCTAAGTAATGAGAGGGGATCCTTGGGATGTGACGGGAATACAGGTTAAGCTAGATTATTGGGTACATGCTTTCGATAGAAGATTCATAGAATAATTGTGACTAGGCTAAACTTTAAGGGGGATAAGCTCTCTCTCGAGCAACTTACCCCGTTTCAAATGCGTTCCTCTCGGACACCGACTTGCCGCATGAAGACCAGCCGACACCTTAACCCACTCACTCTCTCGAGCTGAGTGTGTGGACATGGGACTAGGGTTCACTCTCTCGAGCTAAACCTCATGTCGACCCACTCACACTAGCCATCAATTTAGTGGTCTTAGGTTTACGAGCTCTCTCTCGTAAGCCAAAAACACATATGTGAGATTATATTTGCAACGACAACCTCATTAAGTTCATCCACAACCACTAAACGAAATCACATTTTAAACTACAAATAAACTATCAGTAAGCAAGACCCAACAATTATCTTAACCCATATTCGCTAAATCACACCCCAAGAAATTGGGGGTTTTAGCCACACATGTTTAAGAGATAGAAATTTTATACCAAATTGAGCTCGCATTCAACTGGGTATTAAGATTTAAGTCTTGATACAGGCCAAAATTGAAGAATCCAAGAGACCCAAACCCAAATCTGGAAGATAAAACCCTTTGGAACTTCAAGTCTTCAAAACCCTCTCAAACTTAGAGCAAAAATATCAAAAAGTACTATTCTATATGAAAATTATAATAATTGTTCGACCCTTAAAACTACAACTCTGACTAGTATTTATAGTTTTCACGGATTGTGCTGCAGCGGATCATTCGGCGTCGTTAGTCAAAATCACTGATCAACTCGGTGATTTACCTTTTGGTGTAGTTCATCGCCGTCTTGCACCATCCTTTAACATGTCGTGCTCTAGGTCATTGGGCGACAGAGTATTGCTTCACGGAACTTCTCGACGATGCGCCGACAACTCCCTTTTTCCGCCGACTTGATTCTCTCCTTCAAGGCTTAGCACACTGGAACAAAAGGCTAAGTAAGACCCTTTGGAGACTCGCCAAGTGGACTCGGCGATCCTCATGCCTTCATTTCTTCGTTCTTTTCAGCCTTTTCATTCCTTTTTGCGACGTAGTGCCTATGCTTTCCTTCAAACTTCAAATACCTGAAACTTAAGGGTTTTCATCATATATTAAGATATAAATAAGCAGTTTAGGACACAATTTCTATCAAAATATAGCCCTAAATGAGTCCAATTTGTGGACTCATCATAGTGCATAGAGGATACAAGGGTGCAAACAAAGGGTGAACAAGAGGTCTTTTGGCGAGACGCCGAGTGCGTTTGGCGACATCAGGCTTTTCACCGAAAGTTACAGAATCAACAACACATTTATCATTAAATTAAAGGCAAGATGGGGACGTTAGGCGAACCGTTGAGTGGTTCGGCGAGCTCAGCCCAGCTCGCCAAACGGCTCAACGTACCTATTTTCAACCCATCTTGTCGAATTCAACCCCGCAACCCCCTAAAGCAAAATCAAACTATGCAATAGCCAAATTAGGCTCAGACCTAGCGACACTTATGCATAACCCACAATTTTTCATCCACTATAGGGCACAACTTTCAGGAATCAACTATTTAACTCAGTACGGTCAATATTATCGAATCAAAGTAAGCAAACAAAAATTCTAATCCTACCAGAGAGGACCAACACACAATATCGAAGAAATGTCATTGCATTTGAGCACAACTTTTGATAAAAGGAACTTAGGGCTCGGAAACCAACCTTAGATGCCTATTAAGATACTACTAAGATGCTAGGCGGCCACGCAATCTGTATTTGAGCACAATTCAACAACCAAAATACAGTAGAGATGCAACGTTATTAAAAGTAAAACTTGGAGTGAGTTTGTAAAGTTTGAAAAGGAGGGAGAGCATAGGAAATTGAAACTCTTAAATCTATGGCTTGAAAAACCGTCCAGTTCCTGACCACTCGGCGACATTAGTCGTGAGCGCTGAACCATTCGGCGTCACGCGGAGCAATCACATTCTTCGTCAATTTTTATAGAATCCCCCAGTTAATTTGGGAATCCAAACGGCAATACAAATCAGGTTCGCTGAGTTGATCGGTGACTCGCTAATCATTTCTTTGGGCCAACCAAGTTTGACAGACCCCAAACCCAAACTGGGTTGGATCAAACGACGGCATGAGTCGGGTCGCCTAATACTTTGGCGACTCACCAACAGAACATTTCTCTCGCCAATCTATTTCTTTCCAAATGCTTTCCACACTTAATCCTGCACAATTAACACACCATTATTTCTAAAACCAACATGGAACAATAAAAGGGTTTTGGGTTGCATCCCAAAGAACACCTTAGTTAATGTCGTGGCACAACGTGGAAGTGCCTTTAAGCATCTTCCAGATACACCACCTCGACCAAAGAAATCTCTTGACATTCCCCAAAATATAATTTCAAATGTTGACCGTTCAATTTAAATGGAGGTCCCTCTTGATCTTCGACTTCTATGGCACTATTGGTGAACACTCGCGTTACTCTAAAAGGTCCAGACCATTTGGTTTTAAGCTTTCCGGGAAATAGTCTAAGTTGGGAGTTGTATAGCAACACCCACTCTCCTACCTTGAAGTCCCGCTTGAGTATTCGAGCATCATGCCATTTCTTCATCTTCTCTTTGTAAATGGCTGAACTTTCATAAGATTTGAGTCTAAATTCATCTAGTTCTTTCAACTGCTTTACCCTTCCCCTTGAAGTTTTTGACCAGTCCAAATTTAAAGCTTTCAATGCCCACAATGCTTTGTGTTCCAACTCAACGGGTAAATGACAAGCCTTACCAAAAACCAACTGATATGGGGACATACCAATAGGTGTTTTGTAAGCGGTCCGATATGCCCATAGTGCATCATCGAGCTTCCTAGACAAGTCAGTTCTGTTGGCATTCACTGTCTTTGCCAAGATGCTTTTGATCTCCCGATTTGATACCTCGACCTGGCCACTTGTTTGGGGATGATATGGGGTTGCTACTTTGTGTTTTCACCCCATATTTACTCAGTGCCATTGAAAATCACTTATTGCAAAAGTGGGATCCCCCATCACTAATAATTGCCCTAGGAGTGCCAAAACTTGTAAAGATGTAACGTTTCAAGAATTGTACAACACTCTTTCCTTTGTTGTTTGGAAGTGCAATGGCTTCCACCCATTTGGAAACATAACCTAGAGCCACCAAGATATATTTATTTCCAAATGAGCTCACAAATGGGCCCATGAAATGGATCCCCTATACATCGAATAGCTCGACCTCTAAAATATGAGTGAGAGGTAGTTCGTGTCTTCTAGACACTCTGCCTTATTGTTGACATTGAGAGCATTTCTTCACAAATTCATGTGCATCCTTGTAGAGGGACGACCAATAATATTCACTTTGGAGAACTTTAGCGGCGGTGCGAATACCACTATGGTGACCTCCCACTGGAGATGCATGAGAAGGATGGAGAATTTCTACCACTTCTTCTTCAGGAACACACCTTCTAATGACATGGTTAGCACACTCTCGAAACAGGTATGGTTCATCCCAAAAGTACTTTCTAACATGAACATAAACCTCTTTTGTTGGTAGAAGGTCAACTCATCCGGCATCAGTCCACTCACAATGTAATTTGCAAAATCTGCATACCATGGTGTATGTTTGAGAGATATTGCAAACACCCGTTCATCGAGGAAGGAGTCGTCTATGTCGACCTCATGCTCAACATCTTCCCTTCCTTCCAACCTCGATAAGTGATCAGCCATTTGATTTTTGCAGCCTTTTCGATCTTTTACCTTAAAATCAAATTCTTGTAATAGTAGCATCCACCTTATCAATCTTGGTTTTGCATCTTTCTTTTCCATCAAGTAACGGAGTGCAGCATGATCAGTATGTACGATTACTTTGGTGCCTAGCAAGTAAGCCCGAAACTTTTCAAATGCATAGACGGTAACAACTCTTGTTCAGTGACCCTATAATTGCATTGGGCACTATTTAGAGTCTTGCTTGCGTAATTAATTAGGTGAAATAGTTTGTTGCGCTTTTTCCCCAACACTACCCCCAATGCCATACCACTAGTATCACACATTACTTCAAAAGATTCGGACCATTTAGGGCTGATGATAATCAGGGTGGATACTAGTTTCTCTTTCAGACACTGAAATGCCGCCATACAAGTGTCATCAAAATAGAACTTCACTTCCTTCTCCAAGAGTTTGCATAGTGGGTGTGCAATCTTTGAGAAGACTTTAATGAACCTTCGGTAGAACCCTGCATGCCCCAAGAAACTGCGAACACCCTTCACTGAAATCGGTGGGGGTAGTTTCTCAATAACCTCAATTTTTGCCTTGTCAACTTCCATCCCCTTTTGGGATACCCTATGCCCGAGAACAATCCCTTCCCTCACCATAAAGTGACATTTTTCCCAATTCAGAACTAGATTCGTTTCCACGCTTCTTTGGAGAAGTTGCCCAAAATGTGTCAAGCATTCTTCAAACGTATCCCCTACGACTGAGAAGTCGTCCATGAATACCTCCATAGAGTTTTTGACCATATCTGCAAAAATAGATAACATGCAACGCTGAAATGTCGCTGGGGCATTACATAATCCGAATGGCATCCTTTTGATTGCAAATTTTCCATAAGGGCAATTAAAAGTGGTTTTCTCTTAGTCTTCTGGCACGATAAAGATTTGATTGTAGCCGAAGTACCCATCTAAAAAACAATACCATCCCCTTTTCGATAACCGGTCAAGCATCTGGTCCATGAAAGGCATTGGAAAGTGATCCTTTTCGGTCCATAAATTAAGTTTTAGATAGTCCATGTATACTCTCCACCCAGTCAGTGGTCTAGTCGGCACAAGTTCCTCCTTTGCATTTGGGACTACAGTGATACCTCCATTTTCGGTACACATTGCATCGGGCTTACCCATTTACTATCTGCAATCGGGTAGATTACTCCCGCGTCTAACCACTTGATGATCTCCTTTTTCACCACATCTTGCATTGGTGGGTTCAATCTCCGTTGATGTTCCACACTAGGTTTACATTCATTATCAAGCCGAATCTTGTGCGTACAGATACCAAGAGGAATGCCCACTATATCAACTATGGTCCATCCTATAGCTTTTATATGCTTCCGCAGTACTTCAATGATCAATTTCACCTGCCTTTCAAGCAAGTCAACTGTGATAATCACTGGTAAAGTATTATTGGCTCCCAAGAAGGCATATTTGAGATGAGAGGGTAGTACTTTTAACCCCAAATTTGGCGGTTTCTCAGTTGATGGCCTTGCAGGAAGACTTTCTCTATTTTTCAAGTCGATATCTAACTTGATTGGATTCCTTGAATATACTCCTAACCCCGATAAGGCGGCTACCACTTCATCATAGCCTTGAACTTTGGATTCATCATAATTAGCAAGCACAAATTCAAGGGGTTCATTCTTTCGCATCAAATGGCTCACACTTGCCACCGCCTCATCTATAACATCCTCAGTAGACACCACATGGATATCGCTTGGTTGTTTCATGGATTCACAAATATTGAAGGTTATCTCATCATCGTTCACTTGGAACTTCAATTTCCCGCTTTCGACATCCACCAATGCCCTCCCGGTTGCCATGGATGGCCTTTCCAAAATAATGGGTATTTCAACATCGATCTCATAATGTAAAATCACAAAGTCAGCCGGAAAGATGAACTGATCTAATTTTATCAAGATGTCATAGAGTATCCCCACTGGGTGCTTGATTGATCGATATGCCATAATGAGTCTCATTGTGGTTGCCTTTGGTTCACCCAAACCAAGTTGCTTGTATATTGCATAGGGCATCAAGTTGATGCTTGCTCCTAAATCGCACAAAGCTTTAGCGAATTGGAGAATGCCAATGGTGCACGGGATGGTGAATGCCCCAGGATCGTCTCTCTTAGTGATTAACTCTTTTGTCATAATTGCGCTGCAACTATGGGGCACTTCAATAGTTTCATAGTCCAAGCTCCTTTTCTTTGTAACTAGTTCTTTCATGAATTTGGCGTAACCCGGCATTTCCAACAATGCTTCCACTAGAGGAAGGTTAATTGATAATTTCTTGAACACTGACAAGAATTTTTTGAACTTCTCGTCTTTATTTCTTTTTCAAGCGTTGGGGAAATGGTGGAGGTATTTTGGGTAAAGGGTGCATAAATTTTGGAACTTGAACATGTTACTCCGCTTCCTCCTGTGGTTCTTTGGTAAGGATTTGTTGAATAGGTAATTCTTGTTCCTCCATACCTTGGCTTTCTTCATGCTTTTGAGGATCCTCATCTTCCATCACATTCTCTATTGCCACCTTTCCGCTACGGGTAACTACAACCAACCCTCTTTTATTAACTTCCATCAGTGTTTTGGATGTTAATTGAGCTGATAATAGACTCAATTGACCTTCCAGCATTTTGATGGCATTGATGAAAATTCATCTTTCATACCTTTTAACAAATCATCCGATCCCTCAACTTTATCAAGTATGCGTGACAACAGATCATTTACCCGAGGACTACTTGCAGTCTCTTTAGATTTTGGGCTTTCACTCAAGTGAGTATGGTCCTTCTCATGATCATCTTGCTCAGCCCAATCTTGCCAATATCTCCTTGGTTCTTCACCCCTGTAATAGTTCCAACCTTGATTTCCACCCCGCTATTGATAGCGTGGGTGGAAACCCTCCTCATATCTTTTGGAGGTCCAACCTTGATTTTCCCCCAGTCTTGAGTAACCGAAAGAAGAACCCTCCTCAACTCGAAATACTCCATATGTCCCCTTCATGTGTTCTTGTAGAATTTCCATTTGAGACAACATCTTTTTGATGTTTTTGTCCCTCTCCTTCTCTTTATTGAGTTGTTCTTGCGTTAATCTGAAGCACAGTGGGGAAACTTGATCATCTTTGGTGTACCATGCCTGGTTTACTTTAGTCATACCATCTAGGAGAAATGAGGCTACTTCAGATGATTGTAACATTATTCCTCCTTGCACCAATTGATCATCTATCCCTGTATTAACCGAGTCCAGACTATGGTAAAAGTATTGGAGCAATAATTTATTTGGTAGGTCATGCGTTGGGCACTGTCGCAAAAATCTCTTGAGCCTTGTCCATGATTCGTGAATTGGTTCGCCCTTCTTTTGATTAAAATTTTGAATGTCATCCCTCAGTTTCATCATTCTTAATGGAGGGAAGAGTATTTTGTGAAAGGCCACAACCAACTCCTCCCATGACTTGATGGAGTTGTTTGGAAGCTCGACCAACCATTTAGTGGCTTCCTCAGTCAATGATAATGGAAATAAGCGAAGCCATATGGATTCTTGCGATATATTCTTGAACGATAAAGGGGTGCACTTCTACAAAGCTTCGTATATGTTCGTGCGAATCTTCATGCACTAACCCTCTATTTAAACTTGTTGAATGTATGAGCTGGAGTGTCGCGCTAGTAACTTCAAACATTGCATTTACGTCGGCTTGTGGCATACGAATTGCACCCATCCCACCCATGTGGACATGGTTATAAACACTATTAACGTCATCGATGTCGTCTTGATGAAGAGCACTATCCGTTGGATTGCCTGCTTGGCAGCTATTTTCCCCGTTTGCACTCATATGTCCTGTCGTGACACACAAACACTCAAAGAAAAACTGAAAGTTAAGTGAGTAGAACTACAACTATCAAGAACAAAAATTCTACAAATCTAAGAATTCTCAAATAACACCACCCTTCGGCAGCGACGCCATTTTGATATTTGCGTAATCAAGACACAGCTTCCAATGCAAGTGTCTATGATCGTACAATAGTAAAGTAACCCAACCAAGGGTTGGGGTCGAGTCCCAAGGGAGTGGTTTTGAGAATTAATAAAAAAATAAAATTAAGTTCTAATTAGTCATAGCTAAAAACATTATCGAATATAAACATGTTAAATCTAAGAGGTGATGCAAGCATCAATTATCAATGGGGGTTTGTAACAAGTAAGCAAAAATAGCAAAAACAAATGCAAAAAGTACTAATCAAGGAGAGGGGATTCTTGGGATGTGATAGGAATATGAGATAAACAAAACTATAGGGTACATGCTTTTGATAATAAATACGTTGAATATTTGTGACTAGGCTAGACTATAGTGGGGGTAAATTCTACTCTCGAGCAACTTACCTCGAATCAACTCGGTTTCTCTTGAACATCGAGTTTCCGCATGAAGAACAACCTCCGCCTTAGCCCACTCACTCTCTCAAGCTGAGTGTGTGGGAGAAGGATTAGGGGTCACTCTCTCGAGCTGAACCTCATGTTGACCCAATTCCACCAGCCATCAATTTAGTAGTCTTAGTTTTATGACCTCTATCTCGCAAGACGAAAACACAAAGGTGAAATCATATTTGCAACTACAATTTCATTAAGTTCCACCACAACTACTAAACCAAATCACATCTAAACAACAAATAAATCATCAACAAGAAAGACCCAACATATAATCTAACCCATATTCACAAAATCACACCCCAAAGAATTGGGGTTTTAGCTAGACATGTAAAAGAGATAGAAATTTATACCAATATGACTTTGCATTCAAATGGGTATGAAGATTTAAGTCTCAAAACAAGAAAAGAGTGAAGAATCCACAAGACCCAAGTCCAAATTCTTGGAGCTGAAACCCTTTGAATCTTCAAGTTCTTCAAAACCCTCTCCAAACTTAGAACTCACGATTCTATGTTAAAAATTATATATTAAAAATATGATATTAAGCTACAACTCTCAACGAGTATTTATAGTTTTCAAAAACACGTGCTGCAGCGGATCATTCGATGTCGTTAGTCGGGATCGCCGATCAACTCGGTGATCCACCCTTTGGTAGGTTTTTTCGCCGTCTTGCTCTATCCTTCAGCATCATCGTGTTTTGGATCATAGGGCGACATAGTACTGCTTCGCGAAACTGCTTCGCGGAACTGCTCGGCGACACGCCGACTACTTCTTTTCACTGCCTATTTGATCCGGTCTTTCAGGGCATAACACACTGGAACAAAAAGGCGAGGATAAAACCATTTGGCGACTCACCGAACGTGTTCGGCGATTCTCAGATCTTCATTTCTTCGTTCTTTCAGCTGCCTTTGTTCCTTTCTGATAAGTAGTGTCCATGCTTTCCCTCCAACTTCAAATACCTGAAACTTAAGGGTTTTCATCAGATATCGAGATAAAATAAGCATTTGAGGACACAATTTCTATTA
>NW_006238932.1:1023739-1027166 GCF_000226075.1 Solanum tuberosum | reverse complement strand
AGTCTAATAGGTTGAATTGTGGTGAAAGGCCTATACTCACCTAACACCTTATGAATTCTTGATAGATGAAAGTGATAGAATAACTTGAGCATGGATGGATTTGTCAAGGACATCCTTCCATGAGAGATAAGTGTTAAGCAAGGCTTAAAAAGTAAATCTTGGGGTGTATTCTTGGCTCAAAGTGGATATTGACAATAAGATGGAGTGTCACACAAGATAGGGTCTGGACTCCAAGATGAAAGGAGAACCACTCCTAGTTGATGTGAGGACTATCCAAGTTAAAGGGGGGGGGGGCTCTTACGTAGTATAGTGTGGGTTTTTCCAAAGTTAGGTCTCATGAGATGGGAACCTTCACATACGTGAGTTAAGGTTCTTAGTAGCAATCTATATATCCTATGAACTAAGACATGCTTGATAAGTATCTCATAGTGTTCTAAAGCATAATTGAACTAAGACTACTTAATAAAGTACCTCATAGTGTTCTATAGTTAAAGAGAGGAACTAGTTTCCAAACCAAGAAGTGTTAGCATGAGGACCTAAAGTTAGTACCTAGCATGTATAGTATTATGGGGTGCTATGCATGCATTGCACAAGTATGACTTAGGGTCACTAAAGAGAAGTCTAGAGATAGGATTGTGCTAAAGTTGCCCTTCCTAGTTATAGTTAACTAAAGGTGAGAGATTTCCTTAGTTATGAGAGTTAAACTAATAATGAGGCCAAAGTAGGGTGAATATGACTAGGATGACTTCAAGGCTATGCTTAGTGTGAAGGGTAGTATGGGATACCTTTCATGTTTTGCACACGTGTGTCTTGGGGTTACTTAGAAGTATGGTACCCTTATGGCATAGAGAAGCTGAATGTGAAGGTGGACTATGCCCAAGAATGACCAAAGAGAGGTACTTAGCTTGGATGGTAGTATGTGATGCTATCCTTTAATTGCACAAGTATTCTTGGAGGTGGCTTGTGAAGTAGTTCTCTTGCAATATGAAGGACTTAAGGTTGAAGTATGTAACCATGAAAGTCTAAGTAAAGACTATGTCATGAACATGATGTATCTCCTATGCTCATTAAATATATCTTGTGTTGACTTATGTTTATATGATGCTTGTGTTGATGATTATTCTATGGCTATGTTGATGGTGTTATGACCATGTTATTATCTCTTATGCTTATGTCTTATGTTGACTAACCATTTGAGATGCTCTTATGATGTTGTGCTAGCTTTCATACTTGGTACATTTTGTACTAACGTATATTTCCTACATTCTAATCAAATGTAGGGTTTGGAGACTCGAGAGCTACTTGGAGTTTGGTTTCTAGAAGTTAAAGATCTTGGTGAGTCCTCATAGCTTCGAGGACAAAACCCATCTTTCCTTTATGTCTTTTATATTCATGTTGAGACTATTGCATGGGCTGTGTCCTAAGAGTTTATTCTAAAATTTATATTAGATGGTTTGAGACAAAGAGTATAGAAAGACTTCCGCTTGTTGCTTTTATGAAATATGATTTCGATTGATTTTTTTAAAAATTGTTCCATATTTATAATTCTATTACCTATGTTATGATGCAAAGGGCTTGTATTAGACCCCTTCGGGGTCAAGTACGTTGTGTTACGTCTAGGGTTACCCCTGGGTCGTGACAAACTTGGTATTAGAGCATAAGGTTTTGGGATAAATTTTAAGATTTCTCAAACCACGTCTAAGTAGAGTCTTATTCATGTGTGTGAGTCGCGACACATTTATGAATAGGAGGCTATTGGATGCTTAGGAAAAATCTCACTTCTTCATTCTCCAAGTCGTGCCATAGATCTTTAAGCTCTCTCTCTTATTCCCTATCCGATGGTCTTTAGGATTTGACTATTAGAAGGATGCTACAAAGTGTGAGGGAGAAAGGTTGGTTGAGATGCCAATTATGGCTATGTGACTTGGTAAGATTTGAGATGATAGACTTTGATGTTGTCTTTAGTATAAATGGTGCTTCATTGTTGCCTTTATGTTATGATAGATGTTTAGAAGAATTTATGTAGACTTACTTCCAAGGGGGAGATAGTAGTCCTATTTAGCAAGGTTATTGTGTGGTTATGTTTAGTTGTTGGTAGACCCGACGTAGCTATGATGAATTTTGAGGTATGTTGATAGATTGGTTAAATAGGGTGTTTGAGTAATGGCTAGATGGGTTGAGTGAATAAACTCCTCTAAGAAGGGTAGAAGTGTAATTCACCATGGTTTAGAATCATTTTGTGTGGTGATGTGAAATCTAAGTGATGTTCATGAATTAGGGTTCCTAGAAATGTTTGGTGAGTATGGGAAGTTTAGTCCCGGTTTGTTAGGTTCATGTGAGATCTTGAGTGGTGTTAGTAAGGTTGCTTGTGAGCTATAGTTTCTTAGTGAGAACCTCTCTAATTTAGAAGTACCGATAGAGGTCTTGGACCGGCAAGTCAAGAAACAGAAGAACATGGAAGTTGTTCCACAGATTGGTAAGGAGTGTTCTTTAGTAAGGAATATGGTTAAGAGTGCTACTTCGGAGGCCAAGGGCCAATGAGATGTCCCAATGTCCTCATCCTTTCCTTCTACTCTCATTCAAGCTTGAGATGATAAGTTCCTCTTGATTTTCTTTTATGTTAAGTCATGTGTGAATAGTATGTTTACATGATCTTCTTATGTGATGCATGTTCATGAAAATGCTTAGGTCTTGTTAGAAATGTCTTTTATGCATTGTTTCCTCATGTTGTAGTGCATTTAAGTAGATTTGCATATAGACTTCATGAGTTGATTATGAGCATGCCCTATTGATTCAAGATTTTTTTAGGGCTTTGATTAAAGGTATGTGAAGCTTAATTATCCATGGGTTCTTCGACCCATGGAGCCTCCATAGTTTCCCCCAGTTGTGAACTCAAAAACCCAATTCTAGCTAGGGTTGTGATTGCATTATGGGTAGGGCTTGGGTGTGAATCCAATCTAGTGGATAACATAAAATTATGATTTATTTAGCTTTGATTAAGGATAATATGATGATTTCATGTGATTTCTATGATGAACCCTAATCTAAGTTGATAAATGTGATCTTTGTGTGTTTATGCCATTAGAGGCAAAATTGAAGGTTCTAAAGTGATCTTCCTATTTCAATGTCTTGAATACTAATTGATAATAGTTAGGATCATCTAATAATGAATTGAACCAGACTTGGTTGAATAGGAAAGGATCATGACTTGAAAAGTTAGAATTGAACCTTTATGATCAATTAAGACTAGGGTCACCTAGTAATGAAAGATGTGATCAAATTACCTTGAAGTCTAGGTATAAAAAAAGAGATTAAGAAAGAAACCTTGAGAGTAAGGTTGTGATCCTAATAGCTAGGGCTTTAGGGTGAAGCTAATGTGATTAACTATTGATGGTAAGGCTTTGAGAGTAAAGTCTAAAAGAGAATA
>NW_006238932.1:993971-1021924 GCF_000226075.1 Solanum tuberosum | reverse complement strand
TCATCATAGTCCATCATCACCACATATCATCATTTCAAGAGAAACATGCTTTCTCATTAGCATAATAACACTTTATACAATATCACATTAATACCATTAGAACATCTTCACATTATAGCTTCACACAAACTTTAC
The DNA here is from genome assembly GCF_000226075.1 of Solanum tuberosum. Classification (NCBI taxonomy): domain Eukaryota; kingdom Viridiplantae; phylum Streptophyta; class Magnoliopsida; order Solanales; family Solanaceae; genus Solanum; species Solanum tuberosum. The sequence continues at coordinate 1,021,789 of NW_006238932.1, read as the reverse complement.
ATATAGCTTCATATAGGACTTTACATATAGCCTCATATGTGTATAATAATACAACACTATAATAGCACTCATATAATGCCCTTCATGGCCTCAATTTACAATAATACGATATTCCAACATTATACAACAACTTCACCAATGCCTTCATGGCTACAATTCACAATAATACCACACAAGAATATGATATAACACTTCCACCAAAGGTGGATTTAACCTACCAACAACAATCAATTCAATAAGGAGAGTTCAAGCTTTCTTACCATAATCCAAAGCAATAGCCAAAATCACCAAAATTCAAACAATCACCAATATTTCACCCATAAGTCTTACCACCCTTAATTCACCCATTATCAACAATTAATCATGAATAAACATTAAACAACCCAAGAGATATCAATACAATTCACTTTACACCTAATTCCATCAACTTTGAATTTATAGAAAAAGACCCACTTCATAGCAAATTTTAGGATTTTGTAGAATACAAGGGTTCATGGAGTATTTCGTTCAAAAACCACCAACAAATATCAATTAATCCATATCCAAACGTTTCAAATCATTTTCATGCAAGAACCCTTGATAGAATTCAAAAACAAGCTTTTAGTCACTTTTTGAAAACATTGTAAAATCCTTTGAAATTGACTCTAGGATGAAGATGAGTCCTAGATGAAGAGCCACCATACCTCTCTTGAAGAATCCACTCGAAATTTGATGAAGAACTCACCAATTCCAAGCCCTAGCTCTTTTTCTTCTTCTTCTATGAACTAGAGAGAGTTTTTGGAGAGAGAATGATTTTGGAAATTATAATTTGAAGAATGAAGTTATAACCCTCATTTAAATGTTCTAATATACCTAAAATAATAAAAACTTCTTAAAATAAATACCCAAACATTTAATTAGCCAAGGGGGAAATTTACCAACCCACCCTTGGCTTGACCGGCTTTGGACAGCTTTTACAGTGCCCAAAGACGTTGACTTCAAACTCAACCAAACTGACCTATAAACTCATTTCAAACATGTATACAATTTTATCAACTACTAACACGCATGTGAAGCTCTAATTATCCTATTTCATTTTGAGGGGTGTTACATATACTCACCTAACCTACCTTATGAATGCTTGATAGATGAAAGTGATACAATAACTTGAGCATGTATGGATTTGTCAAGGACATCCTTCCATGAGAGATAAGTGTTAAGCAAGGATTAACAAGTAAATCTTGGGGCGTAGGCTTGGCTCCAAGTGGATATTGACAATGAGATGAAGTGTCACACAAGATAGGGTCCGGACTCCAAGAAGAAATGAGAGCCACACCTAGTTGATGTGAGGACTATTCAAGTTAAATGGGGGACTCTTACATAGTAGAGTGTGGGTTTTACTAAAGTTAGGTCTCATGAGATGGGAACCTTCACATACTTGAGTTAAGGTTCTTAGTAGCAATCTCCATATCCTATGAACTAAGACATGCTTGAGAAGTATCTCATAGTGTTCTAAAGCATAATTGATATAAGACTACTTAATAAAATACCTCATAGTGTTCTAAAGTTAAAGAGAGGAACTAGCACTACTAGAAATTTGACCTATGGCCACAAATATTTGGTAACACTTGTATAACCGTTGCAATATATTATCTATTGCAATAGTTATGACTGTTGCAATATATCATGAGATCTAATAGAACAATAATTAAAGATAACCGTAGCATCATTCTGAAAACCATCGCTACAGAGTGCCTAAGGCAACATATTTTACAATCGTCGCACTTAAGGACTCTGTGGCAACGGTTATTTTAGTGGAAAAAAATTAGTTTAAGCCAACCCGTGAATTTTATTCCCAAAAAATATATTTCCCTCCACTACTTTAGCTAAAGCGCCATTAATTTCATTAGGGCTGAAATTTCTAGTCTTCTTCCAAAAAGGGTTTTCGAAAAGCGTCAGTCTTCTTCTTCAGCGTAACAATGAGCTGCGGCTAACGGTAGAAGTATTCTTCGACAAGCTTTGGTCTTCTTCTTCAGAGTGAGGTTCTTCGTCTTCTTCAATCTGGGCTTCTTCAGTTCATCTCCAGTGGTCTTATTCTCAACAAGAATCTTCGTCGACTGCAAGATTTTGCATATAAAGGTGTACTACTTTTAAGTTTCCTTTGTCTACTCCATTATTTCTAAGTACCCACTGTCTCTAATTTGTTATGCATATACAATTTTGCATAATCTGAAACTCCATTGAAGGGTTTCTCAAAAGTCTTAAAGAATAACAAATGGGTTTGTCTGAAATCTATGTTATTTTTTCTTATTTAGGTCTGTGATGTAATCTATTTTTGGTTTATAGTTTGTATTTTAAATTTGGTGAAGATTTATAAACTCTGCGAAATTTCTTTAAGAAGTTGGTTTCAATTTTATTAGTCAATACCCGATTGGTAGTTTATTTCGGTCTAATGCTTGTAGTATTATTATTTGCATTTTGAGTGAACTGAAATGTACTATAAACTTATTTTCAAAGTTGTCGAAATACAATTTAAAGTGATTTTCTAGGTCTTTGAATGTGAATTGAAATCCCTTGTTGGACGAAAGTCTAAAGTTGTTATTTTGAACTTCAATTTTTGCTGATGTCTTGCTACAAAAACTACGTATGTGAGTTTCATAGTGATTTCTATCATTTTTCTTTTTTGATTTGTCGATATTGTATCCCTATTTCAGATTTGAAAACCCAACACTAGATTTGAGAATTTTCATTATTCTAGTTGTTGTATCTGTAAGCTTAGAAGATGTAATTTTGTAGTCCCTCTTTTGAAAACCACTGGTTGTTACTGTTTTTTTGTTCGATACTAAGCCTGAAGATTTTTCTAGTAATCATGAAATGACTGAATTGTATTTTCCCTTCTCTTTCTATCTTTCTTGTTCTGATTCAGAAATTGGGTAAGTGTTGCTTGTATATATTTACAATTTTCCTAGCGTGACTTGCTAACTATGCGATATATCTATAGAAAACGCAGCCAAGTTCTCTATATAGTCAGCCAAAATATCATTATTGATTGTAAGTAGAAGATTTCATTTAACTGATGTCTAATCTAAGTAAATCAATAGGTGAAAACTCAGTTTTGTTGTATTTTTGATGGTGAAATTTGTGGCTAACTTTAATGAGTTCACCCTTGATACAGATGAGAAATCAAATTGCCATAATTTAGAAATAAGGCACCTAAAACTTCTAAGTAAGACACTATTGAATCTATTATTGACAATCTCTAGCCCTCTTAGAGCTTCTTATTACTACTATTCTTTCTTTTACTTCTTTCTATATTTATGTAAGGACTAAACTAGTATATATATATTTATGTGCTGGAAATTTAGAGAGATTTTGCCTTGACTTTGTGAAAGAACTCTTTGTCATTGAAAAATGATTTAAGTTGTTAACTTTCTTGGCCCAAAAATGACCTTGTTATAGATCAAGCACAAATGAATCTTCAATAATACAACAAATTCATGTACTAATTTCACTGTTAAGTTTTCCTATTTTGTCAAATTAAAGGTAGATGGCAAAAAACATAGTTGAAATGATGGTTCTTGTTGAGATACTCTAAATTATCTGTTTAACATTTTATATTTAGGGATCTTTTGAGAGTTTGATGCTAACCCTTTGAGTTTCAGATCTGTTTTTTTGTAAAGTGATTAGGAAATTCTAACTTTGCACTTGCAAGTCCTCATTATGTATTAAGTTTTAGCTTATAGATTTTGATTTACCTTATCCAGCTACAACTGACTCATGTCATTTGGATGTCCATTAACGTGGAAAATTTTGTTGTACAAAGATAGTAGACTGAGTTTTGTAGTTGATGTGAGATCAGTTTATGAAAGAGGAAACTAGAACAAGCTGTTGAGGTTGAGCATTAGGAAAGATTATGAACAATCATTGACAAAATAAAGTTAGGTCTGGACAGTAGAAATAACCTTATTTGTTTTAATAAATCCAAAAAATATTGATTCCCCTGTTGCATTAAATTTCCAGCTTGTGACAAATTATGAATTTGTTAGGAAATGGCTGATGAACTGCTCTAATTTTAAGAAAATCAATCAGCATTCTGATTTTTTCAACAAAATACTAAAAAACTTGAATCCATGAATCATTTAACTACATTAAATATCTACAGCTTAAGTTCCCTGTAGAAAATCCTTTCAATTGGGGTTGTTTTAGTGTTGTGCTATTTAGATGTGATTGGTTTCATAATGAAGTTGATGAATATGGATTGACTCAGGTATACTTCAACAGAAAATGTAGCACAACTGATCCTTTTGTACTAGCATCTCAATTTCATCAAGTTTTTTTTACGTGGAGGACCCAATTAAGAAAAATGTTTATTATGCAAGAAATAAAGTTCATGCTGACTTGTATGATTTGGAGGAAGAGAATTGTCCTTATATTGAAGAAACATTTTAGAGGGAGACTAATCATGATGACATTGGTTCATCAGAAAGATTACTCGATGTTGATGTTAGATGGTCAAGAGAAGATCTCCCCGTTGTTATCATTGAAGTGTCTTCCCTTGCACAACATTCTGAAGATGTAACTATGGAAACTTCAGAAGAGGAGGATGACGTTGATGATACTAATTGGATTGGATAGAGGTTGATGATTGACAAAGGATCTTTTTAACTAGTTCAGATATATACTCTTTTTTTGTAGTGAGTAATAAATTCCCTTTGAGTTGCATCATATCAATTATGAATGTCGATTGTCTCTTCTTCTATTTCTATTAATGTGCTTATTTTATAAGTGTGTCTCTGGTTATATACTTCTTTTGAGATTAATACGTTTGTTAAGTCTTTTTTCTCTCTTATTCATTTTTCAGTATTCCTGTTTTTACATTCTCTGAGGAATCTTCAACTTCAGAGTCGACCAACAAGAATCCAGGTTCTAAAATCTCTCTTTATTTCTCATATTTTGAAATTTTATTGATTAACTGGTGTTAAGTACTAGATGCTTGATTTTCTTTAAAGAAGTATTAGATGTAGCCGAAGGCTGGCATATCAACTTCTGCTAGTCCATCGCTTGCTGAAGTTAGGATGTTTGTTCAGAAATAATGTTCCACCCCTGTTTAGTGTCTCATGCTTGTTGTTGTTCCATCTAAAAGTTAGATTTATGCAGTTTTACTGATAAAAAATGTGATTTGTAAGATCTTTGTGATTATTTGTTCAGATTTGAATAGTCATGAGTCAATAAGAGCCTTCAAAAAGAAACAAAAAACCAAAAAAGAACTTCTCTAAACCTGGATCATTATCATTCTTGGCAAATAAAAAACAACGGTTATTGACAACAAATGAAATTGTTCAAGCTATAGAGTTAGAGAAAGGACATCTTCTAAAATTAATTGAAGAATAACAACCAGTAGCACCACAATCTGAAGCAAATGGACAATCTGAAGCAAATAGACAATCTTAGAGGAACAACCTCCAGAGGAGCAGCCTCTAGAGGAGCAAGTGCAAATGAATTCTACCATTCCTCTAACAAATGAACAATATGAAGAACAAGGTAACATATAAGCTTAGAAACTTCTTGAATTCATCCATGATTTCTAATTTCTTGTATTTTCTTATTGTTGAAGGCCTTCCCACTCAAAATACAAGAGGCAGAACGCAAATGCATAATGTACATAGCCGTCACGAGCGTAAATTGATCACACTAAATAGGTTAAATCAACCTGTTGGTCCTACTAATGAAGTTGTAACAGAGTTAAGTAGCTTCCTAGGCACATTGGCAAGAACTGCGACACTTTGCCCATTTGATATATTTGATTGGAGGAACATGGGCACCAAAAAGGATTTATGGGATTACACCAAGGTCTGAAATTTTCAATAGTTGTAAAAGTGTTTTGCATCTATTTGTTAACTGAATGACATGAAAGTGTAGGAGAAATACATTATTCCTGAAGTTGCGAAAGGTTGGACTTTGGTAACAATTCGAGAAGCTTAGAGAAGGCATAGAACTGATTTGAAGATCAATTATTACGACATGTACGACAATGATGAAATTTGAATGGCCAAAAAGCCTGGTCATATTCCAGAATGTCAGTTTAGAGAGCTCTTCAAATATTGGAAGTATGAGAAATTCAAGGTAAAATGTATTTCAGAGTTTCAAGTTGACAAATTTTTTAGTTTCTTATTCTCTTCTGTGTAGTGTAGTTTCTTTTTGCCAGGGTGGTGATTGGTCTGATGTTTTTTTGTTTTAAATTGCTAGATGATGTCTTAAAAGTTTCTTCAAACAACTTGCTCTTCAGGCTATAGTCATGGTTGAAACATACTTTGATAACTCAGTCACTTTATCTTTTATTGAAGCCATAAGTGATTCACATATAAGTAGGGAGATGATATGTATAGATCAGTATGTATCCTCCACTCTCAGATGATGTTCCATTGAGTGGTAGTGATGCTATGTCTAGCTCATTGTTAAGTGAAAAAGAATAACCAAATGTATCACCTAAGTAAATTTCTTGTTCATTATCAATTACTAAGAGTGAGAGACTGAATTTTTGAGTTCTTCCAATAAGATACATTCTATAAACAAGAAGCAACTTGAATGGAGGACCACTAGAAATGCATTTGTGCAGACTTTTAGTTAGAGTATAAATATGTAGCTTTAAATTAAGTTACAATAACTTGTTTGTATGTAGGAGCATTCTAATACAAGCGTGAGTAATTGGCCAGTATGGAAGCATGAACTATATATTTTTACTACTGTTTGTTACATTGGGATAAATCTAAATTTTACCTTTTGATACTCGTTAGAAAATAAGGAGCATTGACCTTTTCTAGTACATTATGTAGCACCATAAACTTTTGATTTACATTATTCATTTATTTATTTTCAGAAAATGTCTGAAACAAATACTAAGAATCGGAAAAAGCTGATGAATCCACACACCACAGGCAAAAAGAGTTTTGCTTTAATTTGTAACAAATTGGTGCATTCTTAGCCTGTTATTTAAGATTTTTTTGATATTTATTTTTGTTTGACTAGGAAAAGGAAAAGGAAAAGGAAACTGTATCAGCTAAGGAGATCTTTGTGGTCACAAGAACAAGGAAACCTGGGCATTTGTACAAGACCTCGAATGAAAACACAAATAGTAAAATTGTATGACTGTTGTCTATTTACAAGTTTTTATTGAGATCAAATATGTGTTCTGGATTTTAATTTATATGACTGCTTATTGGATATGCTTTGTTAGGCTGAAATGGAGGAGATTGAAACACAAATGGACACAAATGATCTGTCTGCTGATGCATTTTTAGCCGTCATTGGTCCTGAACTTCTAGGACGTCTAAGACTATATGGAGTAGGGGTTACAAAGACTACATTGAAAAAAAACCTGGAAATTTTGAACAATCTTTAAAAGACACAAATGATGTAGTGCAGCAAATGCAAGAAAGAATTCAAACGATGGAGAAACAAATGGAGGAATAAAAGAAAACTATGCGACAAGAATTTATTACGGATGTAATTGCACAACTTCAGCATGCAGGTTTAACTGATCGTAACATACTAGCAGCATTGTCTGTTCCTTCTCCAAGAGAAACTTGTACTTCTGCACAAGCGGCTGATCAAGGTTAGTGTCGCTAATTTTCTTTTAAAACTTCTTCCTCTTCTTCTTCTTCTTCTTCAACTTCTTATTCTTGATTGTCGTTATCGTTCATTAAAAGCGAGCTTAAGTACTCTATTTTCTTTCAAATTTACAATGTCGAGTTGCAAGAAAATGGTGTGAAATTTATTACTATTTAGTAGGATATTGATTGTATGAATTTGATCTTTGTGAAATTTGATGGAAGAAAATTGAGATTTATGGAATAATGATTTGAGTGTATTATTCAATTTTTTTTTATGTATTTGTGGTATTGATCATACGTTTGACAGCCCTAAATGTAGGCTCTTACTGGTTAAGTATTTTATTATTTTAGTGTTTCTTTACTGCTTCTTCACCTAGGAGTGCTCTCCGTGGACGGTAGAATGTCTTCTAGCAATCACCTATTAAGTTTTGCACCTTGTAGAAACTATTTGTCATGATATTTCCTTCAAGAAATAGTTTTAATTGGTTGAGAACAATTCTGCTAGTATGGTTGAGTACAATTCTGCTTGTATGGTTGTGCTTTATTTGGTGTGTGGCTGAAATATTGTTGATCAATTTGACTCAATTATGTGTCTTGTTTGTTAAGTAAGTCTGGGTTGTTCAAATGGCAATCAACAAAGCACACCCATTGTGAATGCATGACTTTGAACTTTCACATCTTTCTCTATCACAACTTAATGTAAACATAGCTAAAGTATTTTGTATTTTATTGTAGGTGATGAAATTGAAGAAGGAGATGAAAGCAATACTAAAGACTTGACATAGGAGCTAGCTGGATTGATGTTAATTAACTTTAATCATCTATGTTCTACAAATCTTTTTATTTTGATGAAGACTCAAAATTGTGGTGTGTTTCACCATTTTAGAACAGTCAAAAAATATTTGTATTTTGCTATTATATGTTGATATTACTATCTTGGATTGAAATCTTGGTAATGAAGAATTCATTTGTGTGATTGAATAGTGTATTTTATGTTCTATGGTAATATTGTTGTAGTAGCTTTGTAATATTAGTGGCAGTAGATCAATAGTTACTGTTGCGAAAGCCTAATAATAAATGTAGCAAAAGCCTAATAGTAACTTGCAATAAGAGAAGAATCGTTGCATTACCCTATAATAATTGTAGCAATAGCATAGAATAATAGTCATAGTAGCTTAGAACTGTTGCATTATAAAATAAAAACCGTTGTAATTGACTGAAATGGTTGTTGATTAAAAAGAGAAAAATGTAGCCATAGCATGTAAATAATCGTTGCATAAATGTCTAATGCGACGGTTAACAACTGTCCCAATAGAGTACTAACCGGGTAATACTTAAGGTGTAAACCGACGCAATAGGGGGTTCCTATTGCCACAGTTATATAAACCGTCGGACAAAACCGTGGCTATAGAGTTAATGCTACGCGATCTATTGTAGCGGTTGCCTAAACCGTAGGATTAGAGCTAATGCTACGGTATAGTAGCCTATTGCAATGGTAACTCAACTGTTGCTGTATATCAAATTTCTAGTAGTGTAGGTTCCAAACCAAGAAGTGTTAGCATGAGGACCTAAACGTAGTACTTAGCATGTATAGTATTATGGGGTGCTATGCATGCATTACACAAGGATGACTTAGGGTCACTAAAGAGAAGTCTTGAGATAGGATTGTGCTAGAGTTGCCCTTCCTAGTTATAGTTGACTAAAGGTGAGAGATTTCCTTAGTTATGGGAGTTAAGCTAATAATGAGGCCAAAGTAGGGTAAATATGACTAGAATGACTTCAAGGCTATGCTTAGTGTGAAGGGTAGTATGGGATGTCTTTCATGCTTTGCACAAGTGTGTCTTGGGGTTACTTAGAAGTATAGTACCCTTATGGCATAGAGAAGCTTAAGAGTTGACCATGTACATAGATTATAATTAAGATGACATGAAGACCTAAGTCTTGAATGTGAAGGTGGACTATGCCCAAGAATGACCAAAGAGAGGTACTTAGCTTGGATGGTAGTATGTGATGCTATCCTTTAATTGCACAAGTATTCTTGGAGGTGGCTTGTGAAGTAGTTCTATTGTAATATGAAGGACTTAAGGTTGAAGTATGTAACCATGAAAGTCTAAGTAAAGACTATGTCATGAACATGATGTATCTCCTATGCTCATTAAATATATCCTATATGAGTCGTGTTTATATGATGCATATATTGGAGATCATGCTATGACTATGATGATTATATTGTGATTATGTTATTGTCTCTTATGCTTATGTCTTATGTTTACTAACCATTTGGAGATGCTTTTACGATGTTGTGCTAGCTTTCATACCTAGTACCTTTTGTACTAACGCATATTGCCTACATTCTAACCAAATGTAAGGTTGGAGGGTTAAGTTGCTTTGGAGGGTAAAGTTTCAAGGATTTAGAAGAATTGAAGAATTGGTGAGTCCTCATAGCTTCGAGGACGAACCCTTTATTTCCTTATGTCATTTCTTTGTGCTTTTAGACTTTGTATGGGCTGCGTCCCAATGACTTCGATTGTAGAAGTTTTAAATTGTTCCGTATTTTCAATTCTATTACCTATGTCATGATGCAAAGGACTTGTATTAGACCCCTTCGGGGTCGAGTACGCCGTGTTACGTCTAGGGGGTACCCCTGGGTCGTGATACATGTGTGATCCACATACCCCAACATGTACTTCATTCATGATCTTCTCGGCTTCTTCAACATCCACACATCTCAACAAGTTTAGATTTGGGGTTCGTTTATATAAAACTTCCCCGCTCCAAAAGAAACGACTAGCCAGAAGTCTAATAGTTCTTTTTTGGCTTTCATTGGCATGTTCAGGACATTTCCCTGTCTGCAAGAAATTCTTAATGTCTAGGTACCATGGCTCACCATTTGATTCTACTTCCACAGTGTTATAATAACCATGTTGGTCCCGAACTTGAATATCCAAGGGAGTGATGCAAGTGTTACTAGGATATGGAAGCATTGAGGCCAAAGTAGCCAAGGCATCTGCCGATTCATTATGAAACCTGGGGATGTATCTAAACTCGATAGACCTAAACCTCTTTCTAAGATCTTCCACATATTGTTTGTATGGAAGAAGTTTGAGGTCTCGAGTTTTCCATTCGCCTTGAGCTTGCCGAATAAGAAAATCACAATCTCCCAACACAATCAATTCTTGCACACCCAAATCTATTATCATATTTTGACCCATGATGCAAGCTTAATACTCTGTTGTGTTATTTGTACAAAAGAAATGACGTCGCGTTGTTACAGGGTAATGCCCTGTGGGTGATATGAGAATTGCCCCAATCCTTGTGCCTTTTGCGTCGATTGCTCAATCAAAGTATAATTACCAGACCTAATTTTCATCTGGATCTACTTATTCAACTGAATTAATCTTTTCATCTGGAAAATATGTATCAAATGGTTTATAGTTGCCATCGACTGGATTCTCTGCCAAGTGGTCTGCCAAAGCTTGAGCTTTCATTGCAGTCTGAGTGGCATATATAGTGTCAAAATTTAGTAGGCAAGGTTTGCCATTTTGCAAGTCTGCCAGTTGGCATTGGCTTCTGAAATATGTACTTCAAAGGGTCCATCCTATATATGAGGTAAGTTGTGTAGGACAAAAGGTAATGCCTTAACTGTTGAGCTACCCATGTTAGGGCACAACATGTCCTTTCCAAGAGTCTGTACTTGACCTCACAACTAATGAATTTCTTGCTCAAGTAGTAGATAGCATGCTCATTCCTGCCTGTGGAATCGTGTTGACCAAGAACACAACCAAAGGAATTATCAGTCACTGAAAGATATAGAAAGAGAGGCCTATCAGGTTCAGGTGGGACCAATACAAGAGGGTTGGACAGATACTCCTTGATTTTTTCGAAAGATTTTTGACAATCCTCCATCCATCTGACAACAACATCCTTTTTTAAAAGTCTGAAAATGGGTTCACAAGTGGTTGTGAGTTGAGCAATAAACCTACTAATGCAGTTCAACCTTCCAAGTAGACTCATGACTTCAGTCTTAATTTTCGGGGGTGGCAAATCTTGAATGGCTTTTATTTTGGAAGGATCCAATTCGGTTCCCCTTCTACTGACAATAAAACCCAGAAACTTTTCAGATGGAACTCCAAATGCATATTTTGATGGATTAAGCTTGAGATCATATCTTTGCACTCTTTCAAATAATTTTCTTAGATCTTGCAGATGGTCAGCTTGTGTTTTAGACTTGATGATTACGTCATCGACGTATACTTCAATTTCTTTGTGCATCATGTCATGAAGCATAGTGGTCATAGCCCTCATGTAAGTTGCCCCAACATTTTTAAGACCGAATGGAATGACCCTATAGCAATAGGTCCCCCATGGAGTTGTGAAAGTCACTTTCTCAGCGTCCTTTTCATCCATCAAGATTTGATGATACCCCGAATAGCAGTCCACAAAATATTGAATTTCGTGTTTGGCCCAATTATCAACTAGAATGTGGATACTGGGCAAGGGAGAGTTGTCTTTTGGACTAGCTTTGTTCAAATCCCGATAGTCAACACAAACTCTTGTCTTTCCATCCTTTTTGGGCACAGGAACAACATTTGACAACCAAGTAGTGTAACGAATGACTTGGATCACATTTGTATTTAGTTGTTTCATGATTTCTTCCTTGATTTTTTCACTCACGTCTGGTTTAAATTTTCTTTTTTTCTGTTGGACTGGTGGAAAATCAGGATGAGTGGGCAACTTATGAACTATTAAATCAACACTTAAGCATGGCATGTCATCATAGGACCAAGAAAACACATCTTTTGTATTCAAACAAATGTTGTATTATGGCATCCCTAATTTGTTGCTTGACATGAAGGCTTATTTTTATTTCTTTGACTTCCTCAGTACTTCCCAAATTGATTGCCTCAGTTTCACTAAGATTAGGCTTAGGTGTGTGCTCAAACTGTTCCAGTTCCCTATTAATTTCCCTAAATGCCTTTTCTTCATCATCATATTCAACCTCTTGACTCGGTGATTCAAGAATAAACAACTTTTTGAGATCTGGGAGTGAATTTTGCATGCATGTCATGTTATCAAAGCCGACATTTACAAAACTAAAAAATGGAGAATAAGAATTAGGGGAGGGGAAAAGACAAAATTTTACTATGAAACTGAATTTTCATTGAAATTGAAGTTGAAAAGGGATAGAAGGGTTGACATAATACAAAACACTTCCAAATTTTTGAATCACAACCCTGACAACAACAAAATACAAAAGAGTAGCAAAACAAACTACCAAGACTTCTTTCTTGTGGGGAAATGAGTGGCTTCCCAATTGTTTAGCTCAACACTTGAGCCCACGAGATGTACATCGGCATGACTTGTACCTTCACCAACTTGGACCATGTTTACTTCACAAAACAACTGGCTGGGATCTTGAATAACTTCTATAATGTCTTCATGAGTAAAGGAAGCTTCAATTTCTAGACCTTGAGGCTTGATAAAGGAATGAGAAATAAGGGGAATCGGTTATGGCAGCACCCAATCAGTCATTTTGTGGTTCTTAGCCTTATCTTCATTTCTCTTGCTTTGTTTGTATCCGAGGCCAAAGGTGCCTTGGTTTCCTAAAAGAGCAATGGGATCCACAATTTCCTTGCAAACACAGTCCCAAACTTTTACCAGGTTGATAACCATAATTGAGCATTGTCGTTGCTACCATTGAAGAGGAAGAAGAGAGACATGGTTGGACGATGGGGTCTCTTTCTTTGAATCGATCGACTGATACGATCTCAAAAGACTTGTAAACAACGGAAGCACATGCCTCATTTGCCTCCATGTATGGAATGGATGGATCTCTATAAATAGATAAATCATCTTCCCCATGCACAATGATTTCCTGATGGTCGTATTCAAAGTTAACGACTTGATGCAGAGTTGATGGGACTGCCTGAGCCATCTGGATCCATGGCCTTCCTAACAAAAAATTATAAGACGTGTCCATTACTTGGAACACAATCATAAATTCCACCGGTCTAATTGTCATGTTTAACTTGATTTCACCAATGGTATCCTGCCTTGAGCCGTCATAAGCTCGAACACACACATTGTTGGGGCAAATTCTGGCATGGTTAATTTTCAAGCTTTGCAGCGAAGAGAGAGGACATATATCTACCCTGATCCTCCATCTATAATGACCCTATTTACATAGTGCCCTTCACATTTCACTGTAAGATGCAAAGCTCTATTATGTCCAGCTCCTTCCGTGGGTAACTCATCATCAGTGAAAGTGATGGTGTTTGACTCAAAAATGCGGTTGGCCATTTTCTCTAACTGATTTACAGTGGTTTCCTTCGATACATGTGCTTCATTGAGAATCTTAATCAACACACGAAAATGTTCTTCTAAGTGCAATAGTAAAGACAACAATGAAATTTGTGCAGGGGTTTTCTTCAATTGTTCTACAACAGAGTAATCTGGAACTTTAATATTTTTTAGAAAATCTTATGATTCATCCTCAGAAACAACCTTCTTCAGTGGTACTTGGATATCTTGGGCCATTTTCCCTTTCCTTAACTCTTTTGGAGAATAACATCTTCCAGAGCGTGTTAACCCTCTTGCTTCATCAACTTCTTCAACAATCTCTTTTCCTCGATAAAACACAACAATCTTATTGTAGTTCCAAGGAACGACCTTTGGATTAGTTACAGGGAGTTGCTGGACGGGTTTAACCAAGATAGGCTCTTTCAATTTTGCCACGCAACTTTGGTCCTGTTGTGTTAATGAGAAGCCTTTAGATACGTACAACATCGGCATACCTGATCGAACTTCAAGCCTCTTTGAAACTCCAAAGACACACAAAACTTTGGTATCAAGATTGAGACCTTCCACACTCAACGATGTGACTGGTTCTAAACTCTTTATCGACTTGTCTTCTTCTCCGATCTTACTAAACAACTTTACCATTTTGCCAAGGAGTTTGTACTCTTGATCATCGCAGATCATACCCACTAAATTGTTTTGAGCTGGAAGTGGGTTATTAGTTACATTGGGAGTGTTTTGATCATCCGTCACAACGAACACTCCATGATCGATTAGCTACTCTATTGCCCCTTTCAAGGTCCAAAAATTATCAGTGCTATGTCTTGGGGCCCTGAATGATACTCACATATATCATTGGCCTGGAAACCCGGAGCATTTAGATTCAGATAATGTGGTGGGATAGACTTAATCACTCCTATCTTCCTTAACTTTTGAAACAAGCTAGATATGACTCTCCCAATGGAGTGAATTTCATTTTTTGTCCCTGATCTTGAGCATAATTTTACGTAGGGGGAGAGTTGTATGGGACCAGATAGGGTGGTCGTTGTGGGTGAAGGTTTCCTTGAGTTGGGGCCCGAAAATAGGGGTGATTGGGAGGATGAAAATATGACTAACCATTGAAGACCGCGTATGGAGATGGAGATACTGAGTATTGAGGGACATAAGGGTAGTAATTATAAGGATAGCTAGATTGTCCCTGAATTGGACGGTAAGGACAATCAGACTTCCTTTGAGCACCCTTTGACGCTAACGAAGAAACTTACTCTTTCCTTTTACAATTTCCAAAACCTCTTAGACCACCCTGAATGACCTGTGTGGTAGCTTTGATTGATGCCTGGCTCACGATCATTCTAGTTTTGAGACCACTTTCGACCATTTCTCCAATTTTGATTAATGTGTGAAACGTTCTTCCGATTGTGGCTGTTAGGTGGTAGAAGTAATTAGGATTTTGAGCCTCTATGAAGATGTCAACCAATTCTTGTTCATCTAATGGTGGTTTGACCTGGGCTGCTTGTTCCCTCCATTTGATAACATATTCTCTGAAGCTTTTATTTGCCTTCTTTCTCATATTAGAGAGTGTATTACGATCTGGCATAATGTCGACATTGTACTGAAATTGTCTAACAAAATCTTGAGCCATATCATCCTAGATGTGCCCGTGGGAGATCTCTTGGTCTATGAACCATTCTGAGGCAACTCCAATAAGACTCTCACCAAAGTACACCATGAGTAGTTCCTCTTTACCCCCTGCACCCCTAAGTTGATTGAAGTATATCTTGATGTGAGCTATGGGATCACCGTGCCCGTCATACTTATCAAACTTAGGGGTTTTGAATCTAGGTGGAAGGTGGACATTTGGGAATGTTGACACCAAGTTTTGACCGACCTATAACCCTTTCAGGAGTGCTATTCGGTTAAGTACGTATTTTTAAAATATATTTCAAGTTTAAAATTGCAATCGATTTTGTCTAAAAATTATATATTTCATTATGTAATTATTGTTAAATAAATTATTATATTTATCGATATTTAAACTCAAAATAATTATTTTACTTATTTAGTCAAATGTTTTTAAATTTAGGTGTCTTTAATTTATATGAAAATATTATAATATGTGTAGTATTTTATTAATCGAATGGCATCTCCCTAAGTTTCCCTTAAATCATTTAAATCGCTGCCCTTTCTATTCAATTTATTTGATTATAGCCCTTACTCATATCCAATTCTATTTCAATAATAGACACCTTTCCATTTCAATTTTAACCTATTCAATTCAACTCTTATTTCAATTTTAGCCAATTCATCCATTTCAATTTTAACCTTTTCTTCAGCACTGTCACTCATGCTCAAAATTCCCCACATTATTCACTTCCATGGAATACCAGACACCCCATTTCTTTTGCAACTCTCACAACCTTATTTCACAACTTTTTCATTCTTTTTCTCTGTCATTCTTCTTTTCTTTTTCTCTCTTTTTTTTTGTATGGAGGGGTTCCATCTTTTTTAAAACCGTGGATAAGGGGGACTTCTTTGGACTTCTTGATTTACCTTCTCTTTTCACCACACCACCAACTTAGGCTTTTGGCTTAAGTTGGATATTCAAACACATCACACTTCATGAGAATTAAGGGTGAATGGATAAAAGGGACTACAATTTCATCAAGTTTCTTCCAAGAAATGGATAAGGCTAAAAAAGGGTTCAAGAAAAGTTCACACACTCACAAGGTTGGCCACAAAAGAGGTATATTGTCAAATTGTTTCACTCTTCAAAATTATTGCCTAAGATCATTTCAAGAGCTTGCATCACTTAGTCAACCGGACCAATGAGGCAAATTCTAGGTGTCATCACACAGGGTTCATAGTAAGCTCATCACACAAGGCATTAGCACCAATATCAAACAAGACTCCACACTTTCGCTAGTGTACAATGTTCATCACAAGAGACTTATTCGATAATCGGCTAGTTACAATGAGATGCACAAAGTTAACACATTGTCTATGCAACTTCATTTGGCCTCATCGTAGCCGCGCATTCATTTTTGTTTGATTAAGAGCACTATTCAAGTCATCGGTATTGATCATGACCGATACTCAAATTTGCACAAGAACAACCACAATCAAACACAAGAGGTGGCAAATTTTTTAGAAAGGGCCAAAAACCATTTACATTCAAAACAAGGAGTCGTAAAGCTCAAACATCCACAACACAATATCAAAACACAATTTAAACACTTTACCCAAAAATATATACACAGAATAGTCACAAGAGGTAGGTATGGAAATACCTCACCCCACCACAAATAAAAAGGCAGTTGTCCTCAAATGCAACAAAATATTAATAACAAGTCAATAAAAATGACAGAGAGGGAGGTAAACAAGATGTCCTGTCTACGAAGTAGCTCCATTTGTCGGGGCATCAGTGTCCGGTGTAGCACTCTGATCCTGAGCATCAGTGCCCAGGGTAGCAGCAACACTAGATCCAGCCATGGTGGTGTCTGCCAACGAAATCTACATGGCTGAATCTACCATAGCCTTCTCGATCTCCGTAAGGCCCTCATAGGTAGCCTCTCCATCGACACCAAGATGCTCTTCATCAGTCTCAGCCTCGGACTCAGCAGCAATCACCTCCTTAACTCGAACCTCATCTCTGGTGGTAGCCAGAGGCACATCCGTATCAGTTGGCATGTCGGGGATCTCCACAGTCTCGAAAATCATGGACATATCTGTGGACTTCAGCTGGTCCACGTCCTTCCTCAGCTCAACAATTACGGCCTTTAGGGTCGTCACCTTATCAGTGGCCCCATAGCCTCGCTCCCACACCGCTATCTTTGCCGTAAGGGCATCAATAGACGCACTAAGGGGTGTCACAACAACATTAGGTCCATCTCTATCATCCCAGGAACTGTGGCCTCAAGCCTGGAGGCACGCCTATTCGTAGAATGGGCTAGCTTCCCCATCCGTAGTAATACAGCCTGGGTGAGTGTGGGTCGGGGAACAACAGCATCACTAGCAGACCTAGGAGGCATGAGAGTTGTAGAGAGGCTAGGAGTCATAGAAGGAACATCACTAGATATACCTGAAGGCCTAGGGGCCGGAGTAGGATACACTTCCTCTGCAGGTAATGTATCAGTATCAACAACCGGGGAGGTGTCCAACGGGGTTGCCTTATTCTTTTCGGCCTTATCCCTTAGATACTCAACCTCAATCCGCGAGATGTTAGTAGAATATGTGGGAATCCCTTCCACATCCTTCTTCGCATCAAAGGGCACTCGGGCTTGTCTGTACAGCTCGGTGATCAACACCAAAAAAGGTAGAGAGGTTTGGCGCTGCCTAACCCTCATGGCCATCTTTTGGCCAACAATCATACCCAAGTTGAGACTGCTCTCGTCAATAATGCAACCAAGAGAGGCTGCCTTCGTGTGGCGGAGAATAGACTCATTCTGGGATGGCATGATAGTGCTTATGATAAAGCCAAACCAGTACCTCGCTGCTACATTGAGGTCCTTCTTCTCTATTGGAGTTCCTGCCTCCAACCACCGAGGAGTGCCATCAGATATCATAGGGGCCTACCACTTTTTCTGAGTCTCCAATGACTTTGTCTTAATCATGTATTGATAGTCATCTGATATGTTGCTGGTGCACTCCAAAACTGCGTTGATGTCATCACTGTCACATTTTACCTTCTTGCCCCTGACGACCACATAGTCAACTGGTTTGAAAGCTGCAACCTTTCTCTTTCCTTAAGGTATTAGAGACTCGTAGGCAGTGTAAAACTCTTGGACCCAATTGGGAATGTAAGGGCCACAGGGTTTTGTGAAGATCTGAAATTTATGGGACCTCAAGGTGCGATAGATTTTTGGAAAACTGTTTATCACTCCATCTATAGACAATCTCTTCTCTTTTATGATGGTTCTCAATCCCTCAGCCTTCAGTCTGTTCATG
Source organism: Solanum tuberosum (assembly GCF_000226075.1). NCBI lineage: Eukaryota > Viridiplantae > Streptophyta > Magnoliopsida > Solanales > Solanaceae > Solanum > Solanum tuberosum. The sequence goes on along the minus strand of NW_006238932.1, from coordinate 1,002,959 downwards.
GACCAGGGAGGAGGAGCTTGTGCAAGTGGTGCCAAGACCACAACCTGATCTGGTACGGGAGGAGGAGTATGGGTCTCAGGCACTATGATCCTAGACGGATCATGCATCCTCTTGGATCGGAGCTCATCTTTCCTGGCCAATAGTAGTTCATCATCCTCAGGCTCAGAGATGGCAGCCTGAGGGTCTTGGTGCTCACCCTGACTCTCATAAGTGGTGAGGTGAGTGGCGTATATTCTGTCATTGTCGGAGCTGACCTCCGGTGACGCAGAAGCAGGTGCCTTGACTTTCCCTTTGCCCTTCCCACCTGTGGTAGGAAGTTTTGTTGCCTTTGCCCGGGATGCAGTTGCATCCTCATCTATGGTAAATCCATCTGCCCTCTTGCGGGGCAACATATCTCAACCTGCTACTTTTTTTTTAGCCATATCTGCAAAAACATCATAGAATGTTAGAGACAGTTCAAGAAAAGTAGAAAAATAAGCTACAGAAAAACTTGCCGAACCGATCGGCGAGCTAGATCGGGCTCATAAAAAAGGATTGGCTCAAAAATTGCCTAGAAAAATGGCATGTCGGCGATGGGAAGGGCCTTTTAGTGAATCGCCGACATCATTCAGTGAGCACAAATTAGCCCGTCGAAAATCACACTGGTTTTAAGGGTTAGGGGCGCAGAAAGGGCGATCAAAGAGACTTTTGGTGAGTCGCCGAGTGCACTTTGGCTTCTTGCCAAAAGTTACAGAACTAAAATCAACAAAACTATGAAATTAAAGGCGATCAAGGGGGATTTCAGCGAACCGTCGAGTAGTTCGGCGAGCTCGACCCAACTCGCCAAACTACCCAACGTGCCTATTTTCAACCCCAACTTCCAAAATCAACCCCACAGCCCCCGAAAACAAAATCAAATCACACACATTCTCAATTAAGACCAGGCCCATTAGACCAATGTCACCGGGGTACTCAGAGTTCTCTCGGTTTGGCCAAAATTGGCCATTTGATGACTTTTTCCCTTAAGAATGACATCAAATGCTCCATCATTGGTCAAAGCACCTTATTTTGCACAATTTGTGTTACTCATACTTCACCCGACTAAACTCAACACCAATTAAGCACAACCCACAATATTACGATGAATTTTAAAGAATGAAATTTGGGAAATCAACCACATAGGCAATTAAGGCATGATATTGAATTTAAAACAGGCAAACAAGCACACTTATACGAATTTAGAGAGTCCCAGCACACATCAACACAATTCATAACAAAGAATTTGATTTCAACTGCTATTTACAAGTTTTGGGGTTTGGAAAAACCAACCTTTAATGTCGAATTATGATTTGAGATGCTAGGCAACAAATATTTCCAACTCCGAACACAAGATTGACCAACAAAAAGCAAGAGAATGCAAAAATATAGGAAATTGAAATGCATGTGAGATTGTATGAAGTTGGAAAATGAGGGAATGTGAATGAGTTTGAAAGTTTAAACCTTTGGCCTTTTAAAACCGTTAAGTTCGCTCCCTTTCGGCGATGTTATTTTTCCTCGCAAACCACTCGGCGACACGCAGAGTGGTTACTTACCTAGCCAAGTTTTACAGGACCTCCAGTCAACTTGGGGGTCCAAACGGCGGACAAAGTCGGGCTCGCCGATCTCTTCGGTAAGTCGCCGATTGGAATTTTGGCTTGCCAAACTGCATATTTCAAACACATTCCACTTTTTTACCTGCACAATCAACACACGATTATTCCAAAAACAAAAATAAAGCAATAAAAACTTGGGTTGCCTCCCAAGCAGTGCCTTAGTTAACGTCGTGATAGAGACGGAATGAGAGGTCACTATCTGGTTAAGGTCGATACATCTTCCTTCATCTCTTTCAAAATTTTATCGGATCCTTCAACCTTGTTGAGAATACGAGAAAGCATATCCTCAGCCCGGCCACGCTCAGAATCTTTGGGCTTTTGACGCTCATGGGGAGGAACATACCTATCCTTCTCCCCATCTCTTTCCTTCCAAGTGGGGTTGTGATCCCTTCACTCTCTATCACGATCTCTCCAGCCCTCATCCCTGTTCCAACCTTGGTTACCACCTTGCCTTGGGTAGTTTGCACGATAATCACCTCCTTGGTTGGCTAAGAAGTTTACTTCCTCGCTGTACATCGCTTCAAACTTGGCTTCTTCAGGGTTCACACCACCAACACCATAGCATTTACACTCCTAGTACCAGCACCCATGACGTCCTTGGACAAAATGTCCAGTTGAGTCATCATCTTTGCCATGTTCTGGTCCCTCTCTTGATAGTTTTCAATCTATTCTTTGGTCAATTTAAAAGTGAGAGGGAAGACCTGATCTTCGCGGGTGTACCATGCTCGATTAATCTTGGTCATGCCATCCAAAAGTTGGGCTTTGTAGCACCAACTTCTTAACTCTTAGCCAAATCTCATGTATTGGCTCACCCTCCAAACGCTTGAAGCTTTGGATGTTGTCCCGAAGAGTCATCATCTTCGAAGGGGAAAAAAATTGCACTTGAAATACGGTAATGAGCTCTTCCCACAAAGTGATAGGATCTCTTGGCAACTCAGCCAACCACTTGCACACTTCTCCCATTAGAGAAAATGGGAAAAACCTCAGGCGGACCGACTCTTGAGATATGTTCTTAAAAGAGAATGACTCACAAACATCAACAAAGTTCCTTATGTGCTCATGGGGATCCTCATAAGCCAACCCACTAAACAACCCTTTTAATTGCAAGAGCTGCAATATGGTGCTTGTAATGTGGAACACAACGTTCCCTTCAGCTGGAGGCAAGCGAATGGCACCAACTCTACCCACTAGATTAGGGTCATTAACATTCGGCTCATTGACATCATTGAGATTGCCGATGTCGTCTTGGTGGCCCACCTTGCTACCATTGCTTCCATTAACACTCATTTCATCTATTTTAAAAACAGCATTTCACAAACCAACACTAAAAGGAAGTAAATTCAACTATGACTAACAAGAACAAAATTCAACTTCACCAAATGAATTTCAAACAACACCACTCCCCGGCAGCGGCACTATTTTGATTGAATAAGGCTATCAAAGACACTTCATCTAATTCTAAGTGTCAACGATCAATAATTAGTATATAACCCAACTAAATGAGCTGGGGTAAAATCCCACGGGGAGCGGTACGTGTATAAGATTCAATTGGGAAGTATGAACATGTTCAAATCAGTCATAAGAATAAAAATTATCGAATAAAAACATCATTCAAATCAGGGGGTGACACGAATGTCAAATGGTGGTTTTGGTTTTGATTATCAACTACAAACGGTGGTAAACAATAAAACTTAACAAATACTGAGACGGCTTCTTAGGATGTGATTCTTATTATAGACTAATATATACAGATGGGTAATTGCAACTATTAGTAAATAGCTAGATGTTAGAGAGTAAGCTAGGTTATAGAGGAAATAAACTTTCTCTCGAACAATTTACCCCCACTCAAGTTAATTTCTCTCGAACATCAACAAGCATGCAAAATACGAGCAGCCCACACCTTAGTCCATTCACTCTCTCGAGCTGAATGTGAGGGATTGGGTTAAGGATTCACTCTCTCGAGCTGAACCCAGGTCAACCCAATACCCACTGACCATCAATCAAAAACATTATTTCTAAATCATTTCTCTCCCGAGCAAACCAAGAACACAAAGTTAAAACTGCATTTGCAACCACAATTCTTAAATTAAACCGCAATTAATGATTAAACTCACTTCTAAATAGCATTTAAACTAACAATTAGCAATACCCATACTAAATCAGCCAATAATTACATAATCACACCCAAATAATTGGGGGTTTTGCTAGGTATCATAAAAAGGTAAAAATGGTTACCAAATTAATTATCCATTAACTGGGTAAGAGTAGATTCATTCTTACAATGCTCGAATTCGAAGAATCTCAAAGACCCACTTCCAATTTCTCAAAAGTGAAAAACTTCAATTCTTCAAAGCTTAGGAAAACTAGAGAAAACTTGTCTTACAGTTCAAAACTCAAAAATATGTTAGCTAAGTTAGGATTCAGATCCTAAACTAAATGTTCAAAAATGTATTTATAGTCGCTAAAGATGTGCTGCGAAGATTCACTCAACGAAGTAAGTCGGGCTCGCCGAACTACTCGGTGAGCTACCCTTCAGCAACTTTCATCACCCTTCTATCTTAACATTCAACATCCTCAAGGTTCTGTAACTTTGGGTGATCTAACATTGCATCGTGGAACTACTCGACGATCCACCGACTGCTCCTTTCTCTCGCCAACTTATTTTCTTTCCTCATGGAACTTTAGGTGATTTGATTAGCCACTCGGCGATATGCCAAGTGCTCTTGGTGATCGTCAGGCTCACGCTTCTTCATATCTTCAGCTTGGTTGTTCCTTTTTGCCTATTAGTGTCCTTGTTTTGTTCCTCAATTCATATACCTGAAAATCAAGGGTTTTACATAAGTTATTGGCACAAAATGAGCATTTGAGGACACTACTTCTATATAAACAAAGCCCTAAATGAGTCCAAATCTTGGACTCATCAATTGTATCCAAAGTTTCAAAGGCTTGGATGTGAGCCAATCCACGAGAGTTGGCTGAGGTTTAAGAAGTTGTTGCTGCAATGCCCAACTCATGGATTACCCGACAACCTGCTGCTGCAATACTCTTATATGAGTCTTGATTCAGTGAACAAAGGAGTTGTTGCTCAACTTGTTTCTGGAGGTATAATGTAACAACCCTATGAAATAGCTTTCCAACTCCATGATTGCATGACCAAGATAAACAGGATGTCGTAGACTCGTGAGGACCAAGTCTCTCCTCTCAACTTTAGAATGACAAAAGAGCAGATCAAAAAAATATCAAGAGAGAGACCAAAACATGGCAAAAATGATGACCCAGCTGGATATCTTCTCTAAAAATGTCATGGGTGTTGGTACAAGAAGTGTTAATGTTGTGGGTGTTGGAGGAGTAAACCCCGATGAAGCCTAATTTTAAAGGCAGTATAATGAAGAAGTAAACTTCCTAGCTAACCAATGAGGAGGTTATCGTGCTAACTACCCAAGACCGGGTGGAAATCAGGGTTGGAATAGAGATGAGGGATGGAGAGACCGTGACAGAGATTGGCGTGATCATAATGCCACTTGGAAGGAAAGAGAGGGGGAGAAGGATAGGTATGTTCCTCCCCATAAGCATCAAAAGCCCAAAGATTCCGAGGGTGGCCGTACAGAAGACATGCTCTCACACATTCTTGACAAGGTTGAAGGGTCCGATAAAGTTTTAAAGGAAATAAAGTAAGATGGATCGACTATAAACCAAATGGTGACCTCTCACTTAGTCTCAATGAAGAAGCTGGAGACCCAAATGGGTCAGATATCATCACATTTGAACCTAAGACAACAAGAGGGGTTGCCTAGTGATACTATGGCAAACCCTAAAAATGAAGCGTGAATGGGTACTTACGTCATGCTATGACGTTAACTAAGGCGCTTATTAGAAAGCAACCCAAGTTTTTAATGTTTTGTGTTTGTTTTAATTAAATAACAGGTGTTTGTTGTGCAAGTTGAAAAGTTGAGTGTATTTGAGAATGTGCAGTTTGGCAAGTCAAGAGCCCAGTCGGCGAGCCCGACTTGGACCGCCATTGTACTCACAAAAATAGGAAGTGGAAGTCTGTAAAACTCGGTGGGCCATTGGCTGAATCGGTGACTCGCCTAACAGGTCGGTGAGCCCAATTTTGTCCGCCGTTTGGACCCTATATTTGACTGGAGATCCTGTAAAACTCGGCGAGGTAAGTCACCACTTGGCGGATCAGCGAGTTGTTCGGCGTGGTCGACTAATACCGTGGAAAGGGCCGCGAGCGGAAAGGTTTTAAAAGGCCAAACGCTTTAAAATTTCAAAATATTTCTTATTCTCTTATTTCTAACCCCGTATATTCTCACCCGCACTCTAAATCTTCATTAATTTCCCGTATTTTGCTATTTTTCTTCATTTGCGTGTTTGATCTCGTGCGTGGATTTGGATTACTTTGCCGCCTAGCTTATCAAATTCTTTATTCGGCACTCAAGTTGGTTTTCTGAACCCCAAACTTTTGATCAAGTGGTTGAACTCGAATGCCTTTGATAATTTTGTGATGTTGTGTGTTAGGTAATTATTGAAATCGTGTTTTATGTGTTGGTTTGACTAAGTTGTGTTTTGAAATTGTGCCTAATTGCTTAAAATGATGAATCCCGGTGTTTAATACATTAAAATTGACTCTAAATTGTTGGGTTGCGGTTATTTTATGTTAGGTCTAGTTGGGTGAAGTCTGAGTAACCCCTAATTGAGCCAAATGATATAATTTTCGTAATGATGGAGCGGTTGACGTTATTCATAAGGGAAAAAGTCATCATATGGCCAATTTTGGCCAAATCGGGGGAAGTCTGAGTACCCCGGAGGCATGGGTCTTATGGGTCTTGTATGAATTGCATAGTGTGTGATTTTGATTTTGATTTCAGGGGCTGCAGTCTTGATTTTGGGAAACGGGTTGAAATTTTGCACATTGGGCAGTTTGGCGAGCTGGGTCTAGCTCGCCGAACGGTTCAGCGGTTCGCCAACGTCCCTCTTTAATCGCCCTTAATTACTTGATTTGGCTATCTTGAGTCTATAACTTTCGGCGGTAAGACTAATCTTGTCAAGTTCACTTGATGACTCGTCGAAAGGTTCCTGTGATCGCCTTTTCTGAGCCCCTAACCCCTAAAACACACTGTAAATTTTGGCGAGCTAGTTTGAGCTCGCCGATTAGCGTCAGCAATTTGCCTAAGGGACCTAAATATCACCGACTTGTCTGATTTCTAAAAATTTCTCATGCTGGTCCTTTCGTCGAGCCCAATCTGGCTTGCCAAAGTGACTCAGCGACTGGTTAGACGAGACTTTCTGCAACCTAAATTCTGCACATTTTCTTGCACTATTTCTAACTCTTTATTAAGTATTTTGCAGATATGGCTAGGACCAATTGGGATGAAAGTGGCATGCCACCCCGCGAACGAGCACGAGGAATTATAATAAATGAGGAAGTTGTTGCTTCCAACAAAAAGGGAAAGAAAGCACCTCCGAAGAGAGGCAAGGGCAAGGGAAAAGCGCCCGTAGCTAAGAGACCAGACCACAACTCCGGCAGTGATGGGGAATCTTTTGATTCTCAGGCTGCATTCTCTGAGCCTGAGGATGACCAACCATTACAGACCCGGCGAGTAGAAATTCGTGCAAGGGCTCGTCAAGATCCATCTAGGATCCCGAAGTCTACCCATCCTGCTGCTACAGTGCCATCTCTGGCATAAACAGTGGTTCCAGTACCACCAGTTCAGGGTCCTCCTACCAGGTTACTCAACCGGCTAAAGGCCGAGGGATTAAGGACCACTCTGGAGGAGAAGAGAATTTCCACGGATGGTGTGGTGGACAGGTACCCTTTAGAGTGGAACACCCTTCGGTTCCACAGGCTTGAAGTATTCACCAGGCCCCATAGCTCATACATACACCTGATTCAGAGAGTTCTGCATAACATATGATGATCTAGTACCCCAGGGGAGAAAGAAGGTTAGTGCCTTCTAACCGGTGGCATCTGTGATGGTACCGGGGAGGACTATGAGATAAAGCAGCGATGATATCAATGCCACACTTGACAGAGCTACAGGGTTTGAGCATGATTACAAGAGCATGACCACATCACAGACTCTGGATGACCTAAAGGGTTGGCTAGCTCCCTCATTTTTGATACCACCACGAGGTGGATTGAGTCCAGAGCTCCTATTTAGAAGAAGGACTTAAATGTAGTAGCTCAATATTGGTTTGGGTTTACAGCAGCCCTATCATGCCCTCGCAGAATGAGTCCATTCTCCTCTACCCAAATGCGGCCTGTGTCGGATCGATCATAGCCTGGAAGAGGCTAAACTTGGGGCAAATTATAGAGCAGGAGATGGCCATGAGGGCCAAACAGCGCTAGACATCCCTTCCGTTCCCAGCGCTTATTATAGATTTGTGTCGGCGAGATAGAGTTCCTCTTGACGAGAAGAGGGATGTTGAGGTTACACCTACATCCTCCACCAACATCCGGCGCATAAAGGCTGAGTACACACGAGATAAGGTGGATAGGAAGAGATCAGCTTGTAACATCCGACGATTTGAAATAGCTAAGAAGAGGCTTGGAATTTGAAAATTTTCATATTTGGAAAGGATTTAAAAAAAATCTGGAAATTTTGGCCAAGTATGGAAAAGGTGAGTTTTTGGCCAACTTTGAGCAGTCATAACTTCCAGCTCAGGATGATTTAGGAGTAGTTCCAGTTATGGTTGTGAAGCTTGTGGAACGATCTTTCCAACGCCACCGAGTTTGCTCAATTCCGAGTTCGTATGAGCGAGTTATGCCCTTTAGAAGTTGGGCAGTTGGCAGGGAAATCTGTCCGGAAAATTAAGGGCATTTTGGTCCTTTCACAAATCATTTCTTTGAGGTTATATTGTTGTGTTAGGCTAATGGTGGATCATTTTGTTCCATTTTAAGAGAGTAAAAAGCTAGGGCTTGAGATTGAAGGAGAGAAGAAGAGGAGGAAGAGAAGATCAAGCAAGGAGTTTTCGACAAGATCATCGTGGACTTTCGTCGGGGGTGATCCCTATCAAGGTATGTGAGTTCTTTGTGTGGGTTGATCCTTTCCCCCACACACCAAGCTCATTTTATGATTTGAGGAAAGATTGGAATTGTTGTTGATGTTGTTAGTTGTGTTGTTGAAGTTGTTGTTGGTTGTGAGACATGATTGGGTTGTGTTTTGAGGTGTAATCCATGGTATGTTGAAGGATATGATGATCCTTAGTGTTTGGGGTTAGATCCTTTGAAGTAAGGATGGTTTATAGTTGAAGAAAAGAGGGAGAAAAGTCAGATTTCTGGGCAAGGGGATTGGCGCGTCGCGCCTATCATCGCGCCCCAAGAGGGGCTCTGAAGCCCAGCCCTTGGGGCGGC
>NW_006238932.1:985300-993622 GCF_000226075.1 Solanum tuberosum | reverse complement strand
AGAAAGGAACTATGTTTCCAAAAGAGCCTTTGTGCTAGTTTTCAAGAAAAAGGAACTATGATTCCAAAAGTGCCTTTGGGCTAGATTTTGAGTAATTATCTCAATTAAAGAAAGTTGTGTTTAAAACACTTATGAGCTAAAGTATTTTGGTAGTAGTATCGAGCACCGATTTGGGGACGCGAGTTCATATTAAACTCAACTCTCCATAAGAACCATGTAGCCAACATGGGAGTTAACGGGTCATACTTTTTAGATGAACCCGTAAAGTTAAGCTAGTGGATCCACTTAGTAAAGTTAGCTTCCTATATCAGGACCAGGTATAGGATGGTCCTCAGGCAACGTGAGGTAAAACGTTGTATCACCACTCATACTCGTAGTGGTGGTTTGTCGGTTAGAGAAGCTCCCACCGTAGAAAGAGCATGGTTCCTCGAGGGTTCTGCTTAGTATGGATGGGGGTATGGGACTTCATTCATACATTGCTCAAGTAGACCTTGAGAGGAAGCATGGTATTTTCATGATATTATAAATATGAATTTTACGTCATGTTTTAAGAGTTTTACAAGCTTTATATATTGCATGTGTCTTATTGCTTTATATATTGAGTTCAGTTATTTATGAGTTGAATAGAGCCAAGGTAAGTATTCTCTTGTACTTTTTTTCGTAGCTTAAGTTGTGGTTTAGCTTTCTAGCTCGCATACTCGTACATTCAATGTACGGATGCCAGTTGGCCTGCATCTTATGACGATGCAGACACAAGTACCCGGATCAGCATCCTGCACGCCGTTGATCCAGCTGAGCACTCTAGAGTCAGTGGTGAGCCTCCTTGCATCCGGAGGACTCGATTGTTTTGTTCTTTTAGTTTTGTGTTATTAGGATGTTGCGGGGTCTATCCCAACATCCATCTCAGAGTGTTTGAGGCTTCATAGACAGTCAGTCAGTTAGTATTGAGTCTCTCATCTATGTATTTATGTAAATATTCTATTTTGAGACTCGAGCTGCCTTTTGGCACCTTATGCATCAGTTGGTTGTTTTATAACCTTTCATTGAATTGAGTTGTACTGTTGAGTTAAGTTTCCGCTGAGTTAAGAAAGCCAGGCCAAGGGTTCGCTTGGGGCCAGCAATGGTCTCCGAGTGCCGGTCCCGCCCAGGGTGTAGGCTCGGGGCATTACACAGCTCCGGTGGATACATCCCCGAAGGTTGATATTGATTTTATACCTGCAGAGGCAACTTTTCCTACTCCGGCCTCCGGGACTTCAGGTACATCTGCTTCCACTCTTTCCCAGGCCCCAGGTTCTTCTTCAGGTACCACTGCCTCGAGGCCTCCAATCACTCAGGCCATGCTCCTAAAGATGGGGCACCTAGCCCATTTTGTAGATGTGCGGGATTCCCGTATATAGGCCTAGATGCCTTAGATGATTGAGCGAGTTATTTCAACTGCTTTGAGACCCTTCCGGACATCGATTGATGCTCTCACGATGAGAGTAGAGACTTGTGAGAGAGGACAGGGGGTTACTACTGAGGTTACAACTTTGAAAGCTGAGGTTTCTGATTTGAAGAAGGATGTGGACCATCTGACGTCCTTGTTTTGTTCAGCTTGGTTGTTTCTTTTTGCCTATTAGTGTCCTTGTTTTGTTCCTCAATTCATATACCTGAAAATCAAGGGTTTTACATCAGTTATTGGCACAAAATGAGCATTTGAAGAGACTACTTCTATATAAACAAAGCCCTAAATGAGTCCAAATCTTGGACTCATCAATTGTATCCAAAGTTTCAAATGCTTGGAGGGTGAGCCTATCCACGAGACTTGGCTGAGGTTCAAGAAGTTGTTGCTGCAATGCTTAACTCATGGATCGCCCAACAACCTGCTGCTGCAATACTTTTATATAAGTCTTGATTCGGTGAACAAGGAGTTGTTGATCAACTTGTTCCCGGAGGTATAATGCAAAACCGCTATGATATAGATTCCGAACTCCTTTATTGCATTACCAAGATCAACATGGCATGGTACACTCGTGAGGACCAAGTCTCTCCTCTCAACTTTAGAATGACAAAAGAACAAATCAAAAAAGATGAAGAGAGAGACCAAAACATGGCAAAGATGATGACCCAGCTGGATATCTTGTCCAAACATGTCATGGGTGTTGGTACAATAAGTGTTAAGTTGTGGGTGTTGGAGCAGTAAAACCCTATGAAGTGCAATTTGAAGCGCGGTACAATGAGGAAGTAAAATTCTTAGCCAACAAAGGAGGAGGTTATCCTGCTAACTACTCAAGACCGAGTGGAAATCAGGTTTGGAATAGAGATGAGGGTTGGTGATACAGTGACAGAGATTGGCGTGATCGTAATGCCACTTGGATGGAAAGAGCGGGAGAGAATGATAGGTATGTTCCACCCCATGAGCGTCAAAAGCCCAAAGATTATGAGGGTGGATGTACAGAAGACATGCTTTCACGCATTCTCAACAAGGTTGAAGGGTCCGATAAAGTTTTGAAGGAAATGAATGAACATGTATCGACTATAAACGAAACGGTGATCTCTCTGTCTCAATTAAGCAGATGGAGACCAAATGGGTCAGATATCCTCACATTTGAACCCAAGACAACAATGGGGGTTACCTAGTGATACTACGGCAAATCCAAAAATTAAGAGTGAATAGGTACTTGCGTCGTTCCATGATGTTAACTAAGGCGCTTCTTGGGAGGCAACCCAAGTTGCTTTGTGTTTGTTTTTTTAAATAACGGGTGTTGATTGTGCAGGTTGAAAAGTGGAGTGTGTTTGAGAATATGCAATTTGGCGAGCAGAGAGTCCAATCGGCGACTTGTCGAAGAGGTCGGCGAGCCTGACTTGGACCACTGTTGGACTCATAAAAATAGAAAGTGGAAGTCTATAAAACTCGGCGGGCCATTGGCTAAATCTGCGACTCGCCGAATAGGTTGGCGATCCCAATTTTGTCAGCCGTTAGGACCCTAAATTTGACTGGAAGTCCTGTAAAACTCGGTGAGGTAAGTCACCACTCGGTGGATCACCGAGTGGTTCTGCGTGGTCGACTAATACCACCGAAAGGGCTGCGAACTGAAATGTTTTAAAATGCCAAATAGTTTAAAATTACAAAATCTCTTGCGTTCTCTCATTTCTAACCTCGTATACTCTCACCCGCACTCTAAATCTTCATTAATATCCCGTATTTTACTATTTTTCTTCGTTTGCGTGTTTGATCTCATGCATGGATTTGAATTACTTTGCCGCCTAGCTTATCAAATTCTTTATTCGGCACTTAGGTTGGTTTTCCGAACCCCAAACTTTTGATCAAGTGGTTGAACTCGAATGCCTTTAATAATTTTTTGATGTTGTGTGTTGGGTAATGATTGAAATCGTGTTTTATGTGTTGGTTTTCCTAAGTTGTGTTTCGAAATTGTGCCTAATTGCTTAAAATGATGAATCCCCGTGTTTAATACATTAAAATTGTCTCTAAATTATTGGGTTGCGGTTATTTTATGTTGGGTCTAGATGGGTGAAGTCTGAGTAACCCCTAATTGAGCCAAATGATGTAATTTGCCCAGTGATGGAGCAGTTGACGTCATTCTTAAGTGCAAAAGTCATCATATGGCCAATTTTTGCCAAATCGGGGGAAGTCTGGGTACCTCGGAGGCATGGGTCTTGTATGAATTGCATAGTTTGTGAGTATTATTTTGATTCCGGGGGCTGTGGGTTTGATTTTGGGAAACAGGGTTGAAATTCAGCACGTTGGGAAGTTTGTTGAGCTGGGTCGAGCTCGCCGAACGATTCAACGATTCGCCAATGTTCCCCTTTGATCACCCTTAATTACTTGATTTGACTATTTTGAGTCTGTCACTTTCGGTGGGAAGCCTGAGCTCGCCGAGTTCACTTGGCGACTCGCTGAAAGGTTCCTGTGATCGCCCTTTCTGAGCCCCTAACCCCTAAAACACACTGTAAATTTCGGCGGGCTAGTCTGAGCTCGCCGAGTAGCATCGGTGATTCACCGAAGGGCCCTGAATATCGCCGACTTGTTTGATTTCTTAAAAACTTTCATGCTAGTTCTTTCGGAGAGCCCGATCTGGCTCGCTAAAGTGAATCGGCGACTCGCCGACTGGTTCGGTGAGTCGTACTGCAACCTAAATTCTGCACATTTTCTTGAACTATTTCTAACTCTTTTTGATGTATTTTGTAGATATGGCTAGGACCAATTGGGATGAAAGTGGCATGCCTCCCCGCAAACGAGCACGGGGCGTTGTAATAAATCAGTAACCCAACCAAGGGTTGGGGTCGTGTCACAAGGGAGTGGTAGTGAAAATAGTAGTTAGGCTAGAATTTTGTTCTAGTTAGCTGTAGTTTGAGAAATTATCAAATAAAAACAAAGTAAATTCAAGTGGGTGACACCAAAGTGTCAAATATCAATGGGGGTTTGTCACAAGTATTGCTAAAACAACAAAAATAATAAGAAAATTCAAGTATGGGAGAAAGTTCTTGGGGTGTGATCGCAATACAAGTTGAGATAAATCATTGGGTACATGCTTTCGATAGGAAATTTACAAGATAATAGTGACTAGGCTAAGCTTTAAATGGAAATAAGTTCCCTCTCGGGCAACTTTACCCCATTTTAAATGGGTTCCTCTCGGACACCCACTTGCCGCATAAAGACCAGCCTACGCTTTACCCCACTCACTCTCTCGAGCTGAGTGTTAGGATATGGGACTAGGGTTCACCCTCTCAGGCTGAACCTCATGTCGGCCCACTCCTTAAGTCATCAGTCTAGTGGTTTTGGTTTTGTGACCTCTCTCTCGAGCAAGCCGAAAACACATGGGTGGTTTTGTATTTGCAACTACAAACCAATTAAATTAAACCACAACCACTAGGTGAAATCACCATTAAAATACATCTAACCTATCAGCAAGCAAGACCCAACAACAATATCAACACATATTTGCTAAATCACACCCCAAGAATGGGGTTTTTAGCCACACATCAAGAAATAACAAAATACACCTAAAACGATACTAAAATCAAATGGGTATAAGAAATTAAACCTTGATTTAAGTAAAGGAAGAAAAAATGGAGAAGACCCACTTCCAACTTGGGGAAGATGAAATCCTTCTCTCTTCAAGTCTCCAACAAAAACCCTTTCCAAACTTGAGAGAAAATTATCCCAAAAAGTACTATTCTATTTTAGAAATTAAAATAAATGTTCGACTCTACTAAAAATTAATAACAAGTTTAGTATTTATATAGTTCAGAAAATAGTGCTGGCGGATATTTCGGCGAGGTTAGTCGAAATCGTCGATTAACTCGGCAATTCGCCCTTTGGTGTAGTTCGCCGCCGTCTTGCACTATCCTTCAGCATCATCGTGTTCTGTGTCATTGGGTGACATAGTACTGCTTCACAGAACTATTCGGCGAAGTGTCGACTGCTCCTTTCATCGCCATTTTTATCCTGCTCCTTTAGGGCTTCGCGTACTGGAACAAAGGCGGAGTGTGTCCCTTTGGCGAATCGCCAAGTGTGCTTGGCGATGCTCAGGCTTCAGCTTCTTCATTCTTTTCAGCCCTTTTGTTCCTTTTTGCGCCTAAGTCTCCATGCTTCCACTAAAACATCAAATACCTGAAACTTAAGAGTTTTCATCAGATATTGAGGCGAAATAAACATTTGAGGACATTATTTCTATAAAAAAAAAGCCCTAAATGAGTCCAATTTGTGGACTCATCAACACTCCCAACTTAAACTTTTGTTTTTCCTCAAGTAAAACTCAAGTTCAGCAGTTCAAATAGGATGTCTCAAACAGTGCTACACAAGAATCAATCATGAATGCACACAAAAAGACTTAATTTACTTATGCAAGGATCAATTGTGCACTCAAAGATTCAAGTTGTGACACACAATTACCAAACATTCTCATGCTCGCAATACTTGCTACTTGTGCAAGTTCAAGCTTAACAAGAAGTATCTAAATGCGCTCACATAAAGAATGATTCCATATTCACACACAGATGTTAATCAATTCAAGATCAGGAATCAGATCTAACGCTCACACTCAAAAAGAGGAACACAATGCATGTTTTTCACCCATAAGTTTGCCCTTATTTTCCAATCGACTTTCGATTCGGCGTACTCAAGATCAAAAAGGTCTTTCTAAGGCTTGTAATGGGGATGAGTGCAAAGGTATGGTCATTTCGGCTCAGTGACTTTTTTTTTTCTCGGGAGATGTGGTATTCTCAAGGCATTCCCTTCTTTTCCTTTATCAATTCTTTTTCTAGTGCTTCTAAGTCATCTTTTTATTCACCTCCATGGATTGCTTGGAAACCCGAATTCCTTTGTACTTTATTCCACATAATATTTTTTTTTGAAGGGGTTCCATTTTTATGCAATACCATGGGTTAAAGGGGGACTTTTCTTGCACTTCTTGACTTCTCCTTCTCCTTTTCACCACACCCCCAACATAGGCTTTTGGCCTAAGTTGGCTATTTGTTAAACCACAAATCAAAAGGATTATAGGTAGTGGGTCAAGTAAGGTCTAAGGTTCATCAAGGTTCTTCCAAAGAAAGGTAAGGATCAAAGGGTGTTCAAAAGAGTTTCACACACTCACGGGTAGGCTACAAAAGAGGTATATGTCAAATTTGGCTATACTCTTTAAAGTTGCCTAAGATCATCTCAAGAGGACACCTTTCTAAATCAATCAGACTAACGGGGCAAATTCTGGGTTTATTCATGCATGGTTCAAAGTAAGCTCATCATGCGACGCATCGACACTTAAGTCAAACAGGACTACACACTTTCACTAGTGTTCAAGGGTCATTACAAGAGAATAAATTAGAGAAATGGCTAATCACAACGAGATGCAAAGAGTTCACTTATTGTCTATGCAACTTCATTTGTTCTCGTCGTAGCCACACATTCATGTTTATTCGATTGAGAGAACTATTCAAGTCATCGGTATTGATCGAAACCGAGACTTGAATTTGTACAAGAACAACCACTTTCAAGACAAGAGGTGGCGAAAATTTTCAAAAAATGAAAATTTTCCGGAAGAGTCAAAATTATTTTTCAATTAAACCCAAAAAAGAGCCATAAGCTCAAACAATCGCAAAGCAGTTTTTAAAAATACAATTAAAAACAGACAACCCAAATGTACACCAAAATACAAGTATCCGAAACAAGTAAAACAAGGTGGGCCTCACCCCACCACAAATAAAAACATTTGTCCTCAAATGCATATAACAAAAAAA
Organism: Solanum tuberosum; assembly: GCF_000226075.1. Taxonomy (NCBI): domain Eukaryota; kingdom Viridiplantae; phylum Streptophyta; class Magnoliopsida; order Solanales; family Solanaceae; genus Solanum; species Solanum tuberosum. The sequence continues at coordinate 986,386 of NW_006238932.1, read as the reverse complement.
AATCATTGCAAATGAGTATAAAATTGCTAAAAATAAATTTGGGGTTCTGAAAACCAACCGTAGATGCTGATTAAAATACTTTTGAAATGTTAGGCGGCAATGTAATTCACTCCAAGCACTAATTATCGACTACAATACTAAAGGCAAGCAATAATCTAGAAAATATTACCTTGATGTGAAGTTGAGAAGTTTAAAAGAAGGGAGAGTGGGAAAATTTAAAAATTTTGAGATTTTTGGCACTTTATAACCGTTCAGTTCTTGTCCATTCGGCAATGTTAGTCAACTCGCCGACCCACTCAGCAGTCCACCGAGTGGTCATTTATCTCTTCATTTCTTCCAAGTCTTTAATTTTTTGGGGGTGAGATCGGCGGTCTGCATCGAGATCGCCAAGCAGGTTGGTGAAGCGCCTAGCTGCTTTCCGAGATCGCCAAGTTTTATAGGCTCTGTACAACTCTTGTATTGAGCCAAATGGTGGATCCAGTTGGGCTTGCCGACTTGTTTAGTGACTCGCGGAATGGACTTTCTGCTCGCCAACCTGAGATTTTCCACACTTTCCTCGATTTATCTGCAACATCAACACAACATTATTTATAAAAGTAAAATTCTAAATTTACAACCTTGGGCTGCCTCCCAAGAAGCGCCTTATTTAACGTCGTGGCATGACACAACTCCTCACTCATGTTCCATTAGTGAGATTTGCCTCATTTTCATGAGGCCACCACTCTTTTGGCTCTAGGTAGAGAACCTGCATACACAAACAATAAACAAAGAAAAACAAAACTAGAAGTAAAATTAGTAAAAACTACACTAAAAAGAACAAAAAGCTCTAGATAACAACATTTTCACGTGACACCACTCCCCAGCAGCGGTGCCATTTTGATGCTTATTGTGACCAACGACACTAACCTACAGTATGAGTGTCTACGATCGTCGATAATATAGTAACCCAACCAAGGGTTGGGGTCGTGTCCCAAGGGAGTGATAGTGAAAATAGTAATTAGGCTAGAATTTTGTTCTAGTTAGTTGTAGTTTGAGAAATTACCAAATAAAAACAAAGTAAATTCAAGTGGGTGACACCAAAGTGTC
>NW_006238932.1:984928-985057 GCF_000226075.1 Solanum tuberosum | reverse complement strand
TTGCCGCATGAAGACCAGCCTACGCCTTACCCCACTCACTATCTCAAGTTGAGTGTTAGTATATGGGACTAGGGTTCACCCTCTTGGGCTGAACCTCATGTCGACCCACTCCTTAGGCCATCAGTCTAG
>NW_006238932.1:981042-984769 GCF_000226075.1 Solanum tuberosum | reverse complement strand
AAATCACCATTAAAATACATCTATCCTATCAGCAAGCAAGACCCAATAAAAATATCAACACATATTTGCTAAATCACACCCCAAGAATGGGGGTTTTTAGCCACACATCATGAAATAACAAAATACACCTAAAATAATACTAAAATCAAATGGCTATAATAAATTAAACCTTGATTTAAGCAAAGGAAGAAGAATGGAGAAGACCCACTTCCAACTTGGGGAAGATGAAATCCTTCTTTCTTCAAGTCTCCCTAAAAACCCTCTCCAAACTTGAGAGAAAATATCCCAAAAAGTACTATTCTATTATGGAAATTAAAATAAATCTAGACTCTACTAAAAATTAATAACAAGTTTAGTATTTATATACTTCAAAAAATAGTGTTGGCGGATCTTTCGATAAGGTTAGTCGAAATCGCCGATTAACTCGGCGATTCCCCTTTTGTGTAGTTCGCCGCCGTCTTGCACTATCCTTCAGCATCATCGTGTTCTGTGTCATTGGGCGATATAGTACTTCTTTGCGGAACTATTCGGCGAACTGCCGACTGCTCCTTTCATTGCCTTTTTTATCCTGCTCCTTTAGGGCTTCGCGTACTGGATCAAAAAGCGGTGTGTGTCCCTTCGGCGAATCACCAAGTGTGCTTGGCGATGCTCATGCTTCAGCCTCTTCGTTCTTTTCAGCCTTTTTGTTCCTTTTTGCGCCTAAGTGTCCATGCTTCCACTAAAACTTCAAATACCTAAAACTTAAGAGTTTTCATCAGTTATTGAGACAAATAAACATTTGAGGACACTATTTCTATCAAAATAAAGCCCTAAATTAGTCCAATTTGTGAACTCATCAGACACCCTTTGGTTCCACAGGTTTGAAGTATTCACCGGGCCCCATGACTCATACATTCCTACCTGGATCAGAGAGTTCTACACATCATATGGTGATCTAGTACCCCCAGGGGAAGAAGAGGCCAGTGCATTCAGATAGGTGGCATCCGTAATGGTACGGGGGAGGACTGTGGGATGTAGCATCGATGATATCAGTGTCGCACTTGACATAGCTACAGGGTTTGAGCATGATTAACAGAGCATGACTGATATTTGCGTAATCAAGACACAACTTCCTATGAAAGTGTCTACGATCGTACAATAGTTTAGAAACCCAACCAAGGGTTGGGATCGTTCCCAAGAGAGTGGGTTTGAGAATTAATAGAAAAAAAAAATTAGTTCTAACTAGTTGTAGCTAAAGACATTAACGATTAAACCTTTAGCCAGCAAGAACCATCCAGTTCTCGCCCACTCGGCGACATTAGTCTACCTCACCTACTCACTCGGCAGAATGCCGACTGTTTAACTTATTCGCCGAAGTTTACAGGACCTCTGGTTTATGGGGCAGTCCAAACGGCGGTCTCTGTCGGGATCGCCGACATGATTGGTGTTTCGCCAATATGTTCCTGTGATTGCCGAATTTTACAGACTCTAATGCAAGATGGTATCGAGTCTATCGGTGGTCTAGTTCTAAGTCGCTGAACCATTCGACAATTCACTAATTGGACTTGTTGCTTGCCAATCTGCACTTTTTGTTCACTCTCCACACTTTTATCTGCACAATCAACACACCATTATTTTACCAAGAAATAAGAAAGCAATTGAAAGGGTTTTGAGTTGCCTCCCAAACAGCGCCTTAGTTAACGTCGTGGCACGATGCAAGTATACCTTCAAACCTCACTCTTGGGGTTAGCCATAGTATCACTAGGCAAACCCCCTTGTTGTCTCGGATTAAGGTGAGACGATATATGACCCATTTGGGTTTCCAACTGCTTGATTGAAATAAAATGGGAGGTGACAGTCTGGCTAAGGGTAAAAACATTTTCTTTCATGCCTTTCAGCAATTTGTCTAACCCTTCAACTTTGTTGAGGATACGCGAAAACATATCCTCAGACCTACCACCCTCCAAATCCTTTGCCTATTGGCGCTCGTGGGAGGGCACATATCTGTCCTTCTCCCCATCCTTCCAATTAGGATTTCGATCTCTCCATTCACGATCCTTCCACCCTTCATATCTAGCCTAACATTGGTTACCACCCTGCTTTGGGTAGTTTGAACGATAACCACCACCTTGGTTGGCTAGGAAGTTCACCTCCTCATTATTTAAGGCTTCAAAATTTGCCTCCTCAGGATTCGCGCACCCGGCCCCCACAACATTGACACCACGGGCACCAGCCCCCATGACATTTTTGGATAAAATATCAAGTTGTGTCATGATCTTGGCCATGTTTTAGTCTCTCTCATTATCTTTGTCCATCTGCTCCTTTGATAGTTTGAATGTGAGAGGGGAGACTTGGTCTTCACGGGTGTACCATGCCCTATTGATGGTCGTCATGACATCTAAAAGTTGGGCTGCTACTGCATACGGTTGTTGCATCAAGCCTCCAGGTGAAAATTGATTAGCGACAGCTTTATTCACCGAATCCAGGCTTCGGTAAAAGTACTGCAGCAAGACATTATCAAGCAGACCATGAGTCGGGCATTGTAGCACCAATTTTTTAAATCGCAGCAAGTTTTGTGCAGAGGATCTCCTTCTAGACGTTTAAAGCTCTAGATTCTATCCCTCAGTGACATCATCTTTGAGGTATGGAAAAATCGCACTTGGAAAGCGGTTACAAGCTCCTCCAAAGAAGTGATGGATTCACGTGGTAGCTCTGCTAGCCACTTGCATGCCTCTCCCATCAACGAGAAAGGGAATAGCCTTAATCAGACCGACTCCTGAGATATGATTTTGAACGAGAATGGTCCGCACACATCTACAAAGTTTCGAAGATGCTCGTGAGGGTCCTCATGAGCCAGTTCGCTAAAAAGTCCCTTTAGTTGCAAGAGTTGCAACATGGTGCTCGTTATGTGGAACACTGCATTTCCCTCAGCTGGGGGTAAACGGATGGCTCCAACACCTCCCATGAGATTGGGGACATTGATATTAGGCTCTTGGACATCGTTGAGATTTCTTATGTCGTCTTGATGACCTACCTAGCTACCGTTGCTACCATTAACACTCATGCTTTCTGAAATGTTCACACAGACAAACCAAAAAAAAACTAAAAATTAGGTAAGTAGACTACAACTAAGAAGAACAAAATTTTGCTAATCTAAAATTTCCCAAATAACACCACTCCCCGGCAGCGGCGCCATTTTGATGTTTGCGTAATCAAGACACAACTTCTGATGCAAGTGTCTACGATCGTACAACAGTTTAGTAACCCAACCAAGGGTTGGGATCTTTCCCAAGATAGTGGTTTTGAGAATTAATAGAAAAATAAAACTTCGTTCTAACTAGTCGTAGCTAAAGACATTAATGATTAAAAACATTGTAAATTAAATGGGGACACAAGAGTGTTAATTACCAATGAGGGTTTTTGTCACAAGTAGGTAAAAATAGCAAAATAAACAAGGGTTTCTAAGTAATGAGAGGGGATCCTTGGGATGTGACGGGAATACGGGTTAATCTAGATTATTGGGTACATGCTTTGGATAGAATATTCATAGAATAATTGTGACTAGGCTAGACTTTAAGGAGGATAAGCTCTCTCTTGAGCAACTTACCCCATTTCGAATGTGTTCCTCTCGCACACCCATTTATCGCATGAAGACCATCCTACGCCTTAACCCACTCACTTTCTTGAGCTGAGTGTGTGGACATGGGACTAGGGTTCACTCTCTCGAGCTGAACCTCATGTCGACCCA
>NW_006238932.1:974162-979365 GCF_000226075.1 Solanum tuberosum | reverse complement strand
TCACCACACCGCCAACTTAGGCAAAAGCCTAAGTTGGCTATTCAAACTAACCACAACTTCATGAGGATTATGGGTGATGGATTAAGAAAGGTCTAGTTTTCATCAAGTTTTTCCCAAGAAAGGTAAGGCTCAAAGGTGTTCAAAAGCGGTTCCCACACTCACAGGGTAAGTCACAAAAGAGGTTTATGTCAAATTGTCTCACACTCGTAGAAGTTGCCTAAGATCATATCAAGAGATAGCATCATTTAGTTGACCGGACCAACGGAGTAAATTCTAGGGTCTATCATGCATAGTTCACATGTAAGCTCATCACACTAGGAATTGACACTATAAGTTAAACAAGACTCCATAATTTTGCTAGTGTGCAATTATCATCACAAGAGAATCAATTTGATACAAGGCTAGTCATAACGAGATGCAAAGAGTTCAGATATTGTCTATGCAACTTCATTTGGCCTCATCGTAGCTGCGTATTCATGTTCGTTCGATTGTAAGCACTATTCAAGTCATCGTTATTGATCGAAATTGAGACTCAAATTTTGCAAAAGAATAGCCATGTTCAACACACGAGGGGTGACAAAAATGTGCGAAAGATTCAAAAAATTTCGGAAGGGTCAAAATCGTTTTGCAATGTAAAATAAAAGGAGCCACAAGCTCAAACATCCACAGAAAGCAGTATTTAACATAATAATAGCTCAAAGCCCAAATACATAAGCAAAAACACAAGTCACAAATAGCACACAAAAGGTGAGCCTCACCCCACCACAAATAAAAGCAATTTGTCCTCAAATACAAATAATAGAACATCCATACTTTAAAAATAAAGAAAGATAGAGAGGGAGGTAGAAATCCTATCTACACAGTTGCTCCATCTGTCTGGGAATCAGTGCCCGATGTGTCAGCCTGGAATTTGATAATGTCCCCCGGAGCTTCTTCAGAAGATTCAGCGGCAATTGACTTACTAAGATTGTCCAAGTCATGAGCCGCCAAAAAGGAATGGATGGCTGTGAAGAATCCACGTTTCCACGAGGGAATAGTGGGGTCTCGGGGATTTGTTCCCTTGCTAGCACTGGGCTTCTTGCCCTCATTATCCATTTTGGGGGGATTTGTTGCCTTTGTATTTTTTCTGAATTTTTTCGCTTTTGTTTGTCGGGGTGGCATATCTCTTCCTGCTACCTTTGCTCTAGCCATTTTTGCAAATCTTCGAGAAAAAGTTAGAAAGTATCCAGACAAAAGAAAAACAATGCAGTTTAATTGCAGCATCACTTCGCCGAACCAGTTGGCGAAGCGCGCAATTACTTAGGCGGTTCGCCGAGTGCAGTGCATAGATAATACAAGGATACAGACAAAGGGTGAACATGAAGTCTTTCAGCGAAACGCCGAATGCTTTCGGCGACATCATGCGTCTCGCCAAAAATTATAGAATTCAACATCACAATTAGCTTTTAATTAAATGTGTGATGGGGATTGTGGGAGAACCGCCGAGTGGTTCGGCAAGCTTTACCCAGCTCGCCAAATGACCCAACGTGCCTGCTTTCAACCCACTTTCCCGAATTCGACCCTGCGACACTCGAAAACACAATTAAGGCATGCATAACTCAAATTAGGCTTAGACCCAATGACAATCATGCTCAACCCACGAACATTAAATCAGCTAAAAAATGTAACCGTCAGGAAATAGCTATTTAACTTAGTACATGCAAAATTTGCGAATCTAATAGGAAAACAAATATTTTGTGCCTACGAGAGAACTCCAGCACAAATCAATAAGGTAATATCATTGCATGTAGTCCAAAATCAATAGAAAGAACTCAGAGTTTGGGAACCAACCTTTCGTGCTGACTAAAATGGAATTGATTCGCTAGGCACCAATGTAATCCAAGTCATGAACACAAATCAACAACTAAAATACTCCAAAAGTGTAGGGATATTGAAAATAGAGTGCAGGTGTGAGTTTGGGCAGATTAAAAGTGAGGGAAAGTGAATGAAGTTGAAACTTTTAAACCTTTGGCTTGCAAGACCCGTCCAGGGGTCGCCCACTTGGCGACATTAGTCCAGTTCGACTACTCACTCGGTGAAGCGCCGACTGTTTAACTTTTTCGCCAAAGTTTCCAGGACCTCTGGTTTATGGAGAGGTCCAAACGGCGGTATCTGTCGGGATCACCGACACGATCGGCGGTTCACCAATAAGTTCATTTGCTCACCAAATTTTACAGACTCCAATGCAAGTTGGTATCGAGTCTATCGGCGGTCTAGTTCTGAGTCGCCGAACCGTTCGGCAATTCGCTGATTCGACTTATTGCTCGCCAATCTGCACTTTTTGTTCACTATCCACACTTCCATCTGCACAATCAACATACCATTATTTTACCAAGAAATAAGAAAGCAATTAAAGGGGTTTTGGGTTGCCTCCCAAACAGCGCCTTAGCTAACGTCGTGGCACGACGCAAGTCCACCTTCAAACCTCACTCTTGGGGTTAGCCATAGTATCACTAGGCAAACCCCATTGCTGTCTCGGATTAAGGTGAGACGATATATGACCCATTTGGGTTTCCAACTGCTTGATTGAAACAGAATGGGAGGTGACGGTCTGGCTAAGGGTAGAAACATCTTATTTCAAGCCTTTCAGCAATTTGTCTGACCCTTCAACTTTGTTAAAGATACGCGAAAGCATATCCTCAGACCTACCACCCTTCAAATCCTTTGGTTTTTGGCGCTCGTGGGGAGGCACATATATGTCCCTTCTCCCCATCCTTCCGATTAGGATTTCGGTCTCTCCATTCACGATCCTTCCACCCTTCATCTCTAGCTCAACCTTGGTTACCACCCTGCCTTGGGTAGTTTGAACGATAACCACCACCTTGGTTGGCTAGGAAGTTCACCTCCTCATTATATAAGGCTTTGAAATTTGCCTTATCGGGATTTGCGCACACGACCCCCACAACATTGATACCTCGGGCACCAGCCCCTATGACATTTTTAGATAAAATATCAAGTTGTGTCATGATCTTGGCCATCTTTTGGTCTCTCTCATTATCTTTGTCCATATGCTCCTTAGATTGTTTGAATATGAAAGGGGAGACTTGGTCCTCATAGTTGTACCATGCCCTATTGATGGTTGCCATGCCATCTAAAAGTTGGGCTACTGCTTTATATGGTTGTTGCATCAGGCCTCCAGGTGAAAGTTGATCAGTGACACCTTTATTCACCGAATCCAGGATTCGGTAAAAGTACTGTAGCAAGACATTATCAGGCAGACCATGAGTCGGGCATTGTAGCATCAATTTTTTAAATCGCAGTTAAGTTTCGTGCAGAGGCTCTCCTTCTAGTAGTTTAAAGATCTGGATGTTATCCCTCAGTGACACATATTCGAAGGAGGGAAAAATCGCAGTTGAAATGCGGTTACCAGCTCCTCCCAAGAATTGATGGATTCACGTGATACCTCAGCTAGCCACTTGCATGCCTCTCCCATCAACGAGAAAGGGAATAGCCATAACCGGACCGACTCCTGAGAGATGTTTTTGAAAGAGAATGGTCTGCACACATCTACGAAATTTTAAAGATACTCGGGAGGGTCCTCAGGAGCCAGTCCGCTAAAATGTCCCTTTATTTGCAAGAGTTGCAACATGGTGCTAATTATGTGGAACACTGCATTTCCCTCGGCTAGGGGTAAAAGGATGGCTCCAACACCTCCCATGAGATGGGGGACATTGATGTTAGCCTCTTGGACATCGTTGAGATTTTCGATGTCATCTTGGTTGCCTACCTCACAACCGTTGCTACCTTTAACACTCATGCTTTCTGAAATATTCACACAGCAACCAAACCAAAACTAAAAAATTAGGTAAGTAGACTACAACTAAGAAGAACAAAATTTTGCTAATCTAAAAATACTCAAATAACATCACTCGCCGGCAGCGGCGCCATTTTAATGTTTGCGTAATCAAGCCACACCTTCCGATGCAAGTGTCTACGATTGTACAATAATTTAGTAACCTAACCAAGGGTTGGGATCGTTCCCAAGAGAGTGGTTTTGAGAATTAATAGAAAAATAAAACTTAGTTCTAACTAGCTGTAGCTAAAGACATTAAGGATTTAAAAAACATTAGTAAATTAAAGGGGGACACAAGAGTGTCAATTAACAATGGGGGGTTTTGTCACAAAGTAGGTAAAAACAACAAAATAAACAGGGGTTTCTAAGTAATGAGAGGGGATCCTTGGGGTGTGATGGGAATACGGGTTAATCTAGATTATTGGGTACATTCTTTCGATAGAAGATTCATAGAATAATTGTGACTAGGCTAGACTTTAAGGAGGTTAAGCTCTCTCTCGAGCAACCTACCCCGTTTCAAATGCGTTCCTCTCGGATACCCATTTGCCGCATGAAGACCAGCCTACACCTTAACCCACTCATTCTCTCAAGCTGAGTGTGTGGACATGGGATTAGGGTTCACTCTCTCGAGCTGAACCTTATGTCGACTCACTCACACTAGCCATCAATCTAGTGGTCTTAGTTTTACGACCTCTCTTTCGAGCAAGTGGAAAACACCTAAATAAACTTGTATATGCAACGACAAATTCATTAAATTCATCCAAAACCACTAAACGAAATCACATTTAAACTACGAATATACTATCAGCAAGCAAGACCAACAATTATCTTAACCCATATTCGCTAAATCACACCCCAAGAATTGGGGTTTTTAGCCACACATCAAGAGATAGAAATTTATACCTAAATGAGCTTGCATTCAAATGGGTACGAACATTTAATTCTTGTTACAGTCCAAGAATGAAGAATCCAAGAGACCCAAGTACAAATCCTTTGAGATGAAATCCATCTTCTTCTTCAAGTCTTCCAAAACGCTCTCAAACTTAGAGCAAAAATATCAAAAAATACTATTCTCTAAGTGAAAATTATAATAATTATTCCACATTAAAACTAAAAACTCTAACTAATATTTATAGTTATCACAGATTTGTGCTGCAGCGGATCGTTTGGCTTCAACTCGGCGATTTGCCCTTTAGTGTAATTCATCGCTGTCTTGTACCAACAGCATCATCGTGCTCTGGGTTATTGGGCGGCATGGTACTGCTTCGCGGAACTGCTCAGTGATTCACCGACTGCTCCTTTTTTCCTTCGACTTGATCCTTTTCTTCAAGGCCCAGCACACTGGAACAAAAGGCGAAGTAAGACCCTTCG
>NW_006238932.1:973209-974122 GCF_000226075.1 Solanum tuberosum | reverse complement strand
CCTTCATTTCTTCGTTCTTTTCAGTCTTTTCGTTCCTTTTTGTGACATAGTGTCCATGCTCTCCTTAAAACTTCAAATAACTGAAACTTAAGTATTTTCATCAGATATTGAGATAAAATAAGAATTTTGAGGACACAATTTTCTATTAAAATATAGCCCTGAATTAGTCCAATTTTGTGGACTCATCAACACCCCCAACTTAAACTTTTGATTGTCCTCAAGCAAACTCAAGTTCAATCGTTCAAAAAGGGTGTCTCGAACAGTTCTACACAAGACTCAATCATGAATGCACTCAACAAGAATCAATTTACTTATACAAAGATCAAATGTGTACTCAAAGATTCAAGTTGTGACTCACCAATATCAACGAATCTCATGCTCACAATACTTGCTTCAAATGCAAGTTCAAGCTCAACTATAGTGTTCAAATGCCCTCACACAAAGAATGATTCCATATTTACACAATGGCTTCACAGTTTAAAGCTTTGGAATCAGATGCAACGCTCACACTCACAAAGAAGAACATAATTCATAATTTCACCCATAGGTTTGCTCGTATTTTCCAATCGACATTTGTTTCAGCTCACTCAAGATCTAAAAGGTATTTTCAAGGTTTGTAATGGGGCTGAGTTCAAAGGTATGGTCATTTAGGCTCAGTGACTTTCATCCTCATGAGATGTGGTGCTCACAACACTTCCTTCCTTTCTCCTTCATCATTTTCATTAGTGCTTATAAGTCATTCTATTATTTACTTTCCATGAATTGTTTGGAAACCCCCTTTCATTTTTCAACTTTATTCCACAACTTTTCTTTTTCATTCTTTTTCTTTTTCTCTTTTTTTTTATATGGAGGGGTTCCATTTTTTTCCTCAAACCCATAGGTAGGAGGGACTTTCTTGCACTTCTTGACTTTC
>NW_006238932.1:956806-973109 GCF_000226075.1 Solanum tuberosum | reverse complement strand
CGGATCGTTCGGCGTCATTAGTCAGAATCGCCGATCAGCTCAGTGATTCGCCCTTTGGTGTAATTCATCGCCATTTTGTACCAGCCTTCAGCATCGTTGTGCTCTGGGTTATTGGGCGGCATGGTACTGCTTCGCGGAACTACTCGGTGATGCATCGACTGCTCCCTTTTTCCGTCGACTTGATTCTTTTCTTCAAGGCTCAGCACTCTGGAACAAAAGGCAAAGTAAGACCTTTCGGCGACTCGCCAGGTGGACTCGACAATCCTCATGCATTCATTTCTTCATTATTTACAGCCTTTTCATTCCTTTTTGCGACGTAGTGTCTATGCTCTCCTTAAAATTTCAAATACCTGAAACTTAAGGGTTTTCATCAGATATTAAGATAAAATAAGCATTTGAGGACACAATTTCTATTAAAATTTAACCCTGAATGAGTCCAATTTGTGGACTCATCAATGAGCACAACACAAACTCTAGATGACCTAAAGGGTTGGCTAGCTCCCCCTCATTTCTGATACCACCCCGAGGTGGATTGAGGCTGGAGGTCCTATTGAGAAGAAGGACTTAAATGTAGCAGCTCGGTATTGGTTCAGGTTCATCAGCAGCTCTATCATGCCCTCGCAGAATTAGTCCATTCACCGCCACCCAAAGACGGCCTGTCTCGAATCGATCATACCCCGGAAGAGGCTAAAATTAGGGCTGATTATAGAGCAGGAGATGACCATTAGGGCCAAACAGCGCCACACATCCCTTCCTTTCCCAGTGATTATTACAGAGTTGTGTCGGTGGGCTAAAGTTCCTCTTGATGAAAAGAGGGATGTTGGCGTTACACCTACATCCTCCACCGACATTCGATGCATAGAGGTCGAGTACACACGGGATGAGGCGGATAGGAGGAGAGCAGCTCCAGTGGATATATCCCTGGAGGTTGATGTTGATTTTATACCTGCAGAGGCAGCTTTGCCTATTTCAGCCTTTGGGTACATCTACCTCCACTCCTTCATATGCCCAGGTTCTTCTTCAGGTACCACTATCTTCAGGCCTCGGATCATTCAGGCCATTCTCCTCAAGATGAGGCACCTAGCCCATTTTACAGATGTGCGGGCTTCTGGTCAGAGACCGAGGTGCCTTGGATGATTGAGCGAGCTATTTCAGCTACTTTTACATCCCTCCGGATGTCGATTGGTGCTCTCACGGAGAGAGTAGAGACTTGTGAGAGAGGACAGGGGGTTACTACTGAGGTTATGACTTTGAAAGTTGAGGTTTCTGAGTTGAGGAAGGATGTGGACCATCTGACGTCCACAAACTCCACTTCACTGTTTGATTCAGCTGAGGTTCCTGGTGTTTCGGGTTTAGATTTACTGGCCAATTCTGATATGCCTTCGGCTACCACTGGAGATGAGACTATGGAGGATGTTGTTGTTGTTGAGTCAGAAGCGGAGACAAATGAGGAGCAGTTTGATACTTAGGAGGCAACCATCTATGAGGACTAGCCTGATTTAGAGGAAATGATAGTACAATCAGTCATTCAGACATCACTGACAAATACTTCCATGGCAGGCTCTAGTGGAGCTCGTGTTGCTGTAACCCCAGGCACTGATGCCCAAGACTAGAATGTGACCTCGGGCATTGATGCCCCTACAAACGGAGTGACTGAGTAGATAGGATCATTTTACCTCCCTCTCTGTTGTTTTTATTGACTTTGGTTATGATTAGTTGCATTTGAGGACAACTGTTTTTCTTTTGTGGGTGGGGTGAGGTATTTCTATAGCTACATCTTGTGATTATATTTTGTTTGTATATATTGGGTTTTGTGTTTTGATCTTATGTTGTGGATATTTGAGATTGTGGCTCCTTGTTTTGAATGATAATGGTTTTTGACCTATTTTTGAAAATTTGTGCCACCTCTTTTGTGTGTGATTATGGTTGTTCTTGTGCAAATTTGAGTATCGGTTATGATCAATACTGATGACATGAATAGTGCTCTTAATTGAACGAAATGAATGTGCAGCTACAATGAGGCCAAATAAAGTTGCATAGACAATGTGTGGACTTTTTGCATCTCGTTGTGACTAATCGATTATCGAATGAAGTCTATTATGATGAACATTACACACTAGCTCGAATGAGTCTCGTTTGATATTGATGCCAATGCATTGTGTGATGAACTTACCTTAAATATTGTGTGTGATGACACCTACAATTTGCCCCGTTGGTCCGGTTGACTAAGTGATGCAAGCACTTGAAATTATATTAGGCAACAATCTTAAAGAGTGAACCAATTTGACAACATACCTGTTTTGTGGCCAACCTTGTGAGATATGTGAACCTTGCTTGAACTCTTTAATTTTGAGCCTTATCCTTTCTTGAAAGAAACTTGAACAATTGTGGTCCCTCTTTATCCATTCACCCATAACTCCCATGAAGTATGGTTTGTTTGAATAGCCAACTTAGGCCAAAAGCCTAAGTTGAGAGGTGTGGTGAAAAGAGAAGGTAAATTAAGAAGTGTGAAAAATTTCCCTTTGATCAATGGTTTTGAAAAAGATGGAACCCCTCTATATAACAAAAAAAAAGAAATAAAAGGGGAAAACTAAAGAAAACGAATGAAAAAGTTGTGAAATAAAGTGGTGAAAGTTGAAAAAGAAATGGGGTATCCGATATTCCATTCGAAGTTGAATAATGGGGTGAATTGTGAGCATGATCAAAGTGTTAAAGAAAAGGAAGAAAGTGATGTTCAGACTACATTTCATGAGGGTAGCAGTCACTGAGCCTAAATGACCATACCTTTACACCCAGCCCCGTTACAAGTGTAGAAAAAACCTTTGTGATCGTGAGTGAGCTGAAACAAATGTTGATTGGAAATTAAGGGCAAACCTATGGGTGAAATCATGCATGTGTTCATCTTTGTGAGTGTGAGAGTCGTATGTGTTCCGAAACTATATATTGCTGAAGATATTTGTGTGAATAAGGAATCATCTTTGTTGTGAGGGCATTTGAGTACCTTTGTTGAGCTTAAACTTGCATTTGAAGAAAGTATTGTGAACTTGAGCATCTTTGATAATGGTGAGTCACAATTTGAATCTTTCGGTGCACAATTGATCATTGCATGAATAAGTTGAGTTTTGTTGTGTGCTTCATGACGAGTCTTATGCAGCACTATGTGAGACATCCTTTTTGTACCGTTGATATTGAGTTTTACTTGAGGACAAGCAAAAGTTTAAGTTGGGGGTGTTGATGAGTCCAAGATTTGGACTCATTTTGGGCTTTGTTTATATAGATTTAGTGTCGTCAAATGCTTAACTTGTGCCATAAACTGATGTTAAATCCTTGAATTTTAGGAACATGGATTGAGGAACAAAGCAACGACACTAACTGGCAAAAAGAGGTACAAAACAAAATGAAGAAAGGCAAACCTGGTGATCGCCAATAGCACTTGGTGAATCGTCGAATGGCTAGTTTGACCGCCTAAAGTTCCAGTGTGTCAGCCCTGAGGGAAGAAACTAACTCGATGACAAAAAGTAGCATTCGGTGAATTTCTAAGCAGTTCTGCGAAGTAGTGATAGATCGCCCAAAGTTACAGAACTCAAGGATGTTGAATGTCAAGGCGAAAAGGTAATGGAAAAAATCAAAGGGTGGCTCGTCGAGTGGTTCGGCAAGCCCGACTTAATTCTCCGAGTGGTTCGGCGCCGAATGGCCATTCGTGGATTATTTTTGGCAACTATAAATTAGATTTTGAACATTTTACTTTAATATCTTTAAGTAGCTTGATACATTTGGAAGAGACGATTTTAGCTTAGAACTCTTTTCTCTCTAGTTTTTCTTGGTTTTGAAGAATTTTAGAGGTTCAATTTGGAGAATTTGGAAGTGGATTTCGAAGATTCGACAAATTGAAGCATTGTAAAGACTAGATCACTCTTACCCAGTTGATGGATAATCAATTCGATAATTGTTTTTACCTTTTTATAATGTTTAGCTAAAACCCCAATTCTTGGGATGTGATCATGTGATTATGGGTTGATTTGGTTTATGGGTATTGTTAATTATTAGTTTAAATACTAGTTAGAAGTGAGTTTAATTATTAATTGTGGTTTGATCTATGAATTGTAGTTGCAAATGCAATTCTATCTGTATTTTCTTGGCTTGCTTGGTAGAGAGGTTTTAGAACTAAGGTTAATGATTAGTGATTTGTGGGTATTGGGTTGAGCTAGGTTTAGCTCGAAAGAGTAAATCCTAAATCCAATCCCACCTATCTAGCTCAAAAGAGTAGATGAATTAGGGTGTGGGCTGCTCTTGATTTTCATGCTTGTTGATGTTCGAAAGATATCACTCGATTCGGGGTAGTTGTTTGAGAGAAAACTATCTCCCTTATAATCTGGCCTACTCACTTGCCTATAGCTATTTACTAGTAATTGCAATTACCCATATGCCTATATTTTCCTATATTCGATTACATCCCGAGAATCTTTCTCCCTATTGTTATTTCGTAGTTTTTGTGGCTGTTTTTAGTTGATAATTGAAAACCAAAACCCCCAATCAAACATTCGTGTCACCCCTTTAACTTGATTAATGTTCTTTTCGATAATTTCTATGCCTATGGCTGATTAGACCACGTTTGAACTTCCTAATTGAATTTAAAACACGTACCTCTCCTTGTGGGATTCGACTCCAATTTACTTAGTTGGGTTTTATACTGATTTACGATCGTTGACACCTAGAATTGGATGAGGTGTGCTTGAACGTTAAATCAATTTCCTCTAATCTAAACTCCAAATTGGCAAATAAGCTTGAATTAATTATCGTGCATCACTTATGTGTCGTCTTAGGTCTACCCCTTGCTCAACGAGCCTCCTTGCATTTAGGGCGCTTATCTTAAAACAATGTGCTTGTTATTTCAATATATGCAATGTTCTCACTTGGTTTTTCTTTTTCTTTTATTTTTAGTTACCCTCCCCCAATGGTTGATCTGTAGACCATGGTTTACCACACATGATCAAAAGGCTCTCCTCCTTCTCTTCCAAGTGAGAATCGCAAAGGAAAGAAGAAGGTGACTAATGATAAGATTATGGGTAGACCTATTGAAAATGAGCATCCTTCGAACAAGTTAGTCTCAAGTATGGAACATAAAATTAGGGAGTTAGAGGAGGAGATATCTGGTATGCGCGAGTGGGCCAGGATGTTACTCTCCGCCAATCCCACTTTGGAGACAACATGGATAAGCAGTCTGTCACAAGCCAAGCAACTTTCCAAAATAATCCTCCATCAACTCACCCTACTTCTCCATCTTCAAAATCAGCCAAGCTCCATTCAAATGCTTCCAAAGAACATTCACATTCCAAATTACCAATATCCTCCTCAGCCTCACGCATATGCTTCTAGACCTCCATATCTTACTCCACACCTACAGAATCCTACCTTACAAGCTCCTCTGCATGAAAAACCTTCGCATCAAGTTCCTTGGTATCGCGTGCCTCTCATACCATTCCAAATTCCTCCATATCAAATGCCTCCATGTCAAACACCTCATCTACCTTATCAACAACCAACATATCTTATCCACAATGTCAAAATCTTCACTCAACCTCATACTCGCAAAAACCTCTTCAATGTTGAGAAGAAGCCCGTTGAAATTTACTCTCATTCAGCTGAATCCATAGACCAACTATATGTAAGGCATTAAGTGGTTGGCTGTGTGACACCTATCCCTACCAAGAATCCAGACACTCAAGCCAAATGGTATGATCCCAACAAAATTTGTAAGTATCATACAGGGATGAAGGGACATACTACTGAAGAATGTTGTGCTCTGACAAACAAAATTCATCAACTGATTGAGGCTAAATTCATACAGTGGATAGATTTTGTGCCAAAGGGATCTCAACAGTGAGCATGTTGAAGTTCCTTTGAAGCAGTTTCCAATAAAGGCTTATGTCATTTAAGTTTAAGTTTTCTACATTCAGGTTTCATCAAATTCTGACAAGGAAAGTACCCATGTTAGCATATGGACAATAAAGTTGGTTAGAATCTATCTTTTAGTTTGTTGCTCAAGAGTGTTCCTTTTAATGTCTCGAATTATGCTCTTTGTATTTGGAACTACGTTAGACCTGATTCCCGTTTAAGAGGGGATACGTAAGCGCTCCTATGGAGTTCGGTCTTATCCTAATAAAATTTCATTTCCCTTTTTATTGTGTAATTAGAGCATAATTTTTTAGAAGGTCTCAATAATTCCATCAAAGAGCATTTTCTAGCAAGCCACAACTGGAGCAGAATTTTTTGAGAGGGTCTCAAAAATTTCATCAAAGGGCATTTTCCTGTAAGCTACAGTACTGGGCAGAATTTTTGAGAGGATCTCAAAAATTCCACCGAAAGATTATATTTTCTTACAAGAGAAGACCTCAATAATCCCAATCATTTACGAATAATGAGACTAGGGCAGAATTTTTGAGAAAATCTCAAAAATTCAAGACAACAACTTTTGGTCTACAAAAGGAGCATTAGAAAGCCTAAAGTTCTACACTGGGCAGAACTTTTTAGGGAACCTCAAAATTTGTGACAACATTGCAAAAGGTCGACCTTCGAGCAATCATCAAAAGAGCATACAGTGCCAAATCAGGGATGCAGATCAACCTCCCTCTTATAAACCAACTATTTTTCTTTGAATGCAGAAAAACAGGTACATATACAAGAAGCAATTTCAACATAGCTTGAGAGACTAAGCTACGACAAATCGCCGGTAAATGGCACCATGCCCTTCCAATAAGACAAAGGGCCAAACTACTTCACACTGTGTTCAACAATCGCCAATCAATGGTACCATGCCCTTCCAATATGACGAAGGATCAAGCTACATTATTCCGAGCCTTGCCAACAAATGGCACACTCTCCTTCTAACAATGCAAAGGACCAAACTGCTTTATACTGAGCCTAAAAATTGTCAGTCAATGACAACATATCCTTCCAATAAGAAGAATGATCAAACTACATAATTCTGAGCTCGAAGATCGCCAACAAATGGCACACTGTTCTTCCAACAACGTGAAGCTACTTTATACTTAGCCCGACAATCGCTAGTCAATGGTACCATGTCCTTCCAATAGGAAGAAGGATCAAGCTACATAATTCTGAGCTCGGAAATTGCCAACAAATGTCACACTATCCTTCCAACAAGCGGAAGGACCAAGTTAGTTACTACAAATGACACTCAACCCTTCCAACAGGCACAGGTCTAAAATGCTTCAACTATTATATCATGCCCGAATGTGCATGAGCTCGAAGATTTCATTGAGCCCGAGAATTGCATTGTGCCCAAGAATTGCATAAGCCCGAGAATTGCATGAGCCCGAGATTGCATGTGCCCGAAATTGCATTGTGTCAAAAAATTGCATTATGCTCAAGATTGCGTGTGCTCAGAAATTGCATTGAGCCCGAAATTGTATTATGCCCGAGAATTGCATGTTCCCAAAAATTTCATTTTGCCCTAGATTGCATGTGCTTGGAAATTGCATTGAGCCCGAAATTGCATTTTACCCGAGAATTGCATGTGCCCAAGTTTGCATTGTGCCCGAGAATTGTATTAAGCCCGAGATTGCATTGTGCCCGAGATTGCATTATGCCCGAAGATTGCATGCACCCGAGATTGCATTATGCCCGAAGACTGCATGTGCCCGAGAACTTCATTGTGCTCGAATACATCTTTACAGAACTACTATTGAATAAAGTCACAAGATGCTCGAAATACGTCAAAACAGATACGCTCTAACTCTACTCATTTATATTCTGAAGGCATCATAGTCCAAAGGTATCATCCTTCATGGCCTGCAGACATCATTTCATGGCCTAAGGACTTACTTTATGCTTAGCACGTTCCGAAGGTGTCATGGTCTAAAGGCATCATCTTTCCTAGCCCGCAAATATCATATCATGGCCTAAGGATTTACTTTCTGCTTATCATAATCCAAATGTGTCATAGTCTAAAGGCATCATTTTCATGGCTCACAAACGACATTTTCATGACCTAAGGATTTACTTGTGCGTATCATAGCCCTAGACATCATAGCCTAAGACGTCATTTTCATGGTCTGAAGGCAAATATCATGGTCAATATGGGAAATTGCATCATGTATTTACCATTCATTTGTCATATATTCTCTATTCACTTTATTTAGTCATATCACAAGCTATAGATTTGCAGAGACTAATGTATTGCAGACGAGATAAATTGCCCTCTTAGTTACGATTATCATGCTTACAAAGGCCCTCTCAATGCTTTGCTACTCATATTTACCGCTTTTTATCTGATCCTTTGCTTAAATTGGAAATCACCTTGTCATGCTCTTCTCGCTACTCTGATCTTATACATTCAAGCCAATATCGTTCCCGTTCGAATATCATACCGCATTTTCAATTATAGGAGCTTTGTTTGTTCCTAAAGCTAAAACTACACACGTCCTGATTTTTGTAATATCAGAGATATGTAGGCGTCTTAATACCAAAGTCTCGGCCATACTATTTTCCAACTCTATATTGTTTCAATTGATCCCACTGACATCTCTCGTCGGTTGGACAAAATTGGCTACTAAGTCAACGTTGGTTTCCCGACAACTCATCTGTCATTCTCAAGCAACCAAGGGGCAAATGTTGACATCCAATTTTGACCGACCTATAACCCTTTCGGGAGTGCTATTCGGTTAAGTACGTATTTTTAAAACATATTTCGAGTTTAAAATTGCAATCGATTTTGTCTAAAAATTATATATTTTAGTATGTAATTTATAAAAATTATTGTAATTATTATTAAATAAATTATTATATTTATCGATATTTAAAATCAAAATAATTATTTTACTTCTTTAGTCAAATGTTTTTAAATTTAGGTGTCATTAATTTATATCAAAATATTGTAATATGTGTAGTATCTTATTAATCGAATGGCATCTCCTTAAGTTTCCCTTAAATCATTTAAATCGCAACCCTTGCTATTCAATTTATTTAGATTATAGCCCTTAGTCATATCCAATTCTATTTCAATTATAGCCACCTATCCATTTCAATTTTAACCTATTCAATTCAACTCTTATTTCAATTTTAGCCAATTCATTCCAATTTTCAGATTTCCAATTCCAATTAATCTCAACCTTGAACAAATCCCTTACTTTGATCAGACGGACTAGATCAAGCCCAACCTTTATTTCCTATTCTAAACCCAAAAAAGACCCAAAACCCTAAAAATTGTCTCTCTTCCTCTCTTTCTCCTTAGTGCCGCACCTCCCTCAGCCCTCCACTCCGTCCATCCTCTCTGGCCAGCGCAACCGATGAAGCGGCCGCCTGGTTCAAGAGAGCGCCGCCCGGAGCAACTGCTCCTCTCCATGAAACTCTCATTCCTCCTCCCCTCTCTCTGTTGCCTTCTATTCCCTTTCCACTCCTCCTCTCATTTCTCTTTTTTTTAGTGAGCAGCCAAGAACCACCAGTGGCCGGTGAGAGAGATCACCGATCTTCCTCTTCCTTCTATTGCCCCTCTTTTCTCCTCTCTCCTCTTTTTCGGTGACAACAACAACATAACAGTAGCAGCCACCAGCTAACAGCAAAGGCAACCACCGGTGAAATCCCAGGCGACCGGAAGCTCGGTGAGAGCAACCAATAATGGCGAGCTCCGACGAGGACAAGCCATGTGGACAGAAGTAGCCAAGCACCGCCTTCGCTTCCCTCTTCTCCGATCAGCAACCAAAAATAACAACAACAACTCCTACCAAATGAGGCAAGCAAGATGGATTATTAGTCGCAGCTACAAAGACCCTGTTTGCCTACTGCAATTTCGGTTAGAAGTTTTGATATGCCTTTCTATTTTTCTGTAAGATCTGTCTGGGTATGTTGCTTCTCACTAAATTGCTACTAGTCTACTCATTTGTTTGAAAATTGCTTAGTTTCATAATTTACCTACGACATTACTCACTTTTGTGATTTAAGTCTGAGCATCCTGTTGTCAATTGATTCGTTGGATCCTCTCATTCTCATACATTGACTCTCTCAATTCAAAATAGCTCGGATGAATTGCGCCTTTTGAGATTAATATGTTCAATATGTTATTGTGAAATATCCATGTCCGCCTGCTATTACTTTGTTAATATGGATACTTGTTCCACTCCGTTAATTGATTCTCGCTCACTGCTACTGTGTGTAAGTTTAAAAATGGGTTTATGTGGCGAGTTTTATTTTAAATAGTTGATTTAGAGTCTTAATAATCGTATTGCGGTAATTTTAGCAAAATTAAGTATAATAATTGATTCTTATTGTATTACTTAATTTAGATGGTTTGTTACTTAGTTTTAATCTCTAATTCCCCCAACGGTAGTATAGGCTCAATCATGGTGACTAGGAAGCCTTCCTTCTCCTGATAGCTTTTATTTATTCTATTTAAATAAAGACCCTCATGATTTGTGTATTATTCCCTCTGTAATTAAGTTAATTTGGCTACAAATGCATATAACTTTGGAATGTGTATCATCTTCTTTCTTATTTATATGTGTGTGATCTGTGTAAAGTAAAATGCCATGATTGCTTAGTTCATTTACGGTAATATCAATGAGTGATTGAGGTTATATGTTTACTTCTTTCCTTTAGCATAATTGCTCCCCTTTTTCTAATTTTGTTTAATATTTCATTGACTTTGGATAATTGATCTCATGTCGTAATTAGAATTTAGACCGGATCTTATTACTTGCTTATATTTGATAAAGTATGAGGCTGATTTTATACTCCCTTTGTTAAGGGAAATAGTATCCCATTAATTTCCCCCCTAAAATTATTTTTGTTACCCCCCAAGCCTACACCCTAGGTGGCACTGGCACTCGAGAACCATTGTTGGCCCCAAGCAAACCCTTAGCCTGACTTACTTACTCAGCGGAAGACTTAAATTAACAAAGATAAACCCATATAACTCAAGAATGTTAATAAGAAAGAAGTCAACTAGCCAATAAGCAAACTCAAGTCTTGAAACAACATCTTAAATGAATAAGATTAAAGAACTTTAACTATTCGTCTATGAAGCCTCTAAACAATGAGGGATGTCGGAACAAGACCCCTGATCATCCTAACTATTGAAATACTAGAAAGCAAAGTAAAAGGAGTCCTCTGGAAAGCAAGGAGGCTCACCAACTGATTTTGAGTGCTCAACTTGATCAACGAGAAGTTGGATGCTGATCTTGTTTACTTGTGTTTGCATCATAAAATGATGCAGGCCAAATAACATAAGTACATTGAATGTACGAGTATGCGAGGGGAACACTAAATAGGACATAAGCTTGAAATGAATCTGAAAAGAACACTTACCTTGGCTTTACTCAACTCATGAATAACTCAACTCAAATGCAAAGTAAACAACAATAGTGGTGCAGTTATACAAAGCATTTAAAACAGTAGCAGCAACTCAATTTGTTAAAGAAATGCAATAACAACTCAGTGTACATGTAAAATAATATAATATTGTGGGAGTTTCTCTAACTGAATACCACCACTATGAGCCTAAGTGATGATACAACGTCTTGCCCACGCTGCCAGAACTATGCTATACTTTGTCGTCATATAGAACGCTTTAACTAAGTGGATCCACTAGTCTATGCTAAAAAGTACTAAGGAATCATCTAAAAAGTATGATCTTTTTCTACCCATGATGGCTACATGTTATATGGAGACTTGAGTTATTATGAACTCGCGTCCCCATATCGGTGCTCAATACTACTCCCAAAATATACTCAGCTCATATGTTTTTAAAACAAAACTCTTTCTTTGGTTTGAGATAATTGCTCAAAACTTAGCTTAAAAGCTCTCTTGGAAATCGGTGTTTCCTTTCTTGCTAAAATGTGATAAAACATTTTGACTCTTAGGAATACTTAACTCCCGTATAATCTTTGAAGAAATGAACTTTACTATTACTATTTACTCAACTCAAATATTAAGTCTTAAAACAAATTTAAAACGTTTGTGAAACACTTTTGGAAAACTTTATGAATTTATTTTTACTTGATTCATAACTTCTTAACTTTCCTTGAATTGAATTATGGATTCAAGGCTCATGATCTCATTTTTATGGATGATTTCATGATTTTTAGACATACCTTAGAGTGTTGGAATCAACTAGGAAACATAGGTATGTTGCTAAGGAACTAGTACGGAAAGAAAGGGGAAGAATAGGAAGAACTGGCGTCCCTGGCGCTCTGAGAGGCACGGGGCGCCAGAGGGTGAATTTCAGGGGCTGGGTTGGGGTGCTCTGGCTGGTACAACGCCCTAGAACCCAAACTTTAGAGCCCCTTTTGGGGCGCTCTGGCTAGGGCTGCACCCCAGGCCCCTGCCCAGGTGCACTCCGACTTTTCTTGCTCGTTTTTCAACTCTGAACCCCCTATTTCAACTTGGTTCTTTCCCCAAACACTTAGAATCAACTCTATCCACAATATACATAAAATTCTACTCGAAATCACACCTAATTGCATGAATCAAACTCAAGAAACTTCAACAACAAGAACCCACAGGATTTCAAACGAATTTCATCAAGAACTCATAATCTTATCTTTCAAAGAACACAATTACGCTGAATTGAATCATGATTGACGTGTGGGTGAACTAAACCTATGCTATGTGATCTCACATACCTTGTAGGTATCACCCTTTGACAAAATCCACGATCTTAGCTTTGAGAATTTGACGATTCTTTGTTCTTCTCCTCTTCTTTTCTCTTCTCTAAAACCCTAACTCAATTTTTCAAAAGCGTAAACTGACCAAGTTCAGTTTAGACCCCTAAGTAATTACCAAAAATGAATTAATTTAATTGGGTATGGAGAAGACCAAAATACCCTTCCAAAATCCGAATTAGACTTTTCTTATTTGAACAACCCAACTTCGAATGGGCATATCTCACTCATACGAACTCGGAATCGCGCAAACTCGGCGGCTTTGGAAATATAATTCCCAGATCTTTCCTACAGTATCTGGAAGAACACCTAACTAATCATGAACTAGGATATATGGTCATTTGAAGTTTACAAAAAACTCAAACTTAACTTAACTTAACAAATTTCCAGATTTTTCCACTCTTTCCTAAAATGACTCGTTCCAATTCTAACTCCTTTCTAGTTCTTTCAAATAGTGAGATGTTACAATATCTCCCCCTTGGGAACATTCGTCCTTGAATGAGATTACTCTTACTAGGCTAAGGGTGTAACATCTAACATCAGCTCAAACACCCAACAATCAAATCTAACACATCAAGTATATAAATTAAAGAGTACTAACAAGAGAATTAGTACCTTGGTCTAGAATTTCTCCGGGTTCAAAGAGATATGGATATATATTCTTCATATCCTCCTTAGCTTCCCAAGTAGCTTCTTCAACAAATTGGTTTCTCCAAAGAACTTTGACCGGTGCTACTTTCTTGGTTCTCAACTTGCGAACTTGGCGATCTAGAATCTGAACCGGTATCTCCTCATAAGACAAGCTATCCTTGATACAAATATCTTCAGCTAGTATGATAAGTGAAGGATCTTTCATGCACTTCTTCAACATTGAAATATGAAATATCGGATGAACCGATGCTAACTCTTGAGGTAGCTCTAACTCATAAGCTACATTGCCAATCCTCTTGGATATTCTATAAGGGCCAATATACTGGGGACTAAGCTTCCCATTCTTACCAAATCTCATAACACCTTTCACGGGTGAAACTTTCAAGTATACCCAATCATCTACCTCGAACTCTAACTCCCTTCTCCTAACATCAGTGTAGGATTTGTGACGACTCTACACCGTTTTCAACCTTTCTTGAATGACTTTAACTTTATCCATAGCTTGACGAACTAAGTCTGCTCCTGTCAACCCAGTTTTACCAACTTCAAACCATCCAATAGGAAATCTGCATCTTCTCCCATAGAGAGCTTCATAAGGAGCCATCTGGATGCTAGAGTGGTAACTATTGTTGTAAGCGAACTCAATGAGAGGTGATCATCCAAATTTCCCTTGAAATCAATCACACAATCCCTCAACATATACTCTAAAGTCTAAATAGTGCGCTCTACTTTCCCATCTGAATGAGAATGAAAAGAAGTACTTCAGTTTACTTTTGAACCCAAACCTTTTTGGAATGACTTCCAAAACTGTGCAGTAATTACGCACCTCTGTCTGAAATAATGGAGACCGGAACTCCATGAAGTCTAACTACTTCTTGAAGATAAACCTTGGCATAGTCCTCTATTGTATGGGTAGTCTTTACCGATAAAAAGTGGGTTGATTTCGTCATTCTATCGACAATCACCCAAATAGAATCATGCTGCCTAGGAGCCCTTGGTAAACCTGTGATGAAGTCCATATTGATCATCTCCCACTTCCATTCTGGAAGTTCTATATTCTGAGCCATACCACCGGGTCTTTGGTGCTCTACCTTAACTTGTTGGCAATTCGAACACTTAGCAATAAACTCTGCAATGCCCTTCTTCATACTACTCCACCAATAAATTTCTCTCAAATCACGATACAGTTTTGTGGAACCCGGATAAATGGAATAACTGGAGCTATGACCTTCCTCTGTGATCCTCTCTTGGAGTTCATCCACCCTTGGTACACACAACCAACCTTGATACCTCAATACACCATCTCCCCCTTGTTCGAAAGCCAAAACTTTTTACTTATGAACATTTGCCTTCAATTCAAACAAAATAGGGTCTTGGTCTTGCTTCTCTTTTACTTTAGACACTAATGATGATTCTGCCCCATTCATCGCCACTACTCCTACTTCTGTGGAATCCAATAGTCAAACTCCCAATCGGGCAAGTCTATACACATCTCTTACTAGGGCTTTCTTATCTTCCTCAAAATGGGTTGTACCACCATAGACAACCTGCTCAAGGCATCAGCAACATCATTAGCCTTACCTAGGTGGTAAAGAATACTCATATCATAATCCTTGATTAATTCTAACCACCTCCTTTGTCTGAGATTAAGCTCTTTCTGAGTAAACACATACAGAAGATGTTGTGATCGGTGAACACATCCACATGAACACCATAAAGATAATGGCACCATATTTTCAAAGCAAATACTACGGCAGCCAACTCTAGATCATGGGTTGGGTAGTTTCTTTCATGAACTTTTAACTGTCTGGAGGCATAAGCTATAACTTTGTCATTCTGCATTAACACACAACTCAAACCAACTCTAGACGCATCACAATAAACAACAAAGCCTTGCGTACCTTTTGGTAAAGTCAATACTGGGCAGTAGGCAACCTCTTTTTCAATTCCTGAAAGCTTTTCTCACAAGCTTCAGACCATTGAAACTTCACTATTTTCTTATTTAACTTGGTCAACGGGGATGAAATAAATGAGAACCCCTCTTCGAACCTTCTATAATATCCAGCCAACCCCAAGAAACTCGTAATATAAGTTGGAGATGTGGGTCTAGGCCAATTCTACACTGCCTCTATTTTTTGAGTATCAACTTTAATTCCCTCTCTAGACACAATGTGGCCTAAGAATACCACAGACTCAAGAAAGAATTCACACTTAGAGAACTTGGCATACGACTCTTTATCCTTTAGAGTTTGGAGAACTATTTTGAGATGCCTAGCATTATCTTCTTCATTCCTAGAATAGATTAGTATGTCATCAATGAATACGATAACAAACATATCTAAATAAGGTTTGAATACTCTATTCACATGGTCCATAAATGTTGCAGGCGCATAACTAAGAACTCATAATGACCATAACGGGTCCTGAATGTTGTCTTTGGAATATCACATTCCCTTACCCTCAACTGATCGTAGCCCGATCTGAGGTCTATCTTAGAGAAACAAGTAGCACCATGAAGTTGATCGAAGAGATCATCAATTCTCAGAAGATGATACCTATGCTTGATGGTAACCTTGTTCAACTGATGGTAATCTACACACATCCTAAGGGAACCCTCTTTCTTTCTCACTAATAAGACTGGAGTGCCCCAAGGTGAGAAACTTGGTCGAATAAAACCCTTATCAAGGAGATCTTTCAACTGTTCTTTTAGCTTTTGCAACTCTGTTGGAGCCATTCTATATGGCAGAATAGATATTGGACGAGTATCTGGAAGAATTCCAGGAAGATCATCAGGAAAGACTTCTGGAAACTCTTTTACTACTAAAACTGACTGAATAGGAGGTATCTCAATACTAGAGTCATTAACTCGGATTAAGTGATAGACACACCCCTTGGAAACTAACTGTATGGCCTTAAGGTATGAAATAAAACGACCCTTAGGCACTGCTGAACTGCTTTTCCACTCTAAGACTGGC
>NW_006238932.1:953906-956564 GCF_000226075.1 Solanum tuberosum | reverse complement strand
AATAGACTCCCCAATAGGTGTAGAAACACAAAAGGGTTCACAAAGTTTCTCGGGAATAACATCAAAATTATTTGCAACATAAGGAGTCACAAAATATAAACTTGCTCCTGGGTCTAGCAAAGCATAAACACCAAGAGTGAAGACTTTGATCATACCAGTGACAACATCTGGAGAATTCTCTTGCTCTTGACGACTAGTGATCGCATAAAGGTGGTTTGCTCCTCCACCAGTACCGGAAGCAGCTCCTCTAGGTGCAGCCCTCTTTGGTGGAGCAACTGATGAAGATTGGGTTATATTTCACTGATTTCCATTACCTTGCCGGTTTTGTAGGGCACTCTTTCATGAAGTGACCCTCTTGTCAACACTTGAAATAACCTGTAGAGCCATCGCGACATTTACCTGGGTGGTTTCTACCACACTTAGCACATGCAGGAACCCAGTTACCCCCTTGTGACACACTACCCTGAGATTGGACAGGTCTATCCCTGAAGTGCTAGGAATTCTGACTAATATACTCACATTTGTTTCTGGGTGCAGGTGCACGAGCAGATGATGGAGAAGGTCCCTTTTTCTTTTGTTTGAAAGAAGACTGGTTCACATTATTTATCTGTTTCCCGGATTCATTCCTTGTCTTCGTCGTGTTGTT
Source organism: Solanum tuberosum (assembly GCF_000226075.1). Classification (NCBI taxonomy): domain Eukaryota; kingdom Viridiplantae; phylum Streptophyta; class Magnoliopsida; order Solanales; family Solanaceae; genus Solanum; species Solanum tuberosum. The sequence continues at coordinate 955,918 of NW_006238932.1, read as the reverse complement.
TCTAAACTCCTCCATATCCCTCAACTTCTCTTCCTCAACCTGCTGCACATAAACCATCAACCTTGCTATATCCATGTCCCCAATTAGCATGGCTGTCTTTCCCTCTTTGCTTGACAAACGGGACAACACAGCAACAAAAAGACTCATCCTGCTCCTCCTATCCACAACCATCCCTGGACCATATCGGGATAGCTTGGTGAACTTCAAACCATACTCATGAACACTTAGTTAATTTTTCTTAAGGGTGAGAAACTCTTATACCTTGGCCTATCTCTCAGTGCCCGGGGAAAGAAATGCCCCAAGAAGCCCTCCTAGAAACAAGCCCAACTCACACGTGGTGCTCCCTAAGCTCTACCCTTCTTCCACTGGTCAAACCAAGTCCTAGAAACATTCTTGAGTTGATATGCAGCTAGTTCTACTCGCTCAGCATCGCAACGTGAATAACTTCAAATACGTTTTGCAGTTCCTCAATAAAGTTCTTTGGATCCTCATTAGTGATTGAACCAATGACACTTGGAGGATTCATCTTCAAGAACTCTCAGATCCTCGAAGTATCAGCCACTTCCTATCTAGCTCCTCTTTGTTGCCTAACCCGGTTAGTCACAGCTTGGCTTAACATTTGAATCGCTTCCCTGACCTTAGCATTCGTGAGTTCTTCTTGGGGTTGCACTTCAGGTGCATTAGGTACCCTTTGCTCCTCAACGTTCCTCCTAGCAGGATGACCTCAAACAGCTCTTTATGGAGGCATGATTAACTAAAATACACGCACAAGCATGAATCAGAAGAAACATTTTAGAGGTTAAACTCTAATGCACGAAATGAGTGTGAAAGAAGTTAGGTAATTTCCTAAGTGTTGCAGCCTCCTAACTATAGATGTGGCACGCTTCACACTGATAACTAGGACTCTATAGATATGGCTTCATAGACTCCCTAAGACTCTTGAACTCTGTGCTCTTTCTTTGGTTTGAGCTATTTACTCAAAACTTAGCTTAAAAGCTCTCTTGGAAATTGGTGTTTCCTTTCTTGCTCAAATGTGAAAAAACATTTTAACTCTTCGGAATACTTAGTTCTTGTATAATCATTGAAGAAATGAACTTTACTATTACTCTTTAATCAACTCGAAGATTAAGTCTTAAAACAAAGTTAAAACATTTGTGAAAGACTTTTGGAAAACTTTATGGACTTCTTTTGACTTGATTCTTAACTTCCTAACTTTATTCTTAACTTTCCTTGAATTAAATAAGGGATTCAAGGTTCATGATCTCACGTTTATGGATGATTTCATGATGTTTAGAATAACCTTAGAGTGTTGGAATCAACTAGGAAACATAGGCACGTTGCTAAGGAACTAGTACGGAAAGAAGGGGGAAGAATAGGAAGAACTGGTGTCTCTGGCGCTCTGAGAGGCGCGGGGTGCCAGAAGGTGAATTTCAGGGGCTGGGTTGGGGCGCTCTGGCTGGAGCGTTACCCAAAGCCCAATCTTCAGACTCTGGCTGGGGCGGCACCACAGGCTTCTGCCCAGGTGCACTCCGACTTTTCTTGCTCTTTTTGCAACTCTAAACTCCCTATTTCAACTTCGTTCTTTCCCCAAACACTTAGAATCTACGATATCATCAAAATATACATAAAATTCTTCTCAAAATCACTCCTGATTGCATGAATCAAACTCAAGAAACATCAACAACAAGAACCCAAAAGATTTTAAATGATTTTCATCAAGAACTTATAATCTTATCTTTCAAAGAATACAATTACGCTGAATTGAATCATGATTGGCGCGTGAGTGAACTAACTGATGAGTCCACAATTTGGACTCATTTAGGGCTTTATTTTAATAGATTTAGTGTGCTCAAATGCATATTTTGTGCCAATAACTGATGTAAATCCTTGAATTTTAGGTATTTGGATTGAAGAACAAAGTATAGAAACTATTGAGCAAAAAGGAACAAGGCAGCTGAAAAAATGAAGCAAAGAAGGCCTAAGGATCGCCTAACCCATTGGGCGAGTCGACG
>NW_006238932.1:937836-951366 GCF_000226075.1 Solanum tuberosum | reverse complement strand
TTTTGATTGTAAAGGGCCGTGTCCCTACTTATGTTTTGCGACTGTGTCTAAGATGGCCATGTGAGACTTAGACTTCCGCTGTGTGTTTTTAAAGTTGTTTTAAGAAGTTTAAATGTGTGGATGTAAATAAGTTTTTTTATTATTCTGCACTATTTTCATTATTGAATGCAATGAATGACTATGTGGCTTGTATAAGACCCCTTCGGGGTCGAGTACGCCTTGTTACGACTTGGGGGTGCTCCCGGGTCGTGACAAACGGCCACGGTCTCGCCTAATGTTCCAGTGTGCCTAACCCCGAAGGAGAAAATCAAGTCGGCGATAGAAAGGAGCAGTCGGCAATCGTCGAACTATTCCGCGATGCACTGCCATATCGCCCAAAGCTTTAGAACTTGAAGATGCTGAAAGCCAAAGCAAAAAGGTGATGGAATTGATCGCCGAGTGAATCGGCGATCCCGACTTATTGCGCCAAATGGTCCTTCGCAGCACATTTTTGGGAGACTATAAATACATTTTTAAATTCTTAGTTTAGTATCTAACATTCAACCATTTTCATTATTGTTCAGTTTTCAAGATTGAAAGCTTAGAACTAAGTTTTTGGAGACAACATTTCCTTAGTTTGAAGATTTTCATTTCTAATAAATTGGAAGTGGGTGTTGAAGATTCTTCATCTTAGACCTTTGTAAATACAATATCAATCTTACCCAGTTGATGGAAACACAATTTGGTAACGATTTTTGCCTTTTTATGATGTCTAGATAAATCCCCAATTCTTGGGATGTGATTATGTGATTATGGGTTGATTTAACTACTAGGTATTGTTAATTGATAGTTTAATTAATGTTTAAAGGTATTTTCGTTTAGTAATTATGGTTGAATTTAATGGGTTGTAGTTGCAAATACAATCTTAACTTCGTGTTTTTGGCTTGCTCGAGAGAGAGGTTTTAAAACAAAAAATTACTGAATCGATGGTCTGTGGGTATTTGGTTGTTATGGGTTCAGCTCGAGAGAGTGAACTCTAAACCCTTTTCGACACATTCATCTCGGAGTGAATGGACTAAAGCGAAGGTTGTGCTTAATTGCTGCTTATTGGTGTTCGAGAGAAACCAATTTGATTCGGGGTAGATTGTTCGAGAGAAAGTTTATCCCCACTAAAGTCTAGCTTAATCACTGATTTACAGTTGTTTACTATTAATTACAATTACCCGGTTGTTTACCTTAGCCCGTAATTCAATCACATCCCAAGAATCCCCTCTCTATATTTGCAATTTTAGTGTTATTTGTTGTTGTAGCTGATAGTTGAAACCAAACCCCCTTTTATTTGACACTTGTGTCACCCCAAACTTGAATCATTCTTTTATTTGTAAATGTTTTTAGCTATGATTGACTTAAGCATATTAATTCTTTTCTATTGATTCTCAAATACGAACCACTCTCTTGGGACTCGACCCCTACTCACTTAGTTAGGTTATATTACTACTTATGATTGTTGGCACTTAGTATTGTATGAAGTGTCCTGATATGTGAAATCAAAATGGCATCACTACCGGGGAGTGGTGTTATTTGAGAAATTTTAGTTAAGTAGAATTTTTGTTCTTGTTAGTTATAGTGATACTTACTTAATTTTAGTTTTGTTTTGCTTGTTTGTGTGTTGAAACAGTAAGTATTAACGTGAATGGCAGAAATGGCAGCCAAGTAGGCCATCAAGATGACATTGGAAACCTCAACGATGTCAACGAGCCTCATGCTAATGACCTCCATCTCATGAGAGGTATTGGTATCAGTCGTTTGCCTCTGGCCAAAGGGAATGCGGTGTTCCACATCATGAGTACTATGTTGCAACTCTTGTATTTAAAGGGGCTTTTCAGTGGTCTGGCTCATGAGGATCCCCATTAGCATATTAGAAACTTTGTGGATGTATGCGGACCGTTCTCCTTCAGAAACATCTCCCAAGAATCGGTTCGATTGAGGTTGTTCCAGTTCTCTTTGATAGGAGAAGCGTGTAAGTGGCTGGCTGAATTGCCACATGAATCAATCACTTCGTGGGAGGAGTTGGTTACCGCATTTCAAGTGTGATTTTTCCCTCCTTCAAAGATGATGACTCTTCGGGACAGCATTCAAAGCTTCAAGTGTCTGGAAAGCGAGCCAATTCATGAAACTTGGCTGCGATTCAAGAAGTTGGTGCTTCAATGCCCAACTCATGGCTTGCCTGACAACGTGTTGCAGCAGTATTTTTACCAGAGTCTTGACTCGGTAAATATGGGTGTTGCTGACCAACTTTCTCCGGGAGGTTTGATGCAGCAACCTTATTTAATAGCCGCTCAGCTCTTGGATGGCATGACTATCATAAATAGGGCGTGGTATACCCGTGAAGACCAGGTCTCCCCTCTCACATTCAAATTGACCAAAGAGCAAATGGAGAAAAACCAAGAGAGGGACTAGAACATGGCTAAGATCATGACACAATTTGACATTTTGTCCAATAATGTCATGGGACCTGGTGCTCGAAGTGTCAATGTCGTGGGTGTCGGGTGTGCTAATCCGAAGGAGTCCAAGTTTGAAGCCTTGTATAATGAGGAGGTGAACTTCCTAGACAACCAAGGTGGTGGTTATCGTTCAAACTACCCGAGGCAGTGTGGTAACCAAGTTTGGAATAGGGATGAAGGTTGGAAGGATCGCGATAGAGAATGGAGGGACCGAAATCCTAATTGGAAGGATGGGGAGAAGGATAGATATGTGCCTCCCCATGAGCGCCAAAAGCCAAAGGATTCGGAAGGTGGCTGGTCGGAGGATATGCTTTCTCATATCCTCAACAAAGTTAAAGGGTCGGAGAAGATCTTGAAAGAGATGAAAGTAGATGTGTCGACCCTTAGCCAGACCGTTACCACCCATTCAGTGTGGATCAAGCAGTTGGAGACCCAAATGGGTCATATCTCATCTCATTTGAACCCGAGACAGCAGGGGGGTTTGCCTAGTGATACTATGGCTAACCTTAAGAATGAGGTTTAAGTGTGGACTTGCGTCGTGTCGCGGCATTAACTAAGAAGCTGCTTTGGAGGCAACCCAGGTTTTATTTCTTTCTTTTTTTTTCTTTTTTTTTAGTTTTTGTTTTGGAATAATGGTGTGTTGAATGTACAGGTTGGTGAGTTAAAGGTCCAGTCGGCAACCCCGATCTATACCGTTGTTGGACTCAAGACAACTTTAAATTGGAGTCTGTAAAACTCGGTTAGCCCAGGAAATTATTGGCGAGTCACCGACCAGTTCGGCGGTCGCAATTTAATCCGCCGTTTGGACCCCTATATCAATTGAAGGTCCAGTAAAACTCGGTGAGGTAAGTGACCACTCGGCGTGTCATCGAGTAGGTCGGCGAGCACGTCTAATGTCTCCGAATGGGCGAGAATTGGACGATTTTTAAAAGGTAAAAGGTTTAAACTTTCAACTCTTTCACTTTCGAACTTCACAAACTAACGCCATCACTTTAGTTTCTATATTTTGCATTTTTAAAGTAGTTTAGTCGTTGATTTGGGCTCAGATTGGGATTACATTGCCGCCTAGAATTTTAATCTTATTTTAATCGACATTTAAGGTTGGTTTTCCGAACCCCGAATTTACTTTTGGCATTTTGTACTCATTTGCAATAATCTTGTCTTAGTGATGTGTGTTGGGCCTCTCTGATTTTAATTGTTGTTTGAATGTCTGTGTTAATTTGATAATCTTGCCCGTAATGTATATATTGTTGAATTCCCAGAAATTTATGCCTTAAATTGGATTAAATCGTATGGGGTTGTGCTTGCATGTTGTTGAGTTTAGTCGGGCGAAGTCTAAGTAACCCGTATTTGTGCCAAATGACGTAATTTTCTTAATGATAGAGCAGGTGACGTCATTCTTAAGGGCAAAAGTCATCAAATGGCCAAATTTGGCAAAACCGGGAGAAGTCTGAATATCTCGGGGTAATGGGTGTTATGGGTCTTAGTTTAATTTGAGTAGTGCATGCTTTGATTTTGTTTTCGAGGGTTGCGGGTTTGAATTCGAGAAGTTGGGTTGAAAGCAGGCACGTTGAGTCGTTTGGCGAGCTGGGTCGAGCTCGCCGAACCACTCGGCAATTCGCCGAAGTTCCCTATCTCGCCTTTAATTTCATGCAATACTTGATGTGTGACTCTGTACCTTTCGGCGAGAAGCTTGAGGTCGCCGAAGGCACGCGGCAACTCACCGAAAGTCTTCTTAATCGCCCTTTGTCTGTACCCTGTAGCTTAAATTGCACTATACCTTTCGGCGTGTAAATCCTTGCTCGCCGAAGGATGTCGGCGATTCACAGAAAGGTCTTCCCATCGCCGACCTGCTAAAATTTTCTGAGAATTTTGAGCCAATCCTTTCGGCGAGCCCGATCTAGCTCGCCAAAGTGATTCGGCGACTGATTTGGTGAGTCTGTCTGCAACTGTGTTTTTGTGCTTTTGATTGAAATGTTTCTAACTTTTTCCTGATGTTTTGTAGACATGGTATGAACAAACATAGACATGCAACCCCGAAAAAGAGTACGTGGTATCACAATCAACGAAGGGGGATCAAATCCTCCAAAAAAAGGAAGGCAAAAGCCTCCAACTGGAGGTCAGAGCAATGACAGTGTGACTACTGGTTACCAAGCTGCTTTATCTGAGCCTGAGGACGAACAGCCTTTGCAGGCCAGGCAGGATAAGATCCGGGCTAGATCTCACCCTGACTCAGCCAGAGTCCCTCCAGCTCCCAGACCAGCAAACACAGTGCCAGCTCCGGCACCTCCTGTGGCTCCTATGCCACCAGTCGTCCCTCCTCCCAGGCTTCTGAACAGATTGAAAGGTGATGGTTTGTGAACAATCCTCGAGGAAACGTTGCTATCTACAGAGGGCCTTGAGGGTAAATACTCTGATATGAGGGACATCATTCACTTCCACAGATTCGAGCAATTCACCAGGCCCCGAGTCCCCTGCATTCCTTCAAGGGTCCGGGAGTTCTATACAACATATGGTGATTTGGTGCCAAAGAGTAAAAACAAGGCCAGCGAGTTCAGACCGGTTAAGTCGGTCATGGTCCGGGGTAAGGAAGTTGGGTACAACAGTGAGCACATCAACAATGTTTTGGGTAGAGCTCTACATTCAACACGTCCTTATGATGAATTATTTGTCGCTCAGTCCTTGGATGAATTGAAGGGCTGGTTGGCTCCACTGATTTCCGATACCACCCCGAGGTGGATCGAGGCAAGGGTCCCCATAGAGAAGAGGGATTTGAGTATTATTGCTCATTTCAGGTTTGGCTTCATTAGCAACACCATAATGCCATCCTTGAACGAGTCCATTATACGCCATCCTAAGGAAGCCTACCTTGGATCTATCATATCCTGGATGAGCATCGACCTAGGACTCCTTATTGAGCATGAGATGGCCATGAGGGCCAAGAAGAGGCAGACTTCTCTACCATTTCCGGTACTGATCACGGAGTTGTAACAGCGTTCTAGATTCCCTAAGGATCCGACTATAGATACTGAGGTCACTCCATTTTCCTCCACTGATATCCGGTGCATTGAGGTCGAGTACACTTGAGATGAGGCTGTAAGGAGGAGGACAGCTCCGGTGGACACATCCCCGGGGGTGGACGTTGATTCGATACCTGCAGAGGCATCTTTGCCTACTCCGACCTCCGGGCCTTTAGGTACTTCTGCCCCTTTCTCTTCTTCATAGGCTCTAGGCACCTTTTCTTGGTCCCAACCGGCCAAGATTACTCAGGCGATGATCCTGAAGATGGGGCATTTGGCCCATTCATCTGACGTGAGGACGACCCGACTAGAGAGATCCATCCCTTGGATAATAGAGAGTGCTATTATTGCTGCACTGACCCCCCTCCAGACTTCCATTGATACTCTCACCATGAGAGTCGAGGCTTGAGAGAGTAGGCAGGGGGAGACCTCTAAGGTTACGGCTTTGAAAGTCGAAGTTGTTGATTTGAGGAAAGACGTAGACTATCTAAAGTCTACTGACTTCACTTCATTACTGGAGGCTGCAGATGATTTGGATGTTCCTGAGACTTCTGAGATTCCTCCGGCTACCATTGGAGATGTGCCTAGGGATGATGCAGCAGTTGATGAGTCAGAGGCAGAGACCGATGATGAGCTGATAGAGATCAGGGAGGAGAGCATATATAAAGACTTGCCAGATCTTGAGGATACGATCATGCAGTTGGTGATCCAAACATCGCTGACAGAGGCATCTATGGGCGGATCTAGTGGAGTTGTTCCTTCTGAGTTGACTCCGGGCACTGATGCACAAGTCCAGACTGTTGCACCGAGCAATGATGCCCCTACAGATGGAGTGACTGAGTAGACAGGATCCCTTCTTTACCTCCCTCTCTATCTTACTTTATTTAGACTTTTGGATATTTTTGTTTGCATTTAAGGACAAATGATTTTATTTGTGGTGGGGTGAGGCCCACACCTTTTGTGTGACCTTTTGTGACTCTTTTTTTGTGTGTATATATTTGGGTTTTGAGCTATAATTGTTTGTTGCACTGTTTTTGTGGATGATTGAGCTTGTGGCTCTCTGTTTTTAATTGCGAATGATTTTTGGACCCTTTCGGAAAAAATTATGCCACCTCTTGCTTGTGATTAAATGTGGATGTTCTCTTGCAAATTTGAGTGTCGGTTTTCATCAATACCTTGAATAGTTCTCATAATCAAACAAATATGAATGTGCAGCTACGATGAGGCCAAATGAGGTTGCATAGTCAATATGTGAACTCTTTGCATCTCGTTGTGACTAGCCAAGTATCAAATTGAGTTTCTTGTGATGAACATTGCACACTAACGAAAGTGTGGAGTCTTGTTTGACATTGGTGTAATTGCCTTGTGTGATGAGCTTACCGTGAACCATGTGTGATGACACCTAGAATTTACCCCGTTGGTCCGGTTGACTAAGTGATGCAATCTCTTGATATGATCTTAGGCAACTTTGAAGAGTGTGAAACAATTTGATATTATACCTCTTTTGTGGTCTACCTTGTGAGTGCGTGAACCCCGTTTGAACACCCTTTGAGCCTTAACCTTTTCTTGGAAGAGACTTGATAAAAATTGTGACCTTTCTTGATCCATTACCCATAATCCTCATGATTTGTTGTTTGTTTGAATAGCCAACTTTAGGCCAAAAGCCTAAGTTAGGGGTGTGGTGAAAAGAGAAGGTAAATCAAGAAGTGCAAGAAAGTCCCCTTTAACCCATGGTTTTGAGAAAAATGGAACCCCTCCATATAAAGAAAAGAAAATAATGAAAAAGTTATGGAATAAAGTTGTGAAAATGTAAGAAGAAATAGGGTTTCCAATAGTATATGGAAAGTAAATAATGGGATGACTTGTGAGCATGAATGAAAATGATGAAGAAAAGGAAAAAAAGTGTTGTTCACACCACATTTCATGAGGATTGCAGCCATTGAGCCTAAATGATCATACCTTTGCACTCAGCCCCGTTACAAGCCTTGAAAAGACCTTTTTGATCTTGAGTGAGCTGAAACAAGTGTTGATTGGAAAATACGGGTAAACCTATGGGTGAAATCATACATTGTGTTCATCTTTGTGAGTGTGAGCATTGCATTTGATTTCGGAGCTTTAAATTGTGAACCATTGTGTGTGAATATAGAATCATTCTTTGTGTGAGGGCATTTGATTACCTTTGTTGAGCTTGAACTTGCATTTGAAGCAAGTATTGTGAGCTTGATATTTTTTGGTACTGGTGAGTCACAACTTGAATCTCTGAATGCAAACGAGTGCACAATTGATCCTTGCATGAGTAAGTTGAGTCTTTTTGTGTGCATTCATGATTGAGTCTTGTGTAGCACTGTTTGAGACATCCTTTTTGAACTGCTGAACTTGAGTTTTACTTGAGGACAAGCAAAAGTTTAAGTTGGATGTTGATGAGTCCACGATTTGGACTCATTTAGGGAGTTTTTTTAATAGATTTAGTGTCCTTAAATGCATATTTTGTGCCAATAACTAATGTAAATCCTTGAATTTTAGGTATTTGGATTGAGGAACAAAGCATGGACACTATTAAGCAAAAAAGGACAAGGCAGCTGAAATAACGAAGAAAAGAAGGTCTGAGGATTACCTAACCCATTGGGCGAGTCGCTGAACAGCCATGGTCTCGCCTAATGTTCCAGTGTGCCAAGCCCTGAAGGAGAAAATCAATTCGGCGATAGAAAGGAGCAGTTGGCGAGTCGCCGAACGGTTCTGTGATGCAGTGCCATATCACCCAAAGTTTCAGAACTTGAAAATGCTAAAGGCCAAAGCAAAAAGGCGATGGAATTGACAAAAGGGCGGATCACCGAGTGGATCGGCGATCCCGACATATTGCACCGGATGGTCCTTCGCAGCACATTTTTGGGCGACTATAAATACATTTTTAATTTCTTAGTTTAGTATTTTTTTATTCAATAGTTTTCATTATTGTTCAGTTTGAAATTTCGAGAGCTTAGAACTGAGTTTTTAGAGACAATATTTTCTTAGCTTTGAAGATTTGAAGATTTCCATTTCTAAGAAATTGGAAGTGGGTGTTGAAGATTCTTCATCTTAGACCTTTATAAAGACAATATCAATCTTGCCCAATTGATGGAAACACAATGTGGTAACGATTTTTACATTTTTATGATGTCTAGCTAAAACCCCAATTCTTGGGGTGTGATTATGGGTTGATTTAACTGTTGGGTACTGTTAATTGATAGTTTAATTAATGTTTAAAGGTGTTTTCATTCAGTAATTGTGGTTGAATTTAATGGGTTGTAGTTGCAAATACAATCTTAACTTTGTGTTTTTGGCTTGCGAGAGAGAGGGGTTTTAAAACCAAAATTACTGAATCGATGATCTGTGGGTATTGGGTTGTTATGGGTTTAGCTTGAGATAGTGAACCCTAAACCCTTTTCCACACATTCAGCTCGAGAGAGTGAATGGACTAAAGCGAAGGTTGTGCTTAATTGCTGCTTATTGGTGTTCGAGAGAAACCAATTTGATTCGGAGTAAATTGTTCGAGAGAAAGTTTATTCCCACTAAAGTCTAGCTTAATCACTGATTTACAGCTATTTACTATTAAATGCAATTACCCAATTGTTTACCTTAACCCGTAATCCAATCACATCCCACGAATCCTGTCTCTATATTTTCTATTTTAGTGTTATTTGTTGTTGTAGCTGATAGTTGAAACCAAACCCCCTATTATTTGACACTTGTGTCACCCCAAACTTGAACCATACTTTTATTCATAAATGTTTTTAGCTATGATTGACTTGATTATATTCATGTTTTTCTATTGATTCTCAAATACGAACCACTTCCTTGGGACTCGACCCCAACTCACTTAGTTGGGTTATATTATTACTTACGATCGTTGGCACTTAGTATTGTATGAAGTGTCCTGATAAGTGAAATCACTAACCCAACGTTATATGATCTCACATACCTTGTAGGTATCACCCCTTGACGAAATCCACGACCTTAGCTTCGTGAATTTGACGATTCTTGCTTCTTCTCCTCTTTTCTCCTCTTCTTTCTCTTCTCTAAAATCCTAACTCAATTTTTCAAAAGCGTAAACTGACCAAGTTCAGTTTAGACCCCTAAGTAATTACCAAAAACAAATTAATTTAATTGGGTATGGAAAACACCAAAATACCCTTTCAAAATCCGAATTAGACTTTCCTTATTTGAACAGCCCAACTTCGAATGGCCATATTGCACTCATACGAACTCGGAATCGCGTAAACTCGGCGGCACTGGAAATATAATTCCAAGATATTTCCTACGGTATCTAGAAGAACACCTAAATCATCCTGAGCTAGGATTTATGGTCATTTGAAGTTGACCAAAAACTCAAACTTAACTTAACTTAACAAATTTCCAAAAATTTTCATTCTTTCCTAAAATGACTATTTTCAATTCTAACTTCTTTCTAGTTCTTTCAAATTGCGAGATGTTACAATTTCTTTTCCTTATTGTTGTGTCCTCTCATCTAGTATATAAACATGCTCTTAATTCTATATTTCTCACGCTTTAGCAATAAGAAAGACACTGGCACATTCTAACAATTAGCAAAAAACTCTCTACTCTCTAAAAAAACAAAGTAAAAGAAATTCCCAAAAACTTAGAGTGTTCTCCCTTTGTTGTTTTGCTGTGTTCGGGTCGTTTGTTGGACTAAGTTCATCTACATTGCTGATAAATATATTATGCATATTTGGTTAGCTCTCCTTCATTAATTTAATTTTCGTCTTGCGTCATTTTATTATGAATAGTGTTGTGTGTATGAAATAAATAAAATGGAAGCATCTAGGTTAGGCTCTCTACCCTTTTCTATGTGTATTTAAGTTCATACTATATGTTGTTCATCGATGTTGTGTGTGCTTGCCTGCCTTAGAATTAATTTGTATTGCCAATATATGAAAATTAATGCTATTTTATTTGTGGTATGCTATCTCCTTTAGTTTAATAGGGTTTTGAACTTAGAGGTTCAAGATGTTGAAGAGTCACCCTAGGAGGGAAGCGCTAGACGAGCCGAATTTATTTAATTTATGTTTTGTATATTATTTAATTCCTATTGTTGTCTTGTTATAATTTGTATAACTCTAACACTGTCTATATATAATATATTTGAAGGGAATCGCCTAAGGAGGGAGGGGAATATGTGCTAGTTGTTTATTTCTTACTTTTCTTTTGTTTATTTTACTACTTGTGATTGTTGAATATAATTTGTCTATATTGATTAATCATAAAATCAGATGAATAAGTTATATTGTCTTCTAAATAATCGATCTAAAGTCAAGCACTGGTTTGTCTATAACTTCGTCCTATTCAAATCTGAAATCAATCAGAATGTAATCAAATATTCAACCCCTACTAAAATCTGGAGAGTGTTTATAGGATATTATTAATACTCTTTTTATGTGTAGAAATCTTTGTCTAAAATTGGTTAATATTTTCAACATGTTAAGAACTGAAGCAATTTTGTTTTGCATATTTTCTGTCCACTATTACATAAGTTCTACAACGTAATTATTTTCTACAACTTAAAATAAATCAGTATTTATTGCAAGCATGTTATAATTAAATAAAATTAATGCATGACTATTTTATGCTCTGTTAATGATTAGATATTTCCCTGCTTGTTTAAGAGTTAAATTAACATGGTAATAATTTAATTAAAATCTGAACCGTTTTAAATGCTTGCTTGCCTCTGTTATTTAAGTAATTTAAGTAAATCAGCATGTTTTAATAACTTAATCATGTTAGTGAATTAATCAAGTTCTAATTAACTTTAGGTTGCTAATAAAACTGCAACATGTTAATCATTTAGAAATCATGCCTATAGGACTTAATTAAATAGATTGATATGTTAATCAGATTTAATAATTGCAGGATGTTAATTATTTGGTTTAAAGATCTGACAGTATATTAATCACCTAGATATCATATCGATAGGCTCGTATTGTTTTAGCATGTTAAATCTATTAAAATTGATCTACCCGATTAATTTCTGCACCAATTTTCTGCATTTTGCATGTGGTCTGGCCGCTTAAAACAATTAACTATTGAATGATAAACTGAACTGCTTAAAACTAATCTGCCCTTGATTAACATCTGCTAAGTTTGTTTAAATTTTTGCATTGTAATAATCTGTCCTACTACTTAAAATCAGTTAATAATAATCCTTTCCTGCATTGTTTTGTTAAAATCTGCTATCTTAGATATCAGCTACCTAGATTAAATTCTATCTAAGTAACTTATGCATTAATAAACTGTTTTGCTTGCTCAAAACAATTTAATGATTCACTTTTCGTATGTTAATTAACAGTCATCTAATTTGCCACTGCTCTAATATATTGCATGCATTTATGATCGCCTTCTGCCACCAGTAAAATTAGTTTCTCTATAATTAATTACTGTTATGATTGTTTGTATGGGCATACACTTCGTATGAGACCTTTTCACTTTACTTGTGTTTGAGAGCATGTTAATTAAAATCTAGAGGCCAATTTGAGATTTTATGTGCTAAATGTTGTCCAATGTGTTTTTGGTTGGTGTCTAGAGGGCCTAAGTAGACAACTTATATTTTACTTTTAGTCTGAAAGCTCCCTAGTAGTAGTCTAATGCCTCTTGAACATTAAGCAGGGACACTAGGCACCTTCTAGGATGGTATGCATGCGGAAGGTGGGGCAGGGGTAGTTAGGCCTTGTAACGGAGATGATGAAAATCGACTTGAGCTTAAAACGACAAACATTGGTTTCGTCTTTCTGAATAATAAGTCGACCGAATAATAAGTCGAGTTGATCCGTAGAAGGGTGTTTGTTTAGGTTTTGGAGTCTCCCTTTCCTTTTTTTAATTATTTTATTTGTTTATAATTATAACTACTTGGGGTAGTTTAATAAATAAAAATGATTTCCACCTATCTATTTATCTATTTTCTGTCTTCTCACTTATTCTCTTAATTTATATCGTTTTAATTGTTTAATGTTATTTAGCACATAGTAAGCATGCTTAATTAAATACTAAATAAATGAAGTGACCTTAATTGCTACTTGTAACCCCCACATAATTCAGGAGATACGGCCAGGACCCACCTTTGTGGACCTCGAGGGATGCTTAACACCTTCCCCTCGAGGTAATTTTAATCCTTACCCGATCTCTGGTTCGTTGACCTTTAGTGTAACGACCCTAAAAATGAACTAGTAAAATTAGAGCCTAACGTGTGTGCGTTTGTCTTTGTCATGAGTTTTGATGTTGTTTTATGTTGTCCCGAGCTAAGGTTGAGGGTTATAGGGGTTAAACGTCAAGGTACGACCCCCCAAGGACTAACCAAGGGTCCTTGAGGAGGACCCTAAAGCCTAACCCCAAAGCTGCCCCTTAAAGCAAAAAGCTGTCAAAATATTGTGAACCACGGATGCAATCCACGGCCAGTAGATTGATCTACGGCTCGTGGTCTTGCTCCGTAGGTCAGGGCCCTCCAAACCAAGCCACAGCCCCAGACCACGGACCCACAAGATGGTTCGTGAATGGACTCACGGTACGTGGGTCCAGGGCGTGAACCATGCATGTGCAATTTGTCAATACACGGCCAAGCCAAGGGTGGTTTGCTAAATTCCTCTCTTGTCTAGTTAAGTGTGTGGGCGGTTTTTTTAAGTGTTTTAACATATTTTAAGAGTATTAAAACATTAAAAAAACGATTTTAGATTTCATTATTCACTTTTTCCCAAATCGAAACCCTCTCTCAAAATATCTTCTCTCTAGAACTCCATTGAAGACCAAGAGAAGAAGAAGACTTAAGGATTCAAGAGGAAGGCTAATTGAGTTGATTTTTGTGGATTTCTTCAACTTAAGGTATGGTGATCCTTCATATAGGGTTAGCTTTAACCCTAGAGTCAATTTCAAAGAAGTTTCAAAGTTTTCAAGTTTCACAAAAACCCTAGGTTTTACTCAATCTCATGGGTTCTTGCATCAAACATTTTCAAATGATAAACTATGATTATATTGATGATTTAAGG
>NW_006238932.1:924711-937487 GCF_000226075.1 Solanum tuberosum | reverse complement strand
ATGGCCTTGAAGGCATAGTGTGAGGAATTGAAGTATTATCATGATGTTGTATATATGAATGTATAATGTGAAGGATATACATATGTTTCAATGATAAAATGATGAGCATGTATTGAATGTAAATGTGTTTTTATTGAAAGGCTATTTCTCAATTTGACACTCATGAATGTTGATGATGGAATGTGAAGAGTTTCTATAATGGGAATGTAGAATCTAGAATTGGAAGGCTTATACATCCTTTTCTTATATAATTAATGTGTCTTGACTTGATGAATATGAATAGATAGGCTATGGCATTCCTTTCATATATGAGATGTATGTGTCTTGACTTGATGAATATGAATCGATAGGCTATGGCATTCCTTTCATATATGAGTGATGAATGTCTCTTGACTTAATGGCTATGAATTGATAGGCTTTAGGCATTTTTTTCATAAATGATATAATGTAATGAAGACTCTAAAATCGATAGGCTAGTGGCATTCCTTTCATTAAGTTAATGTACCATTAATCGATAGGCTAGTGGCATTCCTTTCATGAGTATAAGAATGTAATGAGGGACCATGAATCGATAGGCATATGGCATTCTTTTCATGGGAACTCTAGAGCTATGTACCATGGATTGATAGGCTTATAGCCTACCTTCCTTGTGTAATGATGTATCATGGGTTGATAGGCCTATGGCATTCCTCCATAATACACTAATGTAATGTGAATGAAATAATCTATGGGAATGTAGGCTAAGTACCTAGTGGATATGGTTAGGTGGAAACTATCCCAATGTTAGGTTAGAGTTCCAATGAACATCTTTCTATCCCATAACTATGTGCCCACATAGGATATTAGCTAGCGGATTACATCCGAGCTAATGTTACCAGTTTACCTTAGGCAAGTAGACCAACCCTTACGATGTGGAATAGTACATCGGATTCCATGATCTAGCTCTCATGGTCTATGTCGGTTAAATGCTTATTCCCATCATGTGAAATGTTCACTCTAGTTACTTGATAGGTACTATAAAGTGTAGGTAGTAGTATGGGATGCTATCTATACATTGTATGAGTACGCTTTGAAGGGGCTATTGTGAGTTCTCTAAGTCTTAATGACTAAATGTATGAAAGTCCTCTAAATGCATTAATGTTCCCTAAATGAATCTAATGAAGATTGTTGGCTTAAATGCTTAAATGTATTTATGTATACCATACTTGGATTATATTTTGAGTAGCTCCTTGTCATCACTTATTGTATATGAATGTGCCTTGTCTAGGCTAACTTCAAAGGAGTACTTAGTGTGAGTAGTAGTATGGGATGCTACTTGCACATTGCACAAGTATGACTTAGAGTTGTCTTAGATGTTGGTCTTAATGTAATGATATGATTTATGTGATGTTTATGTCTCCTAAATGCTTTATTGTGTAAAGATGGAAAGGATGAATGGTAAGTTCACTTAAGGTGGTGCCTTAGTGTGGGTGGTGGTATGGGACGCTATCCATACATTGCACAAGGTATAGCTTGAGGGTTGCTTGAGGTAAAGGCTCAAGGTGAAGGTAAAGGTTTATATGTGATCTTGTTCAAATGTGAATTATGTGACCTTGTATGTTGGTTGTGACTTATATTATGCCTCTTGTATCAATGTTCATGAAGTTTTACAAAAATGGCATAAAAGCATCGCTTTCAACTCAAATGTCCTTTTTAAGCATGTTTTTGCATGGTCATCATACTTAGTACATCTAATGTGCTAATCTCATTCTTCTCCCTTTTTACCTAAGTGTAGGGTTTGGAGATATTGGTGCTCTATGCTTGAAAGATAGGTTTCTAAGGTGCTTGAAGATGAAGACTTGGTGAGTCCTCACAGTTTCGAGGACAAAACCCATTGTGTTTTCTTTTATGTCTTTTAGTTTATGTTAAAGCTATTGTATGGGCAAATTCTCAATGTTGTAATCAAAGTATTAGATGGTTTGAGATATAGTGTGCAATATCTCGAAAGTCTTCCGCTTTCTTTTTAATGAAATTATTTTCGATTATAAAGGAAATTTCTTAATTCTCCTCTATTTTCCTATGTTCTTATGTTCAAGAATGCTATGAGGTTGTATAAAACCCCTTCGGGGTTGAGTACGTCGTGTTACTACTAGGGGGTACTCTCGGGTCGTGACAAATATGGTATCAGAGCACAAGATTTTGGAATGGTCTTAGGTTGTCTCAAACCACATCTAATAGAGTCTTGTTCATAATGTGAAGCGCGCCACATTATGAATAGGAGGCTATTGGGTGTTAAGAAATGTTTCACTTCTTCATTATTCAAGTCGTGCCATAGAGTTTAACTCTATAATGTCTTTCCCATATTCCTTATGTGATGGTCTTTAGAGTGTGCCACTTGAAAGGAGTATGCTAGAAGGGTTGAGGGAGAGAAAGGGTTGGTTGTGATGCCAACTATGGCTATGTGACTTGATAGACGAGAGATGGAAAATTGTGATATTTATGGTTATGTGTGTTGTTGGTAGAAGGTTGTGATGAGTGTTTGAGATATGTTGAAAGAAGTGAAGCTTAGAAGAGTTGGTATAGGCTTACTCCTAAGTAAGGGATAATGTGCCTAGATGGTAAGGTCTTTAAGTGTCCTTGATGTTCATGAGTTAGGCTTGATTGATGTTCTCACCTTAAGAGGTGTAGTGAGTTGAGGAGTTTAAGACTCGGTGTGGTAGATTCATATGAGACCTTGAGTGGTGTTGGTAAGGTTGATTGTGAGCAATAGTTGCTTAATGAAGTCCTTCCTAGTTTAAAAGTACCGGTATGTTGATGGTTTCTTGTAAGTTGTGGATGTCTTGATTGAGGTTCCTTTGGGGAATGTTCATGTTGACCTTAGTTAGGTTTACTCCTAAGTGGGGGATAGTATGTTGAGTAGTAAGGTTGTTGAGAGTATGATATCATTACCTCTTCTCTTATGTGCCTATTCAAGCCTAAGACAAAGTGTTCATTTTTGCCTTGTTTCATGTTTTTGGAGTCAAGTGTGACATTGTGTTTATATTATGCATGTTCTATTTGAATTATTGTTTATATGAGAAAATGAGTTTTCATGATTTATTGTTCCTCATGGTTATATGAATTTAGTTTGAGTTGTCTATATGTTTCATGAGTTTAAATGTTGAACATGCCTAAATGTGTTTTTATGAAGAAGTTGCATATTGTGCTTGTGAGAGTAATTGCATAATGTGCTTAATGATGTTGTGATGAGCATGATGTGATTTGGAGAAGGGAGTACCTCCAATGAAATGAAGAATGTGAAGTTTTTATGAATAATGAGTTTGTAGATGTAGTTCCTACCTTCTTGTTGTGTTTTGAGCTTATTGATGTGGAGCTGATGTTTCCTCCTATGTTTATGCATTTTATATTGATGTTGCATGCATGATGATGGGCTGCTAGTCTTGAGTCGTTACCCCTAATGTGTTTAAAGTGTTATTCGAGGACGAATGTTCCTAAGTGGGGGATAATGTAACAACCCTAAAAATGAACTAGTGAAACTATAGCCTAACGTGTGTGCGTTTGTGTTAGTCATGAGTTTTGATGTTGTTTTATGTTGTCCGAGCTATGGTTGAGGGTTATAGGGGTTAAACGTCAAAGTACGACCCCCCAAGGGCCAACCAAGGGTCCTTGAGGGGGACCCTAAAGCCTAACGCCAAGGCTGCCCCTTAAAGAAAAACGCTGTCAAAATATTGTGAACCACAGATGCAAACCACGGCCAGTAGATAGATCTACGGCTCGTGGTTTTGCTCAATAGGTCAGTCCCCTACAAACCAAGACACCGCCCTAGACCACGGACCCACAGTACGGTCCGTGAATGGACTCGCGATCCATGGGTCCAGGACGTGAACCATGCCTGTGCAATTTGGCAATACAAGGCCAAGCC
Organism: Solanum tuberosum; assembly: GCF_000226075.1. Classification (NCBI taxonomy): domain Eukaryota; kingdom Viridiplantae; phylum Streptophyta; class Magnoliopsida; order Solanales; family Solanaceae; genus Solanum; species Solanum tuberosum. The sequence continues at coordinate 933,586 of NW_006238932.1, read as the reverse complement.
AAGGTGGTTTGCTAAATTCCTCCCTTGTCTAGTTAAGTGTGTGGACGGTTGTTTTAAGTGTTTTAACATATTTTAGGAGTATTAAAACATTAAAAATCTATTTTAGATTTCATTATTCACTTTTACCCAAATCAAAACCCTCTCTCTCAAAATATCGTCTCTCTAGAACTCCATTGAACACAAAGAGAAGAAGAAGACTTAGGGCTTCAAGAGGAAGGCTAATTGAGTTTATATTTGTGGATTTCTTCAAGTTAAGGTATGGTGATCCTTCATCTAGTGTTAGCTTTCACCCTAGAGTCAATTTCAAAGAAGTTTCAAAGTTTTCAAATTTCACAAAAACCCTAGGTTTTTACTCAATCTCATGGGTTCTAGCATCAAATGTTTTCAAATGATAAACTATGATTATATTAATGTTTAATTGATGATTTAACGTAAAAATACTCTATGTACCCATGATTTCTCTCAATTCCTAAATTGTGCCTTATGAAGTGGGTTTGCTGATTATGAATGAATGTTGATGGATTTATGCCTAGATTAATTTAGATTGTTGAATTGTATCATCATCTATGCCTAATTATGGTGAATTGTTGGTGAATTGAGGATTGGTGATCATGGCCTTGAGGGGGCAAGTTGTGACCTAATTTCATGTTAAAGTAGAATTGTGCTTGAATTGTTGATCCACTTGAAAGGTGGATGTGTTTACTTACTATGTACATTGTGATCATGGACTTGTAGGCATAGTGTGAGGAATTAAAGTATTATCATGACGTTGTATATATGAATGTATAATGTGAAGGACATAAATGTGTTTCAATGATAGAATGATGATCAGGTATTGAACGTGAATGTGTTTTTATTGAAAGGCTATTTCTCAATTTGACACTCATGAATATTGATGATGGAATGTGAAGAGTTTCTATAATGGGAATGTTGAATCTATAATTGGTAAGCTTATGCATCCTTTTCTTATATAATGAATGTATCTTGACATGATGAATATGAATTGATAGGCTATGGCATTCCTTTCATATATGAGTGATGACTGTGTCTTGACTTGATGAATATGAATCGATAGGCTATGGCATTCCTTTCATATTTGAGTGATGAATGTCTCTTGACTTAATGGCTATGAATTGATAGGCTTTAGGCATTCTTTTCATAAATGATTTAATGTAATGAAGACTCTAGAATCGATAGGCTAGTGGCATTCCTTTCTTAATGAGTCAATGTTCCATGAATTGATAGACTAGTGGCATTCCTTTCATGAGTATAAGAATGTAATGAGGGACCATGAATCGATAGGCTTAGGGCATTCTTTACATGGGAACTCTAGAACTATCCTTGAATGTACCATGGATCGATAGGCTTATAGCATTCCTTCCTTGTGTAATGATGTATCATGGGTCGATAGGCCTATGGCATTCCTCCCTAATACACAAATGTAATGTGAATGAAATAATCTACGGGAATGTAGGCTATGCATCGAGTGGATATGGTTAGGTGGAAACTCTCCAAATGTTAGGTTAGAGTTCCAATGAACATCTTCCTATCCCATAACTATGTGGCCACATAGGATATTAGCTAGCGGATTACATCTGAGCTAATATTTTCGGTTCACCTTAGGCAAGTAGACCAACCCTTACGATGTGGGATAATACATCGGATTCCATGATCTAGTTCTCATGGTCTATGTTGGTTAAACATTTATTCCCATCATATGAGATGTGCACTCTAGTTACTTGATAGGTACTACAAAGTGTAGGTAGTAGTATGGGATGCTATCTATACAATGAACGAGTAGGATTTGAAGGGGCTATAGTGAGTTCTCTAAGTCTTAATGACTAAATGTATGAAAGTCATCTAAATGCATGAATGTGCCCTAAATGAATCTAATGAAGAATGTTGGCTTAAATTCTTAAATGTATTGATGTATACTATACTTGGATTGTATTTTGAGTACCTCCTTGTCATGACTTATTGTATATGAATGTGCCTTGTCTTGGGTGACTTCAAAGGAGTACTTAGTGTGAGTAGTAGTATGGGATGCTACTTGCACATTGCACAAGTATGACTTAGAGTTGTCTTAGATGTTGGTCTTAATATGATGATGTGATTCATGTGATGTTTATGTCTCCAAAATGCATTATTGTGTAAAGGTGGAAAGGATGAATGGTAAGTTTACTTATGGTGACCTTAAGGTGGTGCCTTAGTGTGGGTGGTAGTATGGGACGCTATCCATACATTGCACACGGTATAGCTTGAGGGTTACTTGAAGTGAAGGCTCAAGGTGAAGGTAAAGGTTTATATGTGATCTTGTTCAAATGTGAATTATGTGATCTTGTATGTTGGTTGTGACTTATATTATGCCTCTTGTATCAATGTTCATGAAGTTTTACAAAAACGGCATATGGCTTTCAACTCAAATATCCTTGTTAAGCATGTCTTTGCATGGTCATCATACATAGTACATCTAATGTGCTAACCTCATTCTTCTTACTTTTTACTAAGTGTAGGGTTTGGAGATATTGGTGTTCAATGCTTGAAGGATAGGTTTCTAAGGTGCTTGAAGATGAAGACTTGGTGAGTCCTCATAGTTTCGAGGACAAAACCCATTGTTTTTTCTTTTATGTCTTGTAGTTTATGTTAAAGCTTTTGTATGGGCAAAGTCTCAATGTTGTATTCAAAGTATTAGATGGTTTGAGACATAGTGTGCAATGTCTAGAAAGTCTTCCGCTTGCTTTTTAATGAAAGTCTTTTCAATTGTAAAGAAAACTTTTTAAATCTCCTCTATTTACCTATGTTTTTATGTTCAAGAATGTTATGAGGATTGTATAGGAGCCTTCGGGGTCGAGTACGTCGTGTTACTACTAGGGGGTGCTCTCGGGTCATGACAAACATGGTATCAGAATACAAGATTTTGGAATGGTCTTAGGTTTTTTCAAACTACATCTATTAGAGTCTTGTTCATAATGTGAGGAGCGCTACATTATGAATAGGAGGCTATTGGGTGTTAAGAAAGTTTCCCTTCTTCGTTCTTCAAGTTGTACCATAGAGTTTAACTTTATAATGTCTTTCCCTTATTCCTTTTGGGATGGTCTTTAGAGTGTGACCACTTGAAAGGAGTATGCTAAAGGGGTTGAGGGAGAGAAAGGGTTGGTTGTGATACCAACTATGGCTATGTGACTTGATAGACGAGAGATGGAAGATTGTGATATTTATGGTTATGTGTGTTGTTGGTAGAAGGTTGTGATGAGTGTTGAGATATGTTGAAAGAAGTGAAGCTTAGAAGAGTTGGTATAGGCTTACTCCTAAGTGGGGGATAATATGCCTAGATGGTAAGGTCTTTGAGTGTCCTTGATGTTTAGGAGTTAGGTTTAATTGATGTTCTCACCTTAAGATATGTAGTGAGTTGAGGAGTTTAAGACCCGCTGTGGTAGACTCATATGAGACCTTGAGTAGTGATGGTAAGATTGATTGCGAGCAAGATTTGCTTAATGAGGACCTTCCTAGTTTAAAAGTACCTGTATGTTGATGGTTTCTTGTAAGTTGTGGATGTCTTGATTGAGTTTCCTTTGGGGAATGTTCATGTTGACCTTAGTTGGGTTTACTCCTAAGTGGGGGATAGTATGTTGAGTAGTAAGGTTGTTGAGAGTGTGATATCCTTAACTCTTCTCTTATGTGCCGATTCAAGCCTAAGACAAAGAGTTCCTTTTTGCTTTGTTTCTTGTTTTTGGAGTCAAGTGTGACATTCTGTTTATATTATGCATGTTCAATTTGAATTCTTGTTTATATGAGAAAATGAGTTTTCTTGATTTATTGTTCCTCATGTTGATGTGCAATTAGTTTGAGTTGTCTATATTCTTCATGAGGTTAAATGTTGAACATGCCTAAATGTGGTTTCATGAAGAAGTTGCATATTGTCCTTTTGAGAGTAATTGCATAAAGTCCTTAATGATGTTGTGACGAGCATGATGTGATTTGGAGAAGGAAGTCCCTCCAATGAAATGAAGAATGTGAAGTTTTTATGGATAATGAGTTCGTAGATGAAATTCATACCTTCTTGGTGTGTTTTGAGCTTATTGATGTGGAGTTGATGTTTCCTCTTATGTTTATGCATTTATATTGATGTTGCATGCATGATGATGGGCTGCTAGCCTTGAGTCGTTACCCCTTAATGTGTTAAGAGTGTCATTCGAGGACGAATGTTCCTAAGTGGGGGACAATGTAACGACCCTAAAAATGAACTAGTAAAACTAGAGCCTAACGTGTGTCCGTTTGTGTTTGTCATGTCTTTTGATGCTGTTTTATGTTGTCTAGAGCTATGGTTGAGGGTTATAGGGGTTAAACGTCAAGGTACGACCCCCCAAGGACCAACCAAGGGTCCTTGAGGGGGACCCTAAAGCCTAACCCCAAGGCTGCCCCTTAAAGCAAATCTCTGCAAAATAATTGTGAACCACGGATGCAATCCACGACCAGTAGATTGATCTACGGCTCGTGGTCTTGCTCCGTAGGCTAGGCCCTTCCAAACGAAGCCACAACCCCAGTCTACGGACCCACTGGATGGTCCTTGAATGGACTCACGGTCCGTGGGGCCAGGGCGTGAACCATGCCTGTACAATCTGTCAATGCACGGCCAAGCCAAGGGTGGATAATTTGGTAAATTCCTCCCTTGGCTAGTTAAGTGTGTGGACGGTTGTTTTAAGTGTTTTAACGTATTTTAAGAGTATTAAAATATTAAAAAGTCTATTTTAGATTTCATTATTCACTTTTCCCCAAATCAAAACCCTCTCTCTCAATATATCTTCTCTCTAGAACTCCATTGAAGACCAAGAGAAGAAGAAGACTTAGGGCTTCAAGAGGAAGGCTAATTGAGTTGAATTTTGTGGATTTCTTTAAGTTAAGGTATGGTGATCCTTCATCTAGTGTTAGCTTTTGATGAGTCCACAGTTTGTACTCATTTAGGGATTTATTTTAATAGAAATAGTATCCTCAAATGCTTATTTTGTCTCAATATCTGATGAAAACTATTAAGTTTCAGGTATTTGAAGTTTTAGCGGAAGCATGGACACTTAGGCGCAAAAAGGAACAAAAAGGCTGGAAAGAACGTAAAAACTGAAACATGAGCTTCGCCAATCACTCTTGGCAAGCCGAAGGGAAGCACTCCGCCCTTTGTTCTAGTATGCGAAGCCCTGAAGGAAGTGGATCAAAAAGGCGATGAAAGGAGCAATCAGCGCTTCACCGAACAGTTTCACGAAGCAATGCCATACCGCCCAATGGTCCAGAACACAAATATGCTGAAGGCAAAGCACAAAAGACGATGAATCAGAAGAAGGGTGATTCGCCGAGTCAGTCGGCAATCATGACTAACCTCGCCGAACGGTCCGCCGCAGCACTAAATTTGCAAACTATAAATACTAGCCTTAGTTATTATTTTTAAGGGGTCCAAAAATTATTGTAATTTTTACTTTAGAATATTATCTTTCTTGTATTTTCTCTCAAGTTTGGAGAGGGTTTTGGAAGACTTGAAGAAAGAATGAGTTCATTTTCCCCAAGTTGGAAGTGGGTCTTCTACATTCTTCTTCCTTTGCTTAAATCAAGGTTTAATCTCTTCTACCCATTTGATTTCATTAGCATTATAGGTGTAATTTGTTATTTCTTGATGTGTGGCTAAAAACCCCCATTCTTGGGGTGTGATTTAGCAAATATGTATTGATATTATTGTTGGGTCTTGCTTGCTGATAGGTTAGATGTATTTTAATGGTGATTTCACCTAGTGGTTATGGTTTAATTTAATGGGTTTGTAGTTACAAATACAAAACCACCCATGTGTTTTCGGCTTGCTCGAGAGAGAGAAGTCGCAAAAACCAGACCGCTACACTGATGGCCTAAGGAGTGGGTCGACATGAGGTTCAACCCGAGAGGGTGAACCCTAGTCCCATATCCTAACACTCAGCTCGAGAGAGTGAGTGGGGTAAGGCGTAGGCTGGCCTTCATGCGGCAAATGGGTGTCCGAGAGGAACCCATTTGAAACGGGGTAAGTTGCCCGAGAGGGAACTTATTTCCATCTAAAGCTTAGCCTAGTCACTATTGTCTTGCAAATTTCCTATCGAAAGCATGTACCGAAGCTTATCATGCTTTATGTGTTGTGGCTGTTGTAACTTTCAGTGAGAAGTACGGGATCGCCAAGTGCACTCGGCGACTCACCGAATGTTATCTTAATCACCTTTGTCTGCACCTCTAACCCTTCAGCACTGTGACCTTCGGTGGACTAACCGTGGCTCGCCGAAGGTATTCGGGGACAAGACGAATACACTGACCATCTACCTGCAACTGAATATCTCTGCTTAGTTTGTCAAAAGCATTCTAACGTTATCTCAAGATTTTGCAGACATGGCCAGATCCAAAGTTGCAGGAAGAGACGTGCCACCCAGACACATAATAGCACAAAATTTTAGGAGAGATGAAGAAAAGCCGATCAAGACCAAAGCAAAGAGCAAGAGCAAGGAATCCAGTTCCAGTAGGATGATTTCCATTGACCCTAATGTCCCTTCGTGGACCCAAGGGTTCATCAATGTTGTACATGCCTTTGGAGTAGCTCATGATTTAGATAATATGGTTAAGGCTAATCTCGCTGCAACAGCTAAAGCAGAGAACCAGAGTCAGAATGATAATACTCAGGGTACTGATGCCCAGACAGATGCAGAGACTGCTTAGATAGGATCCTCTATTTACCTCCCTCTCTGTCTTTCTTTATTCTAGATTCTGAATATTTTTTTATTTGCATTTGAGGGCAAATGATTTTGTTTGTGGTAGGGTGAGGCCCACCTTTTGTGTGTGTTATTAATGTTCATGTTTTGTGTTGTGAGCTAAAGTTTTGCGTTAATACTGCTTTGCGTGGATGTTTGAGCTTATGGCTCCTTTTATTTTATTTCAAAATAAATTTTGACCCGTCCGAAAAATTTTACCACATCTTGTGTGTTAAATGTGGTTGTTCTTGTGAAAAATTTGAGTCTCGATCTCGATCAATACCGATGACTTGAATAGTACTCTCAATCGAACGAACATGAATGTGTTGCTACAATGAGGCCAAATGAAGTTGCATAGACAATATGTGAACTCTTTGCATCTCATTTTGACTAGCCAAGTATTAAATTGAGTCTCTTGTGATGACTGTTGCACACTAGCAAAAATGTAGAGTCTTGTTTGACTAGTAGTGTCTATGCCTAGTGTGCTGAGCTTACTTTGAAACATGCATGATAGATCCTAGAAATTGCCCCGTTGGTCCGATCAACTAAGTAAGATTATCTCTTGATATGATCTTACGCAACTTTAAAGAGTATGAACCAATTGGACATATACCTCTTTTGTGGCCTACCTTGTGAGTGTGTGAATCTCTTTTTAACACCCCTTGAGCCTGACCTTTTTTTGGATGTAACTTGATGAAAACTAGACCTCTCTTTATCCGCTACCTATAATCCTCTTGATTTGTGGTTAGTTGAATAGCCAACTTAGGCCAAAAGCCTAAGTTGGGGGTGTGGTCAAAAGAAAGGGGAAAGTCAAGAAGTGCAAGAACAGTCTCCCTTAACCCATGGTGTTGAGAAAATTGGAACCGTTCCATATATAAAAAATAAAAAATAAATAAAAAAAGAATGAAGAAGAAAGTTGTGGAATAAAGTAGAAAATAAATGGGGAGTCCGAACAATCCATGGGAAGTGAATAATGGGATGACTTAAGAGCACTAGCAAAAATGATGAAAGGACAGGAAATGAAGTGTTGTGAATACCACATCTCATGAGGATAAGAGTCACTGAGCTTAAATGACCATACATTTGCACTCAGCCCCATTACAAGCCTTATAAAGTCTTTTTTTATCTTGAGTAAGCTGAAACAAATGTCGATTGGAAAATACGGGCAAACCTATGGGTGAAAGCATGCATTGTATTCATCATTGTGAGCATGAGCGTTGCATTTGATTCTGAAACTTTAATTAATTAAACCATTATATGAGTATGGAATCATTCTTTGTGTGAGGGCATTCGAACACTTTGGTTGAACTTGAACTCGCAAATGAAGCAAGTATTGTGAGCATGAAACTCTTTGATATTGGTTAGTCACTACTTGAATCTTTGAGTATACATTTGATCTCTGCATAAGTAAATTGAGTATTGTTGTGTGCATTCATAATTGAGTCTTATGTAGCACTGTTTGAGACATCCCTTTTTTAGCGGCTGAACTTGAGTTTGCTTGAGGACAAGCAAAAGTTTAAGTTGGGGGTGTTGATGAGTCCACAATTTGGACTCATTTAGGGATTTATTTTAATAGAAATAGTGTCCTCAAATGCTTATTTTGTCTCAATATCTAATGAAAACTATTAAGTTTCAGGTATTTGAAGTTTTAGCAGAAGCATGGACACTTAGGCACAAAAAGGAACAAAAAGGCTGGAAAAGAACGTAAAAACTGAAGCCTGAGCTTCGCCAATCACTCTTGGCGAATCGCCGAAGGGAAGCACTCCGCCCTTTGTTCCAGTACGCGAAGCCCTGAAGGAAGTGGATCAAAAAGGCGATGAAAAGAGCAGTCAGTGCTTCGCCAAACAGTTTCGCGAAGCAATGCCATACCGCCCAGTGGTCCAGAACACAAACATGCTGAAGGCAAAGCACAAAAGGCAATGAACCAGAACAAGGGTGATTCGCCGAGTCATTCGGTTATCGTGACTAACCTCGCCGAACGATCCGCCGCAACACTAAATCTGCAAACTATAAATACTAGCCTTAGTTATTATTTTTAAAGGGTCCGAATATTATTGTTAATTTTCATTTTGAGAACATCAGTTTTAGTATTTTTCTCTCAAGTTTGGAGAGGGTTTTGTGGGAGACTT
>NW_006238932.1:900621-924521 GCF_000226075.1 Solanum tuberosum | reverse complement strand
TGATGGCCTAAGGAGTGGGTCGACATGAGGTTCAACCAGAGAGGGTGAACCCTAGTCCCATATCCAAACACTCAGCTCGAGAGAGTGAGTGGGGTAAGGCGTAGGCTTGCCTTCATGCTGCAAATGGGTGTCCGAGAGGAACCCATTTGAAACGAGGGTAAGTTGTCCGAGAGGGAACTTATTTCCATCTAAAGCTTAGCCTAGTCACTATTGTCTTGCCAATTTCCTATCAAAAGCATGTACCCAACGATTTATATCAATATATATTGTGGTCACACCCCCAAGAACTTCTCCCCATACTTGAATTTTCTCTTTATTTTTGTTGTTTTAACTATACTTCTGACAAACCCCCATTGATATTTGAGACTTTGGTGTCACCCACTTGAATTTACTTTGTTTCTATTCGATAATTTCTCAAACTACAACTAACTAAAACAAAATTGTAACCTAACTACTATTTTCACTACCACTCCCTTGGGACACGACCCCAACCCTTGGTTGGGTTACTATATTATCGACGATCATAAACACTCGAACCGTAGGTTAGTGTCGTTGGTCACGATTAACGTCGTGGTACGATGCAAGTCAACATTTAAACTCTAGTAGTGGGGTTTGCCTTATCTTCATAAGGCAGCCCCTCTTCTAACTCTTGTTGCAATAGGGTATTAAACCTTTGACACAACTCATAAATGGCTTCACCCTCCAAATGCTTGAAATTTAGGATGTTATCCCTAAAAATCATCAATTTCAAAGGAGGGTGATCCATTTTGTCACTGTTTCTACCAGATATGCTCAATTTTTCTGTTCAAACAGCAACACAAAAACCAAAACTAAAAATTAAGTAATTTCAACTATATTTAACAAGAACAAAATTCAACATAACTAAAAAAATTCTCAACTAACACCACTCCCCGGCAGCGGCACCATTTTGATGTCTTATTTTTTTTGGTAAATAATGGTGTGTTGATTATGCAGCTTAAAGTGTGGAAAGTGTTTGAAAAGTGCAGGTTGGCGAGTAAATGGTCCAGTCGGTGAGCCCGACCTAATCCGCCGTTTGACTCTATACATCTTCAAATTGGAGTCTGCAAAATTCAGCGAGCCCATGAAAAGCTTGGTGAATCGCCGACCAGGTCGGCGATCGTGATCTAGTCCGTCGTTCGGACCCCCACATTAACTTGAGGTCCTGTAAAATTTGGCCAGGTAAGTGACCACTCGGAAAATCACCGAGTGTGTCAGCGAGCACGATTAACGTAGCCAACTGGGTGAGAACTGAACGGTTTTAAGGCCAAAGGTTCAAAAGTTTCAAACTCTTTCACTTTCCCTCACTTTTTATCTTCCCAAACTCACACCCGCACTCTAGTTTATATATTTTTGCACTTTTAGATTATTTTAGTCGTTGATTTGTGCTCGGATTTAGATTACATTGCCGCCTAACATTTCAAAAGTATTTTAATCGGCATCTAAGGTTGGTTTTCCGAACCCCGAATTATTTTTTTGCAATTTTGTACTCATTTTCAATGATCTTATCTTAGTGATGTGTATTGGGCCTCACTGATCTTAATTGTTTTTGCTTATGCCTGTGAAAATCTTGCCCATATGTTTATATTATTAAAATCCCCTATTTTTGTGCCTTAAAATCAGTTAAATCATGTGGGGTTGTGCTTGCATGTTGTTGACTCTAGCAGGGAGAAGTCTGAGTATCCCGAGATATGGTAAACACCAATATTGTCATGCCACCCCGAAAAAGAGCACGGGATATCACAATAAATGAAAGGGGGTCAAATCCTCCCAAGAAGAGAAGACAAGAACCTCCACCCGGGAATAAAGGCAAGGCCAAGAGGCCCATTTTTGACAGGGATACTACTCCCCGAGGCTCCTATATCCCTTCATGTTCTCGGGGATTCTATGCAGCTAGGCAAAACTTTTTAGAGGATACACTTGTGGCAGCTCGTGATAGATATGGTACTACTGTTCCTCCTGAGGTGACCCCGTGCACTGATGCCCAAGTACAAACTGTTGCACTGGGCACTGAGGCCCAGACATATGGAGAGACTGCATAGACAGGATCCTTTCTTTACCTCCCTCTCTGTCTTACTTTCTTTCACTTTTGGATACTTTACTTCATTTTCATTTTGAGGAACAAATGGTTTTTATTTGTGGTGGGGTGAGGCCCACCTTTTGTGTGCTGATTATGACTCTTGTTTTGTGTATATATTTGGGTTGTTTGTTTTACACTGTGTTTTAAAACTGCTTTGCGATTGTTTGAGCTTATGGCTCATTTATGTTTTTAAATTGCAAAACAATTTTATGATTTTGACCCTTTCAAAAAATTTGCCACCTCTTGTGTTGAAAGTGGTGGTTCTTGTACAAATTTGAATCTCGATTTCGCTCAATACCGATAACTTAAATAGTGCTCTCTATCGAACGAACATGAATGTGCGGTTACGACAAGACCAAATGAAGTTTCATAGACAATACGTGAACCCTTTGCATCTCGTTGCGATTAGCCATGTATCAAATTTAGTCTCTTGTGATGATCGTTGCACACTAGCGAAAGTGTGTAGGCTTGTTTGACTTTAGTGTCAATGTCTTGTGTGATGAGCTTACTTTGAACCATGCATTAATAAACCTAGAATTTGTCTCGTTAGTCCGATTGATTAAGTAAGGTTTGCTCTTGAGATGATCTTAGGCAACTTTTGAAGAGTGTGAGCCAATTTGACATTTACCTCTTTTGTGGCCTACCCTGTGAGAGTGTGAACCTCTCTTGAGCACCCCTTGAGCCTATCCTCATTTGGAAGAAACTTGATGAAACTTATACTTTCTTCATCCACTACCTATAATCCTCTTGAGATGTGTTTAGTGAATAGCCAACTTATAACAAAAGCCTAAATTGAGGGTGTGGTGAAAAGGAAAAGGAAAAGTCAAGAAGTGCAAGAAAGTCTCCTGAACCTATTGTATTGCAAAACAAAATGGAAACCGAAAAGGAAAAGGAAAAGGAAAAGGAAAAGGAAAAGTCAAGAAGTGCAAGAAAGTCTCCTGAACCTATTGTATTGCAAAACAAAATGGAAACCCTCCATATAAAAAAAAAGAGAAAAATAAAGAGAAAAGAAAAAGAAAGTTGTGGAATAAAAGTGCAAAAGAAACTGGGTTTCCAAGCAATACATGGACATCGAATAATAGGATGACTTATGAGCACTAGAAAAAGAATTGAGAAAGGAAGGGAAGAGGATATTTTGAGAACATCACATCTCACGAGGATGAAAGTCACTAAGACTAAATGACCATACCTTTGCACTCAGCCCCATTACAAGCTTTGTAAAGACCTTTTTGATCTTGAGGGAGCCGAACCGAAGGTTGATTGGAAAATAAGGGCAAACCTATTGGTGAAAGCATGCATTGTGTTCCTCTTTTTGAATGTGAGCATTGCATTTGATTCCTAATCTTAAATTGATTAACCTCTGTGTATGAATATGGAATCATTCTTTGTGTGAGGGCATTTAGATACTTTTGTTGATCTTGAACTTGCATAAGTAGCAAGTATTGTGAGCATGTGAATCTTTGGTAATGGTGTGTCACAACTTGAATCTTTGAGTACACAATTGATCTTTGCATGAGTAATTTGAGTCTTGTTGTGTATGTTCATGATTGAGTCTTGTGTAGCACTATTTAATATATCCCTTTTTGAACTGCTAAACTTGAGTTTTACTTGAGGACAAGCAAAAGTTTAAGTTGGGGGTGTTGATGAGTCCACAAATTGGACTCATTTAGGGGCTTTATTTTAATAGAAATAGTGTCCTCAAATGCTTATATAGTCTAAATATCTGATGAAAACCTTTAAATTTCAAGTATTTCAAGTTTTAGTAGAAGCATGGACACTTAGGCGCAAAAAGAAACAAAAAGGCTAAAAAGAACGAAGAAGCTGAAAACTGAGAATCGCCAAGCACGCTTGGCGATTCGCCGAAGGGATGCACTTCGCCCTTTGTTCCAATACGCGAAGCCCTGAACGAGCAGGATCAAAAAGGCGATGAAAGGAGCAGTCGTCATGCCACCGATTAGTTCCGCGAAGCAGTACTATGTCGCCCAATGACACAGAGCACGACGAAGCTGAAGGTTAGTGCAAGACGGCGATGAACTACAGCAAAGGGTGAATCGACGAGTTAATCGGCGATCCAACTAACCTCGCCGAACGATCCGCCAGCACAAATTTCTGAAGTTTATAAATACTAATGTCTTTATTAATTTTTGAGTAGATCTTAACATTATTGTAATTTTGAGACTTAGAATATTAGCCTTTGCATTTTTCTCTCAAGTTTGGAGAGGGTTTTTTGGGAGACTTGAAGAAAGAAGGAGTTCATCTTCCCCAAGTTGGAAGTGGGTCTTCTCTATTCTTTTTTCTTTGCTTAAATCAAGGTTTAATTTCTTATACCCATTTGATTTCTCTATCATTCTAGGTATAATTTCTTATTTCTTCATGTGTTGCTAAAAACCCCCATTCTTGGGGTGTGATTTTAGCAAATATGTGTTGATATTTATTGTTGGATCTTGCTTTGCTGATAGGTTAGATGTATTTTAATGGTAATTTCACCTAGTGGTTGTGGTTTAATTTAATGGGTTTATAGTTGCAAATACAAAGTCACCCATGTGTTTTTGGCTTGCCCGAGAGGGAGGTCGCGAAACCAAGACTGCTAGACTGATGGCCTAAGGAGTGGGTCGACATAAGGTTCAGCCCAAGAGGGTGAGACCTAGTCCAATATCCTAACACTCAGCTCGAGAGAGTGAGTGGGTTAAGGCGTAGGCTGGCCTTCATGCGGCAAATGGGTGTCCAAGAGGAACCCATTTGAAACGAGGGTAAGTTGCCCGAGAGGGAACTTATTTCCATCTAAAGCTTAGCCTAGTCACTATTGTCTTGCAAATTTCCTATCAAAAGCATGTACCCAACGATTTATATCAATATATATTGCGGTCACACCCCAAGAACTTCTCCTCGTACTTGAATTTTCTCTTCATTTTTGTTGTCTTTACTATACTTGTGACAAACCCCCATTGATATTTGACACTTTGGTGTCACCCACTTGAATTTACTTTATTTCTATTTGATAATTTCTCAAACTATAACTAACTAGAACAAAATTCTAGCCTAACTACTATTTTCACTACCACTCCCTTGAGACACGAACCCAAGTGCAACTACAAACCCATTAAATTAAAACCACAACCACTAGGTGAAATCACCATTAAAATACATCCAACCTATCAACAAGCAAGACCAACAATAATATCAACACATATTTGCTAAATCACACCCCAAGAATGGGGGATTTTAGCCACACATCAAGAAATAAGAAATTATACCTAAAATGATAGATAAATCAAATGGGTATAAGAAATTAAACCTTGATTTAAGCAAAGGAAAAAGAATAGAGACCCACTTCCAACTTAGGGAAGATGAACTCCTTCTTTCTTCAAGTTTCCCAAAAAAGCCTCTCCAAACTTGAGAGAAAAATGCAAATGATAATATTCTAAGTCTCAAAATCACAATAATGTTCAGATCTACTCAAAAATTAATAAAGAGTTTAGTATTTATAGACTTCAGAAATTTGTGTTGACAGATCGTTCAGTGAGGTTAGTCGGAATCACCGATTAAATCAACAATTTTCCCTTTGGTGTAGTTCGTCGCCGTCTTGCACTAGCCTTAAGCATCATCATGTGTCGTTGGGTGACATAGTACTGCTTCGTGGAACTATTTCGCGACACGCCGACTTCTTCTTTCATCGCCTTTTTGATCTTGCTCCTTCAGGGCATCGCGTACTGGAACAAATGGCGAAGTGCGTCCCTTAGGCAAATCTCCAAGCGTGCTTGGCGATGCTCAGGTTTCAACTTCTTCGTTCTTTTTAGCCTTTTTGCGCCTAAGTGTCCATGCTTCCACTAAAACTTGAAATACTTGAAACCTAAAGGTTTTCATCAGATATTTAGACTAAATAAGCATTTGAGGACACTATTTATATTAAAATAAAGCCCTAAATTAGTCCAATTTGTGGGTTAACCTACAGTACGAGTGTTTACGATCATCGATAATATAGTGACCCAACCAAGGGTTGGGGTCGTGTTCCAAGGGAGTGATTTTGAGAATTAGTAGAAAAATAAAATTTAGTTCAAACTAGTCGTAGCTAAAGACATTAATGATTAAAAACATTATGGGAATGTTTAATCTAGAATTGGTAGGCTTATGCATCATTTTCTTACATAATGAATGTATCTAGACTTGATGAATATGGATCGATAGGTTATGGCATTCCTTTCATATATGAGTGATGAATATGTCTTGACTTGATGAATATGAATCGATAGGCTATGGCATTCCTTTCATAAATGAGTGATGAATGTGTCTTGACTTAATGGCTATGAATTGATAGGCTTTAGGCATTCTTTTCATAAATGATTTAATGTAATGAAGACTCTAGAATCGATAGGCTAGTGGCATTCCATTCTTAATGAGTCAATGTACCATGAATTGATAGGCTAGTGGCATTCCTTTCATGAGTATAAGAATGTAATGATGGACCATGAATCGATAGGCTTCTGGCATTCTTTTCATGGGAACTCTAGAGCTATCCTTAAATGTACCATGGATCTATAGGCTTATAGCATTCCTTCCTTGTTTACTTATGTATCATGGGTTGATAGTCCTATGGCATTCCTTTCTAATACACTAATGTAATGTGAATGAAATAATCTATGGGAATGTAGGCTATGCACCGAGTAGATATGGTTAGGTGGAAACTCTCCCAATGTTAGGTTAGAGTTCCAATGAACATCTTCCTATCCCATAACTACATGCCTACACAGGATATTAGCTAGCGGATTCCATCCGACCTAATATTACCGGTTTACCTTAGGCAAGTAGACCAACCCTTACGATGTGGGATAGTACATCGGATTCCATGATCTAGCTCTCATGGTCTATGTCGGTTAAACGCTTATTCCCATCATGTGAGATGTGCACTCTAGTTACTTTAGAGGTACTACAAAGTATAGGTAGTAGTAAGGGATGCTATCTATACATTGCACGAGTAGGCCTTGAAGGGGCTATAGTGAGTTCTCTAAGTCTTAATGACTAGATGTATGAAAGTCCTCTAAATGCATGAATGTGCCCTAAATGAATCTAATGAAGAATGTTGGCTTAAATGTCTCAATGTATTGATGTATGCTATACTTGGATTGTATTTTGAGTACCTCCTGTCATGGCTTATTATATATGAATGTGCCTTGTCTAGGGTGACTTCAAAGGAGTACTTAGTGTGAGTAGTAGTATGGGATGCTACTTGCACATTGCACAAGTATGACTTAGAGTTGTCTTAGATATTGGTCTTAATGTGATGATGTGATTCATGTGATGTTTATGTCTCCTAAATGCTTTATTGAGTAAAGGTGGAAAGGATGAATGGTAAGTTTACTTATGGTGACCTTAAGGTGGTGCCTTAGTGTGGGTGGTGGTATGGGATGCTATCCATACATTGCACAAGGTATAGCTTGAGGGTTACTTGAGATGAAGGCTCAAGGTGAAGGTAAAGGTTTATATGTGATCTTGTTCAAATGTGAATTATGTGACCTTGTATGTTGGTTGTGACTTATATTATGCCTCTTGTATCAATGTTCATGAAGTTTTACAAAAATGGCATAAAAGCATGGCTTTCAACTCAAATGTCCTTTTTAAGCTATGTTTTTGCATGGTCATCATACTTAGTACATCTAATGTGCTAACCCCCATTCTTATCCCTTTTTACCTAAGTGTAGGGTTTGGAGATATTGGTGTTCTATGGTTGAAAGATAGGTTTCTAATGTGCTTGAAGATGAAGACTTGGTGAGTCCTCATAGTTTCGAGGAAAAAACCCATTGTGTTTTCTTTTATGTCTTGTAGTTTATTTTAAAGCTTTTGTATGGGCTAAGTCTCAATGTTGTATTCAAAGTATTAGATGGTTTGAGACATAGTGTGCAATGTCTAGAAAGTCTTTTGCTTGCTTTTTAATGAAAGTCTTTTCGATTGTAAAGGAAAGTTTTTAATTCTCCTCTATTTTCTAATGTTCTTATGTTCAAGAATGTTATGAGGCCTATATAAGACCACTTCGGGGTCGAGAACGTCGTGTTACCACTAGGGGGTGCTCTCGGATCGTGACATTTAGTTAGGTTAGATAGGTGCCCTAACGTTCTTTAATTCATTAGGTGGTGAATGTTCATTCACCCAAACCTAAAAGAGTTGTTAGGTCGTGCACCGAAACCCGTTGTTGCAGAAAATGTGGTGCGACAGGGAACATACACAAGTCTTTGAACGCGACACTTTTGTGTCCTCCTAGACCTTGCATACTTTTCATGTGTTGCTCGATGCTTTTCATCGTTT
The DNA here is from genome assembly GCF_000226075.1 of Solanum tuberosum. NCBI lineage: Eukaryota > Viridiplantae > Streptophyta > Magnoliopsida > Solanales > Solanaceae > Solanum > Solanum tuberosum. Next base: position 916,126 of record NW_006238932.1, on the reverse strand, counting down.
TTAACATTTCTTCTTGCTCTAAGCCTTCAGTGGGCCTTTCAATGTCAATAGGGGAGCCAAATTGTACAGAGTTAGGGCCTCCGAATGTTATCCCAGGAGTATAGTACTACTCCGGCTGGGCAGTGAACTGTCCCTCTTGAGCTTCTCTGTGTGTCACAGTTGGTTGTGGGAGAGTATAGACTGGTGCAGCTGTCGTGACAATGGGATTATTCCTGAATGGCATGCCTTGAGGGTGTGTTGTTGACGATCCGGCCCTACAATTATCAAATGGACCATACCCTGGAGGGAAAAAATGATCTGATATTGGAACCTGAGAAGATAAAGATCAGAAACTAGTGATCTTAGGAAAACAGGAATAGACATTGGTGGTTCTTGGCCGTTGGCCCATGCTTGCCACAATTGTGCCATAACATGTCTCAATGTCTGATTTTCTTCAATGGTGGATGACTCTCTTGTCGTTGAATCAACTAGAGTATCCTTCGGGTTCATCACAGTTTCAGTATTGGTTGTCATTTACGCTCTTACCTTAGACCTGGTAAAGTACGGGTGTTCTACCAGTTTACCACAAACCAATCACCGAAAGCTTACTAAACTAAAGGAGAAATGAACAAACTTGTTAGGAGTTAGACAATTTTATACATTAATCACACATTTGTTAATCACATAGTAACATGACTTCAGAAGGTATTTGTCTCATCCCAGCTTTGCTTTTCTCACTGTCTTCCCTTTTTTTCTCTTCTCTTTTTCTAAAAAAAGTTTTAATCGAACCCTTTGGAGGTTGCCTATGTATCATGTCTCCGCATGAATCAGATCAATACGTAGTTCAGAAATTTAGACAACTCAATGGAATTAATTTAGAAAAGCAAAACCAAACTCTTTCATTCATTTACGAAAACTTTAAACAAAACAACAAAACCAAAGGGTTTAAACACAGCTATGATTAGCATGATCTCTTTGACCATCAAAAACTTTAAACTAAAACATGGAGTCTTAAACAAAACAAGATTAAACAAACAAACAAAAACTGTTGAACTCTTTTTCAATCTTCTTGGGGCTTTCGTTGTCCTCCGAAGGTCTCATACGGATTCAACAACACCTTTGGAAGATGGGAAACAATGGCACGTGCTTGCTCAGGCACTTTTGTGTCATTCATAAAACGATGATTTTTAATAACATAGGAGGTTTGTTCTGCTAACCGATGAACTTGACGTCTAGCCCTTCCCATATTTTCATGGCAGTTATTCAACCACACCTGATGATCACCAAGATTGTTCCTTAAGAGGGCCTCTCACTCCTCTGATGCTTCAAGTTGATTACAAAGTGTTGCTCTCTCAATGATCATTTGTCTTTGCTCAACTTCGATATCAACACAATGACTGATTTTCCTTTTATGTTCTTCTAAATGTGACTTAAGTTGATCATGTAAGTGCATCCAACATGACCTTTCTTTCTCAAATTTCTCCTTCTTCCGCTTAAGCTCTCCCTTTTGGTAGTGCACGACCTCTTCAGATGCCACTAAGTCCCTCTTCAATCGAGAAATCTCAAAGCTCTGCTCCTTTTTTATCTTCGGGCCAAATGAATTCTACTATCCAGCTCCTCCTCTAAGCGAGCTAATTTCCCTTATGTATGCTTCAATTCCCCTTCCACATCTTGTAACTCCAACTGGTGATTTCTTCCTAGTTTGGACTTGAACTTCTTGTCGGGATATGGTGGCTTTGGCCTTCTCCAACTCTTTTTCCAACTGTCGTATGGTGTGCTTGTCTTTCTTTTTCTGCTGGATCCTTCGAGAGTGTCACCAAATGTTACTGGATCACGAAACCACGATAGGTACCCAAGCACCACTTTTCCTTTATCTTGCTCCACAACCATTTCACTTTTCTCAAAAATGATACTCCCGAACCAGATCTTCAAAATATCATTGCTATCAAAGGTAAAACCTGGTGAGGTGTCAAATACAAATCTACTCATGTCATCATTTGGTGGGACCTCTTTAACTCTTGCCAGTTGATGCATAACCCGACGTGGGGCATAGGGTTGGAAACCTCTAAACCCAATCAACATGAGAAACGAGATACGAGTAGACATGCAAATGACATCCTTAGCTGGCAGTAATAATTTCATCCAATTTCATCAGACGTGATTACCGAGAGTTTCTCTTCACATGCTAAAATTCCTTTTGGAAAATCTATTTTCGCTTCTCTTTCCTTATGAGAGGAAACATAATTACACCGGTTCGGAGTGAACCTGGGTGCACGATCATGATGATAAAGATGTTCTAAGAACCATATTTGCAGCAAGATGTTGCAGCCTTCAAAGTACGTTTCCCCATATTTGCATTTAGTCAATGCACGAAACATATCTGCCTAAATCATGGGAATAATGGTAGGACTTTCCATTATGGTCAGCGCCTTCACCACCCCTGCCAAGCGAATGTCGATATGCTTGTCCCATTTGGGGAAAACGATGATCCCCAAAAATGCGACCATGAAGGCAAAACATCCATTCACCTTCCAAGCCTCTACACCCCTTTGATTGCTAAGTTGATCCTAGTAGTTTTTATATCCATCCTTTTGACCGTACCTCTCATATAAAAAGACCAATGAGACCCATCCATTTTTCAAACTTTCCTTCTCTATTTGGTTGATCTTGAGAAGGTCCATAAACCTATTGGCGTCGATGTTCTTTGGGATTATAGGTCTTTTGTTACGGAGATCAGCACCCCAAATATTGGACTCTTTTCCCATGAAGCTGGCGATTTCTTCCAGAGTTGGTGTCATCTCAAAGTTAGAAATTCGAAACACGTTATTTTTTTTATCTCAGAATGGAATCAATGCCTCAGTCACATCTCTTTTTGGGTAAATCTCCATCAAATGCACAAGATGCCCCCGGATATTCTTTTACCCTCCTTTGTTCATAATTTTCCATGCCTTTCCACCATCTCCATAGATCCTTGGGTATTGTGTTAACAATCATGCATTCTGGAATCCCTTCACTTCTAAGCCTTTTAGAACCCTGTACTTTAGTTGGAGGTGTCATTCGTACCTTTGAATAAATCTAATTAATGTTTTATTACAAACTCTAATCAAGGGAGGAAAGAATAGTAAAAATCAAGAATTTTTTTTAAAAAAAAAAGACAAAATATCCCTTTTTACAAACACCGAACCCGAGAAGAGTTTCCTACATATATCATTTTAGTGAGAATCAGGTGTGCGTAGTTCATAAAAAAACACTTGGAAAACCACACCTTTATTTCAACCTTTTTTCCCTTTTTTTGAAAAAAGTAAAAATAAAATTGAAAGACAAAGCTACTGTAAAGCTGGTCAACAATGTAGAGGTCTTCTGAACAAAATTATTTTCACACAGCACATAAAATGAATATGTTGGTCTAGAGTGGGTACCAATCTTAGATTCGCTAGGTCAAATGCGCTTGATGCAAATAAATGTAGCCTACCAGAGATAGTTTTGCTAGGTTTAGCACTTTATATGGAAGGTGTCTAAACTAGCTTTACTCGAATGGACAACTCGAGCCGGGGAGGGTCAGCGAACCAGTAGTAGAGCTATTCTGGCTTAACTGGTGTCCAACCCCACCTAACATGTGTGACGAATCCTGAACCAGGAGCGTAACCCAAATTGGCTCATCTTAGACGTGTGGAGCGTATCCGAACACACAATGTATAACAAAGTTCCAGAGACTCAGAAGGTGTGGGCGAGAAGACAATTTATATGCAATCACACAATATCAAAAAACAATAAATCATCAAAATGGCACATTAGCCAACAAATACAAAATTTATCCAAATAATCAAAATAGTCAAATATAGTGAATGTACAAAGCTCAAATTCTAAAAAAAGTCTCCAGCGGAGTCGCCAGATCATTCACACCTATGCATTTACAAAATGTTAAGGATGTAACGGGTTTTTTTTTTGTGAAAATAAAAAGTAAAATATTTTTCTTTAGAGTCGCCACTTGGAATTGAGATTTTTAGGTGTTCCAAGTCACCTAGTAATTCCTAATTTAAAAATAAAAGACTCCTTATTTTTAGTCAGCGGAAACAAAGATTGGGTAAGAAATTATATTGACCAGGGGGGAGCTGTAAGGCACCCTCGAGTCCCGTGGTTCTAGCACGGTCGCTTTATTAACTCATGTTTGGCTAAAAAAAAATTTTTGGATAAAATTATAAATTTGCATTAATCACTAATATAAAAAAAAGATTTGCCTAGGAGCGTAGCCGCACACAAAACCTCTTTTTTTTTAAATAATACATACGAAGTATCGTAACCGAACACATGGTGATATTATTAATAAAATTAATAATTAATGACTCAATTTCTTTAATAATAAAAAAAATTAATGAATCATTGAACCTGTTGCAACATGAAGACATGAAAAATGAATTTTTTGTGTGCTGGCAAAATGATATCTTTTTAATATATATATCACTACTTAACAACAACGACAAAAGAAAAAAAAGTCCTTAAAAATAATAACTAAGCCCTTTTTAAAAAATAAGTAGTAAAACACTAAATTTTTCATATTTTTTAAAAAAAACAAATATTGATACAATTTCAAAAATGATCATTCTAGAAAAAAATTTAGTTTTACCCAAAATGGTCACATTGCTCTCTTTTGAAAGAAAAATGCAAAAATGACCAATTTTATCTAATAGTTAAATTACTAACCTAAATGAAACCAAATTTGCATTTTTGTTTCAGTAATCCATTTCATATATTTATTTAAGAGAGGAAAAAAAATTATTTAAAAATTATTTACAAAATGAAAAGATTCATATTTTTGCAAAAATGACCAGTTTTGTATTTTTGCAAAAATAATAGCCTTTTTTTTTCTTAAATTGACCCGAAATTAAAATACAAAAAAAGTACTTTGAAATTATTATTTTTTCTTCTTTAGCAAAACACGAGTTTACTTGTCAATTCCATGATGAGGTAAATTAAACTAAACACCACATTAGTAATGAATACATTTGTACATAATCATATAAGAATCACAATAGACTTGGTTAAATCAAACAAACTTAATATAAACAACTTAATCAAAATATAAAAGAACATTAAACATTAATTTAAGATTACATTATGAAATGTAAAAGAAAATACTTAAAGGTGATGACAAGCAAATAGTGGAAGCAAACTAGTTGAACCAACAAATTCACAAAAGATAATTTTTTTCTTGCTATTCTGAAGTATTTCTTTCTTTCTCTTTTTTTTTTTTGGAAGACTTTGGTACTTACTTCTTTCTAATTTTCTTATTTTTTGTGTGTTTTTCTTTTTCTTTTTTCCTTTTTTTTTTTTTTTTTCTTTTTTTTTTTTGTTTTTTTTTTTTTTTTTCTTTTTTTCTTTTTTTTTTTTTTTTTCTTTTTTTCTTTTTTTTTTTTTTTTGAAATGAAAGAAGAATAGGGTTTAAATAGGTGGTGAATATTAACACTCGTTCTTCTTGAAAACTTAAGATTCAATGCATGCATTGGACTCTTTACCTTCCAAATGTGTCATCCAAAGATTACCAATAAAATTTCTTCTTCTTCTTTTCAAGAGAAGATTAATTAAAAAGTCTGCATTTCCCTTTAAGATGGTCCGTTTCTTTTATGGAAAAAAAAATTAACTATAAAAAATAAGCATCTAAATAACAGTTGTTCCTCAAAAAAAACATCTAAATAACAGCAATGTAACAGTAGTTTTTCTTTTCACCAACATAACAATAGTTTTCTTACAAAACAATTAAATTATTTTTTTTTAATCTGAACAATAAAATAAATAATTAAAAAAAGTGAAAAAAATAAAGCATTACAACCCCCGATTTATTTTTTAATTCCTTAATTTTCTCTCTCTCTCTCTTATTTTCCTTTCATAAATATCTCTAATATAGTTACTGATTCTCTCATATAATTCTAATTAAAATCAAACTTTATACCTCCACTATTCTGAAAGTGCTTTCAATGGAAAATATGAATATTTTTTCAATTTTAATTTAGCACGACTGGAGATGGAATGAAACATGTATTCACCATAATAATTGCTTCGATTATGATTGTTCTAAGTATATTTATTGGTTTTATTGATTTAATTCTTTTTATAAACTTATATTGTTATAGCTTTATTGATTGGTGTTTTTTGTTACAGATCTGTAAAACATAAACTATATTGTTCTCAATTGTTTTGCAACATACGTAGGTACTCGCCTATAGTTATATTATTGGCTAAATAGTATTTTAGGTATTGGTGTAGTCGATATATTTTGTATGCATATATTTTTTTAAATTTGTGGTGTATATATAGCAAATGATTATGGTGTATTTTTGTTGAATTTTATGTTATTTATCAAGCTTATTCTGCTAAGGAGTTATTACTTTTGTGTCTACGAAAAAGAATACTACTAACAAATATAAAATAAGATTTTATAAATTTTGTTATATGACAGTGGTTAGTTTGTTTATTGGTATTGTTTGGTTAGTTTGTGGTGCAAATGATGATGTATAGCAGTATGAAGTGTACACAATTTTTATTGATTTAGTGTACACAATCCAAACTGCACCATAATAACTGTAAATATACCAAAATTTATACCAATTCTGCATAGCATTTAAATCAGTAAATTAACTCAAGCATTCTTTATCATAAATTATACCACTATAATACACAAATATAAGTTTGGATTGTTTTAAAGTATATTTATTGGTTTTATTGATTTAATTTTTTTCTATAAATATATATTGTTTAGCTTTATTGATTGGTATTTTTTGGATAGGATCTGTAAAACATAAACTATATTGTTCTCAATTGCTTTGCACCATACATAAGTACTTGTCTAAAGTTAAATTATTGGTTAATTAGTAGTTTATATATTGATGTAATCGATATTTTGTTGAATTAGTATAATTTACAATTATTATGCTGTATAAAGTTTTGTTGTATGATAGTGGTTAGTTTGTTTACTGGTATTGTTTGATTAGTATGTAGTGAAAATTATGATGTATATCTGTGTACACATTTTTTTAACCATAACATACATCATAATAGTTGTAAATTATACCGCCTATTAAATCAAATTTGCATAGCATTTACATCAGTAAATTAATTTTAGCATCATTTATCATAAAATATATATCTATAATACACAAATATAAGTTTGGATTGTACACTGTAATACTATCTATTGTGTTATTTATGTGTAGCTATTTATGAACATCTGACGCAGGAATGTATGTGGATTTCAAGATTGAAGGAGTTATATATGATGCAACCACAAAATATAATGGCTTAATTAAGACTATTGTACTCCAATTAGGAATCGACACAACAATTTTTGAGTTGGTAATCAAATATTTTGTGAGTGATCGATGCCCCCGATGAACATTCATAATGATATGGGGGTAAAAGTCTATTTAGATCAGAAAAGAGTGAATTCGAATTTCTATTCAAAATATCTATTATGTGTAACATGTGAAATAGAGCTATGGAAACCATTGAATACCAAATTGATACCCAAAACAATTACCAGACGCCTATGCAAATAAATTCAAGGCAATCGTTTGTAACATAAAATGTAATATGCTTGAGGGGTATGGTTCTAATTGTAGATGGTTATAATGTAGAAACCAAAGGAACTGAAATAATCAATGACCCTTAGAATGATGTTATGGTGGAAGGTCAGATTTACGTGGATAAGCATGTACTATCCGCAGTGATGCAGAAGTATGCACTTTTGAGGGCATTTCGTTTCACTGTTGTTAGATAAAGTACTACCAGGTAAGATTTATTAACAATAGTTAAATTTATTTATTTGATTTTGTATAAATTTTTATATTATTGATAATATTCTTCATACACAGTTATTGTCTAAAATGTCCTACCGATGGTTGTTCATGGATTTTTAAATTGTCATCTTTGAATAAATCTAAATTATTCAAAGTTAGAAAATTTTGCGACACACACACCTGTCCAAAGGAGGATAGGCTTTGTTCAATGAGACAGTCTACTACAGGTGTGCTTGGCGCAATGCTAGTGGGAAAGTATGATGATATAAAAATCATTTACACACCAAAAGACATACAAGCAGACATAAAAAAGGCACATGAAATTTCATTGACATACATGCAAGCTTGGAGAGGTAAGCAGAGAGCATTCAAGCTTCTGAGAGGTAACCCTGCAGAATTATATGGAAAAATTAAGATATATTTGTAGATCTTGAAAACAACATACCCAGGCACAGTTGTTAACCTTAAAAAGACAGAAGAAAATCATTTGTTATATTTTTTTAGTGCACTAGATGCCAGCATCAGAGGATGGGAGTATTTTCGGTCGATAATGGTAGTTGATGGCACACATTTGAAATCAACTTATGAAGGTACCATGTTGATAGCTAGTACATTGGATCTGGAAGGTATGTTCTAACTATTATTTAATCTATAGCATATATGTGTTATGTTTTATGGTAATAATTAATTATATTTGTAGGTAGTATTTACCACTTACATATGATATTGTTGATTCAGAAAATGATAAATCATGATCATGGTTCTTTGAGTGTTTTAAGAATGCATTTGGTGTTAAAGAGAACATGTGTTTTGTTTCGGACAGAAATAAAAGTATATGAAATGCAGGAGCAGTTTACTCGGAATCTACACATTATACATGTATTTATCATCTGTGTACCAATTTGCTGGAAAAAACACACAAAAATATCGAAGAAGTGAGAAATTTATTTTTCAGTGGCAAAAGAATACATTGTACAAGAGTTCGAAGAATGTATGGGAAGGCTGAACGAAATAAGTCCAAAATTGCGTGCATACTTGATCAAGGCTGATTTCCAGAAATTGTCCAGATGTCATGCAGCAATAAAGAGGACGTGAACACTAACTATTAACAGCGAAGAGTTCATAAACAATGTGATTAGAGCTGCAAGAAAACTGTCAGTGGTGTCATTGTTGGAATATATGCGTAAAACAACTGAAACTTTGAATGAGAAACATAATGAAGAGGGGAGGAACACTAGAACAACTAAAACCACAAAGTATAACACATTATTGAAGGACAATAAAACTTTGTCAAATCATATGACGGTTAGTATGCATTATTTTGTTTATGTAATTGGTGATGTTTTTGTATATACACTAACCATCTATTTTAATGAAGGTACCTGCATCAGAATTTCTTCATATAGTTACACATGGCGCTAAAAGGTTTAGTGTTTGTGTACGCACTAGAGTGTGTAGTTTTGGCAAATTTCAACACGATGAAATTTCATGTAGTCATGCTATTGTTGTTGTAAGAAATAGAAATAAGCATGCTCAAGACTATTGCTCGTCATATTACAGCAATAAAAAATTTCAAGATGCTTATGCAATACCGATTGAACCTTTGCCTTGCGAAAGCAACTAGAAAGTTCCATCGCATGTGTTGCAAGATATAGTGTTACCACCAGATGTAAGGAAGCTACCAGGGAGACCACCAAGCTACGATCGTAAAAAAGGATTTAACGAGGTTAAATTCAAGAGATCTAAAGTGACTTGTAGTAGATGTGGTACATAGGGTCACAACAAGAAGACTTGTCACAAATATTCTAAGGAGAACTAAGTTTGTTATGGAATTGATTGGTGTTTTTAGATGTTTTATTAATCACTTTTTTTCTAGAATATTATGTTTAGTTATAGAATGGTGTTTCTCTTTACCATCGTTGAATTAGTCTAAATTTTTATTATTAACCAGATATGGTATAATAGATAGTGAACTTTGTGGTTCATATAACATTGATGTGCTATGTGAATTAAAGTTATTATATATATTATAAGCTATTAAAATATATGATACCTAATTGATTGTATTCGCTTCATCAAATACGTATATACTAAATGATACTTGAATTGGTGTAATATATTGTATCAATGGTAGCACATTTTATATAATGTTGCCAGTTTGGTGTATTTAATGATAATGCTATGTTGATATCCAATTTGTTATCCTTTATATGGTGTAATGCTTGATTTGGTTCTATATCTTATAATAATAATTGGTATATTAAATGACACAATATTGGAGCAACATTGAGCACACCATCCGCATCAAGAGTGGTCTCTTGTGTCTTACCAATCGCAGTCATCTTTCTAAGTTCCTCCAAATTCTCATCTTCAAATTGTTTGGCCTTGATCTATTCAATAAAAGTGGCCCTTACCTCAATACTAGCTAATACCCCATCTCTTTATGAGATGCCCAACTGCATGAACTTAGACTCTAAGGTCTGAATTTCTTTAGCCAAAGGTCGTTTGGATACACTCAAGCAAGCTAAACTACCCATACTTACCGCTTTTTGACTCAAAGCGTCTACCACCACATTAGCCTTGCCCGGATGGTATTGAATGGTGACATCATAATCTCTAAGTAACTCCATCCACGTTCGTTATCTCAAATTCAGGTACTTTTGAGTGAACACATGCTGCAAACTACGATGATCGGTAAAAACTTCACACTTAACACCATAAAGGTAATGCCACTATATCTTAAGAGCAAACACTACCGCTGCCAACTATAAATCATGTGTTGGATAATTACTCTCATGCACCTTCAATTGACGTGAGGCATAAGCTATAACATTCTTATCCTGCATTAACACAGCACCCAAACCAGAATGTGAAGCATCACAATAAACAATAAAATCTTTACCTTCCACCGGTAATGCTAGGATAAGTGTGGTGGTCAAGAGAGTCTTGAGATTTTGGAAGCTCTCCTCACATTTTTAGTCCATTCAAATGGTATCTCCTTTTTGGTCAAATTAGTCAAGTGTGTGGCAATAGAAGCAAAGTTCTTCACAAATCGACAATAATAGCTAGCGAGTCCCACAAAACTCCTAACTTCCGTCACAGAGCTAGGCCGAACCCAATTCTTAACTGCCTCAATCTTTTGAGAATCTACCATTACCTATTCTTTTGAAACTACATGCCCCGAAAATGCACCCGATTTCAACAAAAATTCACACTTAGAAAATTTAGCATACAACCTTTGTTTCGCAAGAATACCCAAAACAATACGAAGATGGTCGGCATGCTCTTTCTTACTTTTGAATAAACCAACATATCATCAATAAAGACTATGACGAAAGAATCAAGAAATGACTTGAACACCCCATTCATTAAACTCATGAAAGCTGCAGCCGCATTGGTCAAACCAAAAGTGTCACGACCCGATAGCACCCCCTAGTCGTAACACGGCGTACTGAACCCCGAAAGGGTCTAATACAAGCCTCTTAGCTCATTCATTGCATAGACAATAGAAAATAGTGCGGAATTAAAACTTTATTTGAAACCAAACTATTAAAAACTCTTTCATAAAGCAGTGAAATTACTAAGTCTCCCATTGCCATCTTAAGACAAACTTTAACAAGATAGGGTCACGACCCTTTACAATAGAAAATACTAGAATGTCTATTACAAAGTGTAACTCCCCTCAAAATGAAGTAGGATAAAGTAGAGCCTCACATGGGTTTTATGCGTTAATAACTTTTAAAAAAACGGGAGGGGGGGGGGGGGGTCCAACTAAGTGAGGGATAGTTTGGGCATTTATTTTTAAGTTGTTTTTATTATTTTAGGTATATTATATCATTTAAATGAGGGTTATAACTTCATTCTTCAAATTAGAATTTCCAAAATCATTTCCCTCTCTCAAATATTTCTCTCAAGTTCAAGGAAGAAGAAGGGTGAAGAACTAGGGTTTCAAATTGGAGGCTTCTTTCATCGATTTTCGTGGCTTTTTCAATATTAAGGTATGGGGACTCTTTATCTTTGATTCCTTTTTCAATCAAAGAGCTAATTCAAAGTATTTTCAAAGTTCTTCAAAAATCCTAAAGTCCTAATTTCGATTCTAGCATGGGTTCTTGCATAAAAAGGTTTTAAATGATGATTTATATTGTTATTAATGATTACTTAATGGATTTTAGAAAGAAATCTCCATGAACCCATGTTTTCTCAAATTCTCTAAATTTCACCATAAAGTGGGTGTATTGATTTTGAGTAGATGATTATTGAATTATGTTTAGTATGATATGGGTTGTTCATATATGGTATTTTATATGTTGAATTGTGAAGAATTGATGTTGAATTGAAGGATATGAGATTTGAGCCTTGAATGGGTAAATAGTGAATCGGTCTTTATGTTGATTATTGGATTATGTTTAGCTTGTATTGTATAGCTAAATTCTACTATTATCTATGTTATTCTATTGTGGTATTATGGAGAATTAAGGATGGTGATTGTGGCTTGGAAAGGATGGTAAGTTGACCTACTTTATGAATAATGTTGAATTAGTAGGGAATTGAGTAATGTTGGTTATGGCTTTGGAGAATGGTAAGATGGCTTAATTCTCTTAGTATTGATATAATTGTTATTGGTTGGTTTGATCCACCTTTGGTGGAGGTGGTGATTGGCTGTATTATTGTGAATTGAGGCCATGAAGGGCATTATATGAATGTTATTATATTGTTGTATTATTATACACATATGAGGCTATATGTAAAGTCCTATATGAAGCTATATGTAAAGTTTTATGTGAAGCTATATGTGAAGGAATGATGTGAATGAGTTTTATGTGAAGCTATATGTGAAGGAATGGTGTGAATGAGTTTTATGTGATCTTGTGATGATCCTATGTAAAGTGGATAGCATTGTGAGTTAAAGTATGATTTCTCATGATGTATATATGAAATGATGTTGGATTATGAAGTATCCTTAAATGAAAATGTTGTGACTTGGTTGGTAGACTAAAGTGTCCCTCCTTGTTACTTAAAGTCTTGAATGCATGAATGTGTGAAATGGGCAAAACTAAGAAATGGTGCCCTTTCATAAGTCTAGCTTTCCTAAGTAAATGTATAACCTTGAAGGATGGGCCTTAGGGCGATGTTCCCTTCTTGAGTGAAATGATAGACTTAGACATGGATGGAGCTGGAACGGCATGAGAATCCTTATCTAAGAAAGTTAAATGAGCTATCCTTATGAACCCTGATTGGATATGACTAAGATTGGGGCCTTTCTTGGGAAGAGGTACTATGAGTTGGTTGAACTTGAAAAAGAAACCCCTCTCTAAGTACATATGTGATTGAATACTCTATGGAAAATAAGGCTAGCACTGGGTGGATGTGGTTAGGAAGGTGGCCTAGTTGAGTATGAGATTAGGCACAATGAACTTCCTTGGACATCCCTTAAACTATGTGCCTACATGGGTTGCTTACTAGTTCTACCTCTGGCAAGTAGAACAACCTGCACGGAGTAGGATAGACTCCGGATTCCATACCTAGCTAGTATGGTCTATGTCGGTTATGCCTATTCCCATCATGTGGGATGTGCACTCTAGTTATTGGATAGGTTCTACAACGTGTAGGTAGTAGTATGGGATGCTATCTACACATGGCACGAGTAGGCTTTGAAGATACTAAAGTGAGTTCCCTAAGTCTAACGACTATTATGTGAGAGTCTCCTTATGTGCTTGAATGTCTCCAAAATAGTTTCTTAAAGAATGTTGGTCTATTGATATTATGTTGTAAAGGAAATGTCCTTATCTAAGGTAATCTTGGGGGAACACTTAAGTGTGCTTGAAGAGGTTGTATGGGCGGTCACTTCTTGTCTCACTCAAGTGTGTCTTAAGTTTATATTAGGTAGAGGTCCTATGGTAATGAAATGACATGTGTTCTTTTAAAGTTAAGCATCGGTTGTATATGGACATATGTTTAGTATATGTATGGTTGGCTATGGTCTTATATGTTAATGTTGACTTGTATTATGTCTCTTATACTTGTAAAGGAATGGTTTTATAAAATGATATGAAAGCATTTACTTCCTTGAAAATGTCCTTTTGGCATGTTTTTGCATGGTCTCCATACTTAGTACTTAATTGTGCTAACCCCTTTCTTTTCCTTTTTGGACTAAAGTATAGGGATTTGGAGATGATGACATGTCATGACTATTTGATAGGTTTCTAAGTGTTGAAGATGAAGACTTGGTGAGTCCTCATAGATTCGAGGACAATACCCAATATGTTCTTTTATGTCTTTTTAGTATTGTTAAGTTGTGTACGAGATTAGTCCCGAATTTTTGTACTCTAAAGTATTAGATGGTTTTTTGACATCATGTATAAAGTCTAGAAAGTCTTCCGCTTGCTATTGTTTTTTTTAATGAAATGTTTTCTTGGTAAAGAAAGTTTTAAATTCATTATGGTTTTAGTGTATATGCGATGAATGAATGCTAAGAGGCTTGTATTAGACCTCTTCGAGGTCGAGTACGCCGGTTACGACTAGGGGGTGCTCCCGGGTCGTGACAAACTTGGTATCAGAGCATAAGTTTCCGGGATGGTCTTAGGTTGTCTCAAAACCACATCTAGTAGAGTCTTGTTCATAATGTGAAGCGCGCCACATTATGAATAGGAGGCTATTGGGTGCTAAGAAAGTTTCACTTCTTCATTCTTTTAGTCATGCCATGGAGTTTCTCTCTATAATGTCTTCCCTTGTTCCGTATGTGATGGTCATTTGGGTGTTACCTTTGAGGAAGTTTTAATGTTGCAAGGGTTGAGGGTGAGAGAATGTTGGTTGTGACGCCAACTATGACTTGGTGACTTAGTAGGTGTGAGGTGAAAGATTGTGGTGATGACTTTAGTATGAATGGGATTCCTTTGGTTATGCGTGTTGTTGGTAGTATCCGGCTTAGTCATGAGGAAGTTTTGTGATGTGTTGAAGGAATTTGTGAAATGTGTGGTGATTTAGAAATGCTAGGTGTAATGAGTATAAAAGCCTAGTGTTGTTTTGATCTGACCTTAGGATTGAAGGAGGTGAATTTGAATGAACTAGTAAGAAGTTCTCCTAAGTGGGGGAAATACGTGGTTAGATGATAAGGTCTTTAAGTGTGGTTGATGTTTATGAGTTAGGCTTGAAGGATGTTTTCATTACAAGAGGTTTAGTGAATTAAAGAGTTAGGTAAGAATGGTTTTGGTAAGATTGATGGTATGTTGAGTAGAGAAGTTGTTGAGAAGTGTTGATATCCTTACCTACTTCTATATTTGGTTACTCAAGCCTAAAACAAAGAGTTCCTGGAAGCTTAGGTTATGTTTTGGAGTCTTATGTGAAAAAGAGTTTTCCATGGTTTTCTTATGTCATGCATGTTTTAAATGAATTCTTGTTAAATGAGAAAATGAGTTTTCATAAATTTATGTTCCTCATTTGATGTTCATCTATAATGATTTGCCTAAATGTTGCATGAGTTGACTTATGAGCATGTTTAAAAGTATTTTGATGATGTTGCCTAAAGTGCTTCTATGAGAAAGTTGCATAATGTGCATTTAGCATAAGTTGTCTATTTGCTTTATGAGGTGATAATGTGAGCATGCTTAATTGAGTTTTGGAGAAGGTTGCATGATGTGCTTTTATCAGAAAACTGCATATTGTGTCCTTTGATGTTATGATAAGCATTAGATGATTTGGAAAAGGAAGTACCTCCAATGAAATGAAATGAGAAATGA
>NW_006238932.1:897418-900521 GCF_000226075.1 Solanum tuberosum | reverse complement strand
AACTTCATTCTTCAAATTAGAATTTCCAAAATCATTTACCTCTCTCAAATATTTCTCTCAAGTTAAAGGAAGAAGAAGGGTGAAGAACTAGGGTTTCAAATTGGAGGCTTCTTTCATCGATTTTCGTGGGCTTTTTCAATATTAAGGTATGGGGACTCTTTATCTTTGATTCCTTTTTCAATCAAAGAGCTAATTCAAAGTATTTTCAAAGTTCTTCAAAAATCCTAAAGTCCTAATTTCGATTCTAGCATGGGTTCTTGCATATAAAGGTTTTAAATGATGATTTATATTGTTATTAATGATTATTAAAGGTTTTTAGAAAGAAATCTCCATGAACCCATGTTTTCTCAAATTCTCTAAATTTCACCATAAAGTGGGTGTATTGATTTTGAGTAGATGATTATAGAATTGTGTTTAGTATGGTATGGGCTCTTCATATATGGTATTATATATGTTGAATTTTGAAGAATTGATGTTGAATTAAAGGATATGAGATTTGAACCTTGAATGGGAAAATAGTGAATCGATCCTTATGTTGATTATTGGATTATGTGTAGCTTTTATTGTATAGCTAAATTCTACTATTATCTATGTTATTCTATTGTGGTATTTTGGAGAATTAAGGATGGTGATTGTGGCTTGGAAAGGATGGTAAGTTGACCTATTTTATGAATAATGTTGAAATTAGTAGGGAATTGAGTAATGTTGGTTATGGCTTTGGAGAATGGTAAGATCGCTTAATTCTCTTAATATTGAAATAATTGTTATTGGTTGGTTTGATCGACCTTTGGTGGAGGTGGTTATTGGTTGTATTATTGTAAACTAAGGCCATGAAGGGCATTATATGAATGTTATTATATTGTTGTATTATTATACACATATGAGGCTATATGTAAAGTCCTATATAAAGCTTTATGTAAAGTTTTATGTGAAGCTATATGTGAATGAGTTTTCTGTGAAGCTATATGTGAATGAGTTTTATGTAAAGCTATATGTGAATGAGTTTTATGTGAAGCTATATGTGAATGAGTTTCATGTGAAGCTATATGTGAAGGTATGATGTGAATGAGTTTTATGTGATCTAGTGATGGTCCTATGTAAAGTGGATAGCATTGTGAGTTAAAGTATGATTTCTCATGATGTATATATTAAATTATGTTAGATTATGAAGTATCCTTACATGAAAATGTTGTGACTTGATTGGTAGACTAAAGTGTCCCTCGTTGTTACTTAAAGTCTTGAATGCATGAATGTGTGAAGTGGGCAAAACTAACAAATGGTGCCCTTTCTAAAAATGCTAAAAGAGGAATTCTAGGCCAACACGTGAATCGGTAGAACTAAGAAATGATGCCCTTTCATAAGTCTAGCTTTCCTAAGTAAATGTATAACCTTGAAGGATGGGCCTTAGGGCGATATTCCCTTCTTGAGTGAAACGATAGACTTAGGGATGGATTGAGCCGGAACGGCATGAAAATCCTTATCTAAGAAAGTTATAAGAGCTATCCTTATGAACCCTGATTGGCTATGACTAAGAAATGGGGCCTTTCTTGGGAAGAGGTACTACGAATTGGTTGAACTTGAAAATGAACCCTCTCTAAGTACATATGTGATTGAATCTTCTATGGGAAATAAGGCTAGCACCGAGTGGATGCGGTTAGGAAGGTGGCCTAGTTGAGTATGAGATTAGGCATAATGAACTTCCTTGGACATCCCCTAAACCATGTGCCTACATGGGTTGCTAACTAGTTCTACCTTTGGCAAGTAGAACAACCTCCACGGAGTAGGATAGACTCCGGATTCCATACCTAGCTAGTATGGTCTATGTCGGTTATGCCTATTCCCATCATGTGGGATGTGCACTCTAGTTATTGGATAGGTTCTACAACGTGTAGGTAGTAGTATGGGATGCTATCTACACATGGCACGAGTAGGCTTTGAAGATACTAAAGTGAGTTCCCTAAGTCTAACGACTATTATGTGAAAGTCCCCTTATGTGCTTGAATGTCTCCAAAATGGTTTCTTAAACAATGTTGGTCTAATGATGTTATGTTGTAAAGGAAATGTCAATATCTAAGGTAATCTTGGGGAACACTTAAGTGTGCTTGAAGAGGTTGTATGGGCGGTCACTTCTTGTCTCACTCAAGTGTGTCTTAAGGTTATATTAGGTAGAGGTCCTATGGTAATGAAATGACATGTGTTCTTTTAAAGTTAAGGATGGATTGTATAAGGACATATGTTGAGTATATGTATGGTTGGCTATGGTCTTATATGTTAATGTTGACTTGTATTATGTCTCTTATACTTGTGAAGTGAAGGTTTTATCAAATGATATGAAAGCATTTACTTCCTTGAAAATGTCCTTTTGGCATGTTTTTGCATGGTCTCCATAATTAGTACTTAATTCTGCTAACCCCTTTCTTTTCCTTTTTGGACTAAAGTGTAGGGATTTGGAGATGATGACATGTCATGGCTTTGATAGGTTTCTAAGTGTTGAAGATGAAGACTTGGTGAGTCCTCATAGATTCGAGGACAATACCCAATATGTTCTTTTATGTCTTTTTAGTATTGTTTAAGTTGTGTACGGGATTAGTCCCGAATTTTGTACTCTAAAGTATTAGATGGTTTGAGACATCATGTATAAAGTCTAGAAAGTCTTCCGCTTGCTATTTTTAATGAAATGTCTTCTTTGTAAAGAAAGTTTTTAAATTCCTTATGGTTTTAGTGTCTATGCGATGAATGAATGCTAAGAGGCTTGTATTAGACCTCTTCGAGGTCGAGTACGCCGGTTACGACTAGGGGGTGCTCCCAGGTCGTAAAATATATTCTTTTAAATCTAGTAATTTCTATTTTCTATAGCTTTTTTCCAAAAAAAAAAAAATTGTTTTAGATAATTAAAATATTTTTAAAATACTAGTCATGCCACAATTACAGGGATAATATATTAATATAAATCCTAAAAAAATGTCTATCTTTTTTTTTAAAAAAAAAAGATCATTTAATTTTTTTGACTAATAATTTTGTCGTCCGCATCATTAGTGATCAAATCTTGGATTGGTGCACCAACTGGAACAACTTTTTTTTAGGATTTATATTAATATATTAT
>NW_006238932.1:896204-897104 GCF_000226075.1 Solanum tuberosum | reverse complement strand
ACTGTTTGTCAGTCGCCTCTCTCCCTCAAACTCTCGCTTGCCACTCTCCCTCTCTCCCTCGCTCTCTCTCTCGCTCGCTCTCTCTGTCGCTCGCCTCTCTTATTTCTGTATGTGGTTACTCAAGCCTAAAACAAAGAGTTCCTAGAAGCTTGGGTTATGTTTTGGAGTCTTATGTGAAAAAGAGCTTTCCATGGTTTCCTTATGTCATGCATGTTTTTAATGAATTCTTGTTAAATGAGAAAATGAGTTTTCATAAATTTATGTTCCTCATGTTGATGTGCATCTATAATGATTTGCCTAAATGTTGCATGAGTTAACTTATGAGCATGTTTAAAAGTGTTTTGATGATGTTGCCTAAAGTGCTTCTATGAGAAAGTTGCATTATGTGCATTTAGCATAAGTTGTCTAGTTGCTTTATAAGGTGTTAATGTGAGCATGCTTAATTGAGTTTTGGAGAAGGTTGCATGATGTGCTTTTATGCGAAAATTGCATATTGTGTCCTTTGATGTTATGATAAGCATGAGATGATTTGGAGAAGGAAGTACCTCCAATGAAATGAAATGAGAAATGAGAAAAGGTAAAGATGATGCATAAGGAGTTAGTAGATGTTGTGCCTACTTTCTTGAATTGCATGAAGTTGTGTGGGACTTTCTATGTGGAGTTGATGTTTCCTCCTATATTTATGCATTTGTATTGATGTTGTATGCAAGTTGATGGGCTATTTACTTGAGTCCTTACCCCATATGTGTTTAAAGTGTCATTCGAGGATTAATGTTCCCAAGTGGGGGATAATGTAACGACTCGGAAAAAAAATGATAGGTTAAGCAAGAGCCTATGACTTTGTGTTGACTTTATAATGAGGCTCTATGAGGGGTTTTTATGTAATTTCGTTTTAATTGT
>NW_006238932.1:867045-896117 GCF_000226075.1 Solanum tuberosum | reverse complement strand
GTATATTAGATCATTTAAATGAGGGTTATAACTTCATTCTTCAAATTAGAATTTCCAAAATCATTTGCCTCTCTCAAATATTTCTCTCAAGTTCAAGGAAGAAGAAGGGTGAAGAATTAGGGTTTCAAATTGGTGGCTTCTTTCATCGATTTTAGTGGGCTTTTTCAATATTAAGGTATTGGGACTCTTTATCTTTGATTCCTTTTTCAATCAAAGAGCTAATTCAAAGTATTTCCAAAGTTCTTCAAAAATCCTAAAGTTCTAATTTCGATTCTAGCATGGGTTATTGCATAAAAAGGTTTTAAATGATGATTTCTATTGTTATTAATGATTATTAAAGGTTTGAGACATCATTTATAAAGTCTAGAAAGTCTTCCGCTTGCTATTTTATTTTTTATGAAATGTTTTCTTGGTAAAGAAAGTTTTAAATTCCTTATGGTTTTAGTGTCTATGCAATGAATAAATGCTAAGAGGCTTGTATTAGACCTCTTCGAGGTCGAGTACACCGGTTACGACTAGGGGGGTGCTCCCGGGTAGTGACACAAAGTCTTAAACATAAAGGAACTAGAACAATAAGAGTCTTTGTCCTCGATCTATGAGGACATACCAAGTCTTGGAGGAAAACTCTATCCAAGCACTTCAACTTCTAGCTAGAAACGATCACTTGCCGGAACCTACACTTGTAGTAAAAATAGAAAAATATAGGTTAGCACACAAAAATGTACCAAGTATGATGACCATGCAAAAACATGCTTTAAAAGGGAAATTTTGTTGAAAGTCATGCTTTATGCCATTTTAGATAAAACTTCATGACTACAAGTATAAGAGGCATAATACAAGTCACAACCAACATACAAGACATTATCCACATTATAAACATGTTCAACATATAAACACATTACCTTTACCTTTTTACCTTCACCCAAAGTAACCCTCAAGTAACACTTTGTGCAATGTATAGATAGCGTCTCATACCACTATCCACACCTACGCATCACCCTAAGGTCACCAAAAGTGAACTCACCATTTATCATGCTTCATGTTACAAGTAATCATGCTCAACTAGTACCAACATACAACACATAAGAACATGAGTCAAGTAAGTCATCTCATCATCTTAGGACCTATATCTAAAGTTACCCTAAGATACACCTAAGTAAGACATCAAGTGGCAGCCCATACTACCACTTCATACACACCTAGGTGTTCCTCAAAGCTACAATAAATAAGAACCTTTACAATTCAACACAACATGCTAAGTAACTCATTTCATCAATATAATCTACTCATTCATCATTTCATTTAGACAATAAGTCAACCATCTTCATTAGATTCATTTAGGACACATTCATGCATTTAGAGGACTTTCACACATATAGTCCTTAGGACTTAGAGAACTCACTATAGCACATTCAAAGCCTACTCGTGCAATATATAGATAGCATCCCATACTACTACCTACACTTTGTAGTACCTATCAAGTAACTAGAGTGCACATCTCACATGATGGTAATAGGCATTAACCGACATAGACCATGAGACCTAATCATGGAATTCGGTGTCATGAACCCACACCGTGGAGGGTGTTCTACTTGCCAAGGGTAGAACTAGTACACATCCTATGTTGGCACATAGTTTATGGGATATCCAAAGATGTTCATTGGACTCTAGCCTAACGTGGGGAAGAGCCACCATCTTAACCATATCCACTAGGTGCTTAGCCTCCATTCCCATAGAGTAGTTTCATTCTCATTAGTGTACTTGAGAAGGCCACCAACGTTAGGCCTACCGACCCAAAGTACTTCTACCAAGAAGGGCCACCACCAATAGGCCTACCATTTCTATTCTTCATAAAGGATAGCTCATTGATCTTCCTAGAGAGAGCCACCACCATTAGGTCTATCATCTCTAGGTTCATCATTTTCACACAAGAAGGAGGCCACCACCATTAGGTATACCGCTTCAAGGTTTCACATTCACATTGGGGTTCTAGACTCACTATGAAGGGCCACCAACTTTTAGGTCTACCGGTTCAAGTCATAGTCTAAAATACCTCATTAGTCATTTATAGAAAGGCTACCAACGTTAGGTCTATCAATTCAAGACAAGCATTCATTCATTCATTCATTTATGAAAAGGCTACCAACACTAGGTCTACCAACTCAAGACATTAAGACTTTAAGTCAAGATACATTCATTACTCAAGAGAAGGATGTCTAAGCCAACCAAGTCAAGAGATCACATTCAATATAGCTTTCATTTATCAAGGAGAGGTCACCTAAGTCTACCAAACCAAGATACAACATTACATTCTAGAAACCCTTCACATTGCATCATCAACATTCATGAGTGTCAAACTGAGAAATAGGCTTTCAATACAAACACAAATACATTGAATACATGTTCACCATTCTATCTTTGAATCACATGTAAATCCTTCACCTTATACATTCACATATACAATAACATGATAATACTTCAATTCATCAAACTATGCCTTCAAGGCCATGATCACAATATACTTATTAAGTAAACACCTCCTCATTTCAAGTGGATCAACAATTCAAGTTCAATTCTACATTAACATTAAATTAGGTCAAACTTACCCTTTTAAGGCTATGACCACAAATTCTCAATTCACCATAATTAGACATATATAATGATACAAATCAACAATCTAAATCAATATACACATAAATCCATCATCATTCATTCATAATCAACAAACCCACTTCATAAGGCCAAATTTAGGAATTTAGAGAAATCATGGGTTCATATAGTTTTTCACCTTAAAATCATCAATTAAACATCAATGTAATCATAGTTTATCAATTGAAAACGTTTGATGCAAGAACCCATGAGATTGACTGAAATCTAGGTTTTTGGTGAAACATGAAAACCTTGAAAACATCTTTGGAGTTGACTCTAGGGTAAAAACTAACCCTAGATAAAGGATCACCATACCTTATACTTGGATAATCCCACGAAATTGAAGTAGAAACGCCTTGAAATCCCCAACCCTAGATAGAACTTGACCTTGATCTCCAATGGAGTTCTAGAGAGAACTCTTTAGGAAGGAAGGGTTTTGTTTTAGGGAAATTTTGAAGAATGAATTCTAAATTAGGATATTAAGGTTTCAATACACTTAAAATATGTTAAAATACTTGAAATAATCGTCCACACATTAATTGGGACTTGGGGTGAATTTACTTTCGCCCCTCACTTGGCCGAACTTGCACTAGCAAAACATTTCCCATCCATAGATCAAATCCATGGATCGTGGATTGGTTGACGGCTCGTGCTATCAATCCATGGTTTGGGACTGAGACTTGGTTTTGGCTATCATGACCTACGGAGGCCATCCACGACCCGTGGATGGACCTATGGGGCGTGAACCCCATCCGTAGGTCACCCTAAGTTGGCAAACCCACTTGATTCAAGGGGTTTTAGGGGTTAGACTTGGGGTCCTCCTCAAGGACCCTTAGGGTGGTCCTTGGGGAGTCGTACCTTGACGTTCAACCCCTAACACCTCAACCATGACTCGGGACAACATGAAACACCATCAAAACTCAAGACGAACACATCCCCCACTTAGGAACATTCGTCCTCGAATGACACTTAAAACACATTAAGGGTAACGACTCAAGACTAGCATCCCACAATCATGCATGCAATATCAATAAAATGAACATAACTAGGAGGAAACATCTAATCCACGTCATAAAGGCTCAAACAACTTCATGCAATTGAATAAAATAGGCACAACATCTACCAACTCATTATGCATCAAAGATTCACATTTCTCATTATATTGGAGGAACTTCCTTCTCCAAATCACATCATGCTCATTAAAACATCTTTAGGCACATTATGCAAATTCCTCATAAAGGCATATTATGCAATTCTTTCAAGAACACATTTAAGCATGCTCAACAAGTCAACTCATGAAATATTTAGGCAACTCATCATAGATGCATATAAACATGAGAAACACAATTTGAAAACTCATTTTCTCAACTATACAAGAATTCAATTAGAACATGCACAACATAAAGAGACTATGGAAACTCATATTCACACAAGACTCCAAAACATGCAACAAGCTACTAGCAACTCTAGGTCTCAAGCTTGAATAAGAATAGAAGGAAAGATATAAGGACATCAACACTCTCAACAACCTTACTATTCAACATATCATCCCCCACTTAGGAGAAACCCCAACTAAGGCTATCATGAAACAACACAAGGACCTCATCACAAAAAGAAGGAACTATAACTTACCGGTACCTTCATCTGGATTAGCTCCCTTGTCCTTGTTAGCTTGAAGCACATAGAAACAGTTATTCTTTGGAGCATCAAAATTTGGGCCATTAAGAGAAGCTTGTATGGCCTCCCTTTCTCTAGCCGTAGGAGTAGGACAATCTTTCACTTGGTAATCATTCTTCCCATAACCATAGCACCTACTAGTATCGCCTAGACACTTCCCATGACGCTTCTTTCCACAATTATGACAAGTAGGTTTAGCAAATTGAGAACCACTAACTCTTTCTTGGGTAACCTTAGGAGCACTTGAAGAATCTTGGTTAGGAGCTCCCTTCTTGAACCTAGGTTGACCTTGCTCATCGAATCTACCCCTCTTCAAATCCTTATCCACCCTCTTAACCTTGGACTCCTCAATAGATTGATCATACACAACAAGTCTAGAGATATTCATATCACCATGGAGCATCGTCGTACGGTACTCTTCCTTAACTAGGTCGGATACACCGGTAACAAACCTACTCATATCATCTCTAGGGTTAGACACCAAGGATAGAGCATACTTAGACAATAGGGTAAACTTCAAGGAATACTCCTCAACACTCATGTTACTTTGCCTAAGGTTTATAAACTCCTCAACCTTACACCCCCTCTTCTCACGGGGAAAGTACTTACCAAGGAAGGCTCTCTTAAACTCCTCTCATTCTATAGGACCCGCTTCAACCGGCCTATTGTCTTTTCATTGAGTGAACCACACTTGGGCCACATCTTTCAATTGGTAGGAAGCCAACTCCGCCTTCTCCCTAGAAGTTACTCCCATAGCATCTACTATCTTATAAATTTCATCCAAGAATTCTTGGGGATCTTCTCCCGTTCTAGAGCCAAGAAAGATAGGAGGATTCATCCTTACAAAGCTTCTCAACCTTAAGGCCACGGCACACTCATTAGCATTCACCCTAGGCCCCACATCCCTATTCACTTGAACTGTCATGGCTCGGGCTAGGGTTAGAAAAGCCGTCCTAATCTCCTCATTAGGCATGTCCGGGGGAACCACCAGAACTTCATTCTATTGATTGCCTAGAGGAACTTGGTCACCTTGAAGACCTTGATCACCTTGGGAAGGAACACCCTCATTCACCATCTCTTCTTCCACCCTTCTTGGGTTAGCCCTTGTATTCATATCATATAAACACAAGAGAAGGATAAGGAAAAGGACACTTCTAGAACTTCACTCCAAGGCACGACTTCAAGAATATGAAAGAAGTGTAACTTCTAACGTCCTATAGCCTCTCGCTCAAAGATGTGTCGCAACTCACACAGATGAACAAGACTCTACTAGACATGGCTTGTGAGAATTTGATCCTAAAAACCATTTCCAAAATCTTATTATTTGATACCAAATTTCACGACCCGAGAACACCCCCTAGTCGTAAAATAAAGTACTCGACCCCGAAGGGGTCTAATACAAGTCTCTTAGATCATTCATTGCATAGAGAATAGAAAATAGTGCGGAATTAAAACTTTATTCAAAACCAAACTATTAAAAACTCTTTCATAAAGCAGCGGAAATACTAAGTCTCACATGGCCATCTTAAGACAAACTTTAACAAGAGAGGGTCACGGCCCTTTAAAATAGAAAATACTAGAATGTCTATTACAAAGTCTTAAACATAAAGGAACTAGAACAATAAGAATCTTTGTCCTCGATCTATGAGGACATACCAAGTCTTGGAGGAAAACTCTATCCAAGCACTTCAACTTCTAGCTAGAAACGATCACTTGCCGGAACCTACACTTGTAGTAAAAATAGGAAAATATGGGTTAGCACACAAAAATGTACCAAGTATGATGACCATGCAAAAACATGCTTTAAAAGGGACATTTTGTTGAAAGTCATGATTTATTCCATTTTAGATAAAACTTCATGACTACAAGTATAACAGGCATAATACAAGTCACAACCAACATACAAGACATTATCCACATTATAGACATGTTCAGCATAAAAACCTATTACCTTTACATGTTCACCTTCACCCCAAGAAACCCTCCAGTAACACTTTGTGCAATGTATGGATAGCGTCCCATACCACTATCCACACCTAAGCATTACCCTAAGGTCACCAAAAGTGAACTCACCATTAATCATACTTCATAATACAAGTAATCATGCTCAACTAGTACCAACATACAACACATAAGAACATGAGTCAAGTAAGTCATCTCATCATCTTAGGACCTATATCTAAAGTTACCCTAAGATACACCTAAGTAAGACATCAAGTGGCATCCCATACTGCCTCTTCATATACACCTAGGTGTTCCTCAAGGCTACAATAAATAAGAACCTTTACAATTCAACACAACATGCTAAGTAACTCATTTCGTCAATATAAGCTACTCACACATCATTTCATTTAGACAATAAGTCAACCATCTTCATTAGATTCATTTAGGACACATTCATGCATTTAGAGGACTTTCACACATTTAGTCCTTAGGACTTAGAGAACTCACTATAGCACCTTCAAGGCCTACTCGTGCAATATATAGATAGCATCCAATACTACTACCTACACTTTGTAGTACCTATCAAGTAACTAGAGTGCATATCTCACATGATGGGAATAGGTATTAACCGACATAGACCATGAGACCTAATCATGGAATCTGGTGTCATGAACCCACACCGTGGAGGGTGTTCTACTTGCCAAGGGTAGAACTAGTACACATCCTATGTAGGCACATAGTTTATGGAATATCCAAAGATGTTCATTGGACTCTAGCTTAACGTGGGGAAGAGCCACCATCTTAACCATATACACTCGATGCTTATCCTCAATTCCCATAGAGTAGTTTCATTCAAGTTAGTGTACTTGAGAAGGCCACCAATATTAGGCTTACCAATCCAAAGTACTTCTACCAAGAAGGGCCACCACCAATAGGCCTACCGTTTCTAGGTTCATTAAGGATAGCTCTTTGATCTTCCTAGAGAGAGCCACCACCATTAGGTCTACCATCTCTAGGTTCATCATTTCACACAAGAAGGAGGCCACCACCATTAGGTATACCGCTTCAAGGTTTCACATTCACATTGGGTTCTAGACTCACTATGAAGGGCCACCAACTTTTGGTCTACCGGTTCAAGTCATAGTCTAAAATACCTCATTAGTTATTTATAGAAAGGCTATCAATGTTAGGTCAACCAATTCAAGACAATCATTCATTCATTCATTTATGAAGAGGCTACCAACACTAGGTCTACCAACTCAAGACACTAAGACATTAAATAAAGATACATTCATTACTCAAGAGAAGGATGCCTAAGCCTATTAAGTCAAGAGATCACATTCAATATAGCTTTCATTTATCAAGGAGATATCACCTAAGTCTACCAAGCCAAGATACAACATTACATTATAGAAACCCTTCACATTGCATCATCAACATCATGAGTGTCAAATTGAGAAATAGTCTTTCAATACTAACACAAATACATTGAATACATGTTCATCATTCAATCCTTGAATCACATGTAAATCCTTCACCTTATACATTCACATATACAATAACATGATAATACTTCAATTCATCAAACTATGCCTTCAAGGCCATGTCACAATATACTTAGTAAGGGAAGTATATTTTGAAAAATGAATTCTAAATTAGGATGTTAATGTTTTAATACACTTAAATTATGTTAAAATACTTAAAATAACCGTCTACACATTAATAGGGACTTGGGGTGAATTTACCAATTAACCCCTCACTTGGCCGAACTTGCACCAGCAAAATAGTTCCCATCCACGGATCCAATCCACGGATCGTGGATTGGTTGATGGCTCGCGCTGTCAATCTGTGGTTTGGGATTGAGACTTGGTTTTGGGTCTCATGACCTACGGAGGCCATCCACGACCCGTGGATGGACCTACAGGGCGTGAACCCCATATGTAGGTCACCCTAAGTTGGCAAACCCACTTCATTTAAGGGGTTTTAGGGGTTAGACTTGGGTCCTTGGGGTGTCGTACCTTAGAATTGAGCACACCATCCGCATCAAGAGTGTTCTCTTGTGTCTTACCAATCGCAGTCTTCTTTCTAAGTTCGTCCAAATTCTCATCTTCAAATTGTTTGGCGTTGATCTCTTCAATGAAAGTGGCCCTTACCTCAAAACTAGCTAACATCCCACCTCTTTCTGAGATGCCCAACTAAATGAACTTAGACTCTAAGTTCTGAATTTCTTTAGCCAAAGGTCGTTTGGATACACTCAAGCAAGCTAAGCTACCCATACTCACCACTTTTTGACTCAAAGCGTCTGCCACCACATTAGCCTTGCCCGGATGGTATTGAATGGTGACATCATAATCTTTAAGTAACTCCATCCACTTTCGTTGTCTCAAATTCAGATTCTTTTAAGTGAACACATGCTGCAAACTATGATGATCGGTAAACACTTCACACTTAACACCATAAAGGTAATGACGCCATATCTTAAGAGCAAACACTACTGCTGCCAATTCTAAATCATGTGTTGGATAATTCCTCTCATGCACCTTCAATTAACGCGAGGCATAAGCTATAACATTCTTATCCTGCATCAACACAGCACCCAAACCAGAATGTGAAGCATCACAATAAATAATAAAATCTTTACCTTCCACCAGTAATGCTAGGATAGGTGCGGATGTCAAGAGAGTCTTGAGCTTTTGAAAGCTCTCCTCACATTTTTCAGTCCATTCAAATGGTATCTCCTTTTTGGTCAAATTAGTCAAGTGTGTGGCAATAGAAGCAAAGTTCTTCACAAATTAACGATAATAGGTAGTGAGTCCCACAAAACTCCTAACTTCCGTCATATAGCTAGGCCGAACCCAATTCTTAACCGCCTCAATCTTTTGAGGATCTACCATTACACCTGCTTTTTAAACTATATGCCCCAAAAATGCAACCAATTTCAACCAAAATTCACACTTAAAAAATTTAGCATACAACCTTTGTTTCCCAAGAATACCCAAAACAATACGAAGATGGTTGGCATGCTCTTCCTTACTTTCTGAATAAACCAAAATATCATCAATAAAGACTATGACGAAAGAATCAAGAAATGGCTTGAACACCCATTCATTAAACTCATGAAAGTTGCAGGCCCATTGGTCAAACCAAAAGACATAACCAAAAACTCATAGTGCCCAAACGAGTTCTAAACGTCGTTTTAGGGACATCTTCCGGCGTAATTTTTAATTGATGGTAACAGGATCTTAGATCAATCTTAGATAAAAACAGTTGCCCCTTGCAATTGGTCAAAGAGATCATCTATTTGAGTCAAAGGGTACTTATTTCGAACAATGACCCTAATCAATTGCCGATAATCTATACACATTCTCATACTACCATCCTTCTTCTTATTAAACAAAATTGGAGCATCCCATGGAGAAGCACTAGGGCGAATAAATCTATTATCAAGAAACTCTTGGATTTGGGACTTAAGCTCTCTTAATTCTGCTGGGGCCTGCGATATGGAGGGATAGAAATGGGGACCGTACCAGGCTCTAAATTAATGCAAAAAGTTATATCTATCCGGAGGCATACCAGGCAAATCATTAGGAAACACTTCACTAAATTCAGACACCACAGGAATAGACTCAATGGATGGAGCCTCAATCTCAACATCCCTAATAATGAGCCAAATAAGTCAAACAACCCTGCTTCACTAATTTACTAGCCCGAATGGAGGATATAATCTTAGCTTGTTTAGGCTTGTACACTCCTTCCCACTCTAATTTTTCCCTTCCCGGAATTTCTAGAGTTACAGACTTAGTATTACAATTAAGCACATCATAATAGGGGGACAACCAAGTCATGCCTAAGATTATGTCAAAGTCAGTCATATCCAAAATCACCAAATCAGCCCAAGTCTAATAACCCATAAAGAAAATAGCACAAGCACGATAGACATGGGTAGCTACGACTAAATCTCGAACCGGGGTAGAAACACGAATAGGGGCATCAAGAATATCACAAATCATATCAAAATCTGAGGCAAATCTCATGGATACATATGAATAAGTAGAACTCGGATCAAATAACACATTAGCCATTCGGACACAGACAAGAATAGTACCTGTGATCACCACGTCGGACCCCTCCTCCTCATTCTTGCCCGAAAAAGCATAACATTGAGCCCTATCATCTTGACGAGCCACTTCCCTACCTAGTTGCGCGTTACCATTACCATTTCCTCTACCCCCACGACCGCATTGATTACCTCTTCGCCCACCTTATGGACGTCCTCTACCATTATTACCATTCCCAGTGGGTACCATTTCTCTAGACGGCTGCTGCGCGGCATTTAACACACGTGGATGGGGACAATCTCTCCTGATATGCCCAGGTTCTCCAAAATTGTAGCAAGTACAATCAAAAGATGGTTTGCCGCCCATCGAAGACGCGACTCCCTGGTAATCCTAAAAATTATAAGATAAAGTGCCCAAGTAGTTACCTGTAGAGGCGGGCATAGCGAACTGAATTGGCTTGGCTGCAAGCGTTGGCCACCTTAAACCTCTAGAATAAGAACCTTAGAAGTTACCTAAATTCTTGGCCCTTTTTGCCAACGCCTTAGCTTGACCGTCTTGCCTCACCCCATCCACTTTGTTAATATAGTCTGTCACCTCATTAAACTCCTCCCAGCAGAAGTCATATGAACAAATAATACTTGCAACTTAGAATTCAATCCTCTAATAAACAAACGAATCATCTCCTCCTCTGTAGTAACCAATTGAGTATCATATCTAGACAGAGCATGGAACTTGGCCTCATAAGCAGCCACAGACATACCACCTTGTTCCAAAGCCATAAACTCATCTTTTTAACGATGTCTCAAAGTTCTAGGAACATACTTTTCTAGAAACAGAGCATGAAATTGGGTCCAAGTAAGTAGAGGTAAAGTAGAAGATCTGCATTCCATGTAAACTCTCCACCACTGCTTAGCCTCACCTTGAAAATGAAAGGACACGAACTCAACCCCATGTTGATGGACAATTCCCAACTTATGAAGCCTCTCATAGCAATCTAAGATGAACTCATAAGCATCCTCACTCTCAAAACCCAGAAACACCGGAGGTTTTAGCTTCAAAAACTTAGTCAACATTTTATGCTCATTACCAGTCATAACATAACCTAACAAAGGGCGGAAGAAAGCATCATTACCTCCAGTCCCGCCCACATTAGGCATAGTAGTGCTAGCAACAAGAGGATTAGTAGGAGCTTGAGTTGCTTGAACAGAAGAAAGCTCTCCATGACCAACCAACCCTTTCAAAAATGACATGATTTGTCGAGCTTACACAGAGTCTATGGTTTGAAATTCGGTAGTCTCAACCTGCACCTCTTCCTCTTGTCCAACCTCCTCAACATTCTCAACATCAATATCCTCATCTATCTCTTCATGTTGTACAGGGGGGCTCATTCACAAGAGCTCCATTTCCAGTAGGTGCGACTCTTCCACGGCCTCTACCCCTAGCTCTTTCTCTACCCCTGCCTCGACCGCGACCTCTCACTGCAGATTCCTCAACTGGAGCATTGATGGGAGCTATGGGCCTGACATCGTTATACCTAGTATTAACCATCTACGAACAGAAGAGTGAAAGAGGTTAGATACCAATTTGAAACGACAAAAACCAATTGGAATCAAGTTATAGCACGAAAGGAGACAACAGAAAATAGAGAGATTTCCTAAAGTCCTATAGCCTCTCAAAGAAAAGTAAAGACGTCCCGTACCGTTCCGCGATACTCGACTAGACTCGTTTTGGTGCATCGAGATCAACAAACCTAGGCTCTGATACCAAATTTGTCACGACACAAACCATCATGATTGGCACCCACACTAACACTCCGGTGGGAGAACCACTACTACAACCAAAACCAAGCAACTAAAGCAATAACAAAGGCATTTAAGTCAAATACTAAGGAAAGAAAAATAGAGCTCCCATAAACTCTAACAAAATTCTAACAATAATAAACTAACAATGCGGAAGAATAACCTAGAACCTGGAAGTCAATGTACCAAAACATCTAACATGAACCAAGGCTAAACAAGAAGGGATGCAACCCCAATCTAATGAACTAATCAACTAACTAGAACATAAGTCTAAGTCTGAAAATGGAAGACATAGACGAAAGAGAACTAATGGCAGCCCGGAAGAATTGGCTTACCCTTGAATTCGAACGATCACTGATATCCTAAGCGAGGTCTGTCAGTAGCCGCTTTAAGATGCTCTGTACTCAACAAAAATAAGAGCAAGTGAAGTATCAGTACACAACCACAGTGTACTGGTAGAATCGCGCGGCTATCCCACTAAGTGCAACATAAGCAAGTCAAGACAACAATATAATCACATGCATAATAGCAACATTTACGAACAACGATCAGTTTCACATTTTATATCACATTATTGGTTCTCTCATGGAACCCAAACCCAAATAGTTAGCATATCAAAACGTGGTACCCGATCCCATAATTAAGCTAGAACGTGGCAACCGATCCCATTTTTCTCCCAGAATGTGGCAACCGATCCAATTTAGTTATGCTTCGTGGCAACCGATCCATTCAACACACCACAATCACAAACACAAGTATATCCTCAAGATCATACATTTAAGTCATGATTTCA
The DNA here is from genome assembly GCF_000226075.1 of Solanum tuberosum. NCBI lineage: Eukaryota > Viridiplantae > Streptophyta > Magnoliopsida > Solanales > Solanaceae > Solanum > Solanum tuberosum. The sequence goes on along the minus strand of NW_006238932.1, from coordinate 883,197 downwards.
TGGCAATGATAATTCATCTATCTCATTTACAACAAGTGTGATCAACATTGCAACATTCATACATATACAAGTATCATAATGAAGCAAGAACAAGCATACATCACACAATCATAGAATCACAACCATCACCTACCTCGAACAAGCTTGAAACCCTAAGAAACTTGATCATTCCCTTTCTGGATTCATTCCTCTTGTTCTTGGTCTACAAATAATCAATAAAATACGGGAATCAAAAAACAATAATTAATTACCCGGATTACTAACAGTTCTATGAACCCTAGATCAAATCCATGATCTCAATTATCCAATTTAGGGTTGTTTCCACCATAGAATCTATAACAAAACTCTCTCCCATCAATATTCACCCATTCTATTACGTTCTACGGATCGAAAAATGGATTCAGGGGGTGAAAAGCTTACCTTTAGCCTCAAAAATGATGAAAAATGAATAAGAGTCGTCTGGGGTCATTCCTTAGCTCTAAAAGTCGATAACTGCCAAATAAGGTCATTTAGGGGTTTATTAACGACTTTAACTCGCGTCTGGCCCGCCACAGCAGCCACGCCAGAGTGACCGAATTCCCCTCCAAGGTGGGTTGCACGAGACAGTGAGCTAATTAAAGAATTCCAAAATCCCCATTTCACAACACACCTCTAACCCACAACGCTCGGAACATACCCTTCACGCTAAGATCGATTCTAGGAGTTCTACTCGCCCGAATTCAATTCTGTAAAGTCATACGGGTTCCTTAACAAGTTATCTAACTACTCATGAAATCAAAATCATGATTAACTCACCCGATGTTACCAGTCATACGAAAAAGTTTTTCGACCCAAATTTTTTTTTTCTGTTGGCTTTTCTATAACGACAGAACCTGGTCGTTACATGTTGTATATGATATCGTATTGGTATACTTCATGGTGTCTTAGTTTGTATATTATATGGTATATGTTGAGTTTTTAGTAAGGTTAATATACGGTTCTATGAAGCATAAACGTATAACAATTAACAAAAATTAAGTACCTACATTTTAAGTTGTACAATGATAAAACTATACACATTTTGTTAATTTGATATCAAATGACATAAAAATAATTACCCAACTGTAGAAAGTAAGTAATACCAATAAAACAGTTATTATTATAATAAAAACATTATGGTATCTGTAAGGTTAACCAATTATTTAACCAAAAAACGTAACATAAACCGTTAACCAAACTGCATAACAAAATCATAAAGTTAAATTGAATGTTCAAGCATAGTCTTCTGACTAATTTCCTTTTGAACACCTGGTTGAACATTTGACAACTTTTTCCTCAACCCTCCGTAATACTCGGTCCACCCAACTTGCTTGTCACCTTTCCATTGACTTCATTTTCACTAATTTCACCATCATCTAACTTTTTTCAAGGCATAATTCCAAAGCAAGGCAGCATATCCCATACGAAATAATGTTGATTCAAATATGTCAGTGTGATGTCATTATTGCCTTGGCGAAAATTCTCAGCATATAAACAAGTGAATAATCCACAATCACAACAAAAAAACTAAAAATATATAAAAATAATTTAATAAGAATTAACCAAAACCTAAATATTAACATAAGCAAAAATTACTTACTTTGTTCCTTCCAATTGTTGTTTAATGCCATCACGAACCATGTATGCCAAAGGATCAGTAAAAGCATAGTCTGCATATTCTTCTGAATTCTTCCGGTCAATGTCATTTCTTTTTTCATAAAATTCAGTACTCATTAAGAATAAGGGAATAATGTGTGAAATTTTTTTCACCACTTACTCAACAATTATTTTGTGAGCAGACCCCACTGTTTCTAAGGAATCAAAAACATAAAGGCACCTACTGTGTATGGAAAATACAACCATAATCCAGTGAAATTTCTCATAAACATTGACAGGAATGTAAAAAAATCAACTTTATCCCATGGGTTATAACAAAGTATTTTGTATCCTCTAATGTATTGAGCAACTTTATGGTCTGGTGTTATAAAGTTGTTGTTTTTCTTGCTTTTCTCCCAGACATTGTGTATTTGATCAACCCATTGGATGAAATAAAAGTCAGTTGTGGTAACTCTTTTTTGACTTTCAGTTCCATGCTTGCATTTTTTGCTCAAGCAATACATGATCACATTTATTTGCTGTAAATAATATAGTATTTATGCGTAACATTAACGTCTTTAATGAGAACTAAAAAATGCATAACAAATTCAATAAATAGTGTAAGTTGTGTGTATAAATGAATTACCGAGTTTGACTAAGCTTGCCCTGTAGCTACCATGGTGTGAAACCAATCCATCATGGCAACTCTCTCAATTCCAACCTCAAAAGGAGGTTTGATGACATTCTTTGCTATGGTAAAACATTGGCTTTCCTAAGAAAAATGACAAGAAAAATTTACTCATTTCAATAACAAAGTACTATTAAAATTGTAAATTCATAATATTGTACTCACCTGCCGCGTTTCTTAGATAATTTGTCATTGTACCACTGAATGTTTTTATTAGGTTCGTATCGACATCAAAATCATTGCAATTAACAAAAGGGTGTTTAATTGAAAAATAGACCGGTCTATTTTCATATGTACCACCAGAGTCAATCAGATCAGTGTACGGTGATTGAGCATACTTTTCAGGAGCCTTTTTACTCACTTGTTCAATTGGTGTCACGTGTGTTGCTTCAGCCTCCAGAGCAACAAGTTGTGACTCCCTAAGAGGTGGCTCATCAAAGTCAACGAATGTTGGTGTCTCATGTGAGGATGTTTTCAACTTTCCAGAAACAAGACCTATTTAAAATGTATAAAGTAATTTACTATACATTGTTTATATATGCATATTAATAGGTGATTAATGAGCAAAAAACAAACATGCTTACTTGTATCTACCATCGCATTCTCATAAATGGTATCATCATGAAGAGAATCAATAATAGATTCATTGATTGGTATATCATTCACGTTGTGAATTTGAACATCATCATTTTCTCTTGTGTGGACATCAAACACAACCTTAACATTCTCAACAATCTATCAAACTACAGATGAATGTATCAGATTTGCACCATATTACATATATAAACCACTGTATACACCAATTACAACTACACCATTTTAAATACCTAAATCATTGTATACACCACTTAACATAAAAGGATAGTTAGTTTATTCGATGAATATACCAATACTACATTTACCATGTATGCACCATTGTATGAACCAATACATCATGTTACTATTTCATTTTAGTATAACTTACATCAATATCATAGTATAAGGACCTAAATTACATTATATCCCTATTTTTTTCAATTTATAAAAATCCCTAAAAATCAATGTTATCCGGATATATAGCAAACAAGTTGGATACATTAAATCTGATACATTAAAACAAATTTAGTTACACTTTTAAAGGAAAGAGAATATAAAATTGATTGTGAGTTCCCCAAATTAAGTTAATCTAGTTGATTTCAATCTCTCCCAAATCTTAAAAGATTCAATCAAATCAAAATTAAAATTTTCTTCTTTCAATTTTCTTCCAAATCCCCCCACCTTCAATTCAAAATTCAAATTTTCTTCTCTCAATTCTATTCCAAATCGTCTAGCTTCAAACAATTCAAATTTTCTTCTTTCAATTCTTACCCAAATCATAATAGATTAAAAAAGTCGAAAACAATAGCTAATACATGATGACTACATTCAAGAGTCTGGGAAAACAAGGTGAGTTATGAACGATACATAAGTGATGGATTTCAAATTTATTCTCCCAATTCGCCGAAGAACCTTCCAATTTTGATTCAAAATTATCAAAAAAAATTAGAAGATACATCATGAATATTTTGATTTTGCTGAGACAGGGAAGAATCTGAAGAGAAAAAAGATCTAACATTCAAGAATATGGAAAAAATATGAGCTTCGATTTCCAATGTATAAAATAGATCAGAGCTTTAATTTCATAGTAAAATAGATCTGACAATTAGAGGTATGGAATTACACATATTGTGTTGTTAATTTGATTTTTTGTTTGTGTTTTCAAGATGACTATACAATCGTGATACATTAGTATTGATGTATCTTGTATAAATTGATAAGTACTATACTCCAATTAATTAGATACATTAAATAAGTAATTTTGCATTTAACGTGTTTGCTTAGATATCAACAAATTACTATGTGATACATGTAGTATTAATTTAAATTATTATATCATGACCAAATATTTAGCATGTTACCTTACTATTTTTGTATCTTGTTGTGTTTGTGAAATACTATACTTTATAGATGATACATTGTACATGTAATTTGTTGTAAAAGTATCAAAATATTCAAGAATGAGGATATGTATCAGATTATAGTTATACTTTGTACCTGATATTAAGTATAAGTTAGTTGTTTGATTGCTTGTGATTGATTCATAAAAATAATTGTTTTATAGAATGTATCACTAATTTCTTTAATGTTAACAGGTTGTTGCATCAACTGAGTATCTTTATTCAGTCTATGATTCTGACAGAAAATACATTGCTTGTCTTGAAAGATAAATATGCAATTGTGGAAAATTTCAAGTTGATAAGATACATTTTTTATATAGTGTATTATTTTATACTTGATATTAATGAATCTTAAACAATAAGGTTGTGAAAGAAGGGTGTATGTAAGCTAAAATAAAGTGTATCTATAAATGTATCATTTTGTAGTTGATACTAATGTATTTGATACAATAAGATTATCAGTTTTTACGTATTTATGTATCAAGATACTTAATCTGATACATAGTGCTTTATCAAAATAAACTAAATACATTGAAAATTAAGTATCATATGCATAGAACAAAAAACGGCTGTAGCAGTGATCTATCAAATCAGTAATAACACTAATAAAGACTAATTTAAGAATCAAAATAAATGAGATACATTAAAAATTTGTGTCTTTGACAGTGATGATCGTGTAATGACAGATCCAACTTTTTCCTTTTCTTTTTTGAACGATTTTTCTACGATAGATTTAAAACTCGGACATGCATCCTTCTTCGACTTCTCCAGTCTCAAATTCTTCATGAATAATGGATTGATTCTTTATTTATAACTATTTTGAATAAAATCTTCATCATTATGGATCTCAATGTTTACCTTTGACTTCGAGTTCTCAATGTTAACATTCATCATTATTAACGGATCATGTAGTTTTTTAATCTGTTTCTAAGCCCATCACATTTCACCGAAATCAAAAACACAATGAATATTAGAAGAATTTAACTGCGTAATACCAAGATTAAATTATGTATCGGCATTTTCAAGAACAAAAAAAATTAAAAAATTAAAAGAAGAACAGAGAGTTGAAGATGATGAAAAAGGTACCTAAATTGAAGTGGAAATGTTTTGACAATTAAGAAACTATTTTTAAATATTAAACGTGAATGAGAAAATAATTGCTAAGGTTATGTGACTAAAAATGGGGAGTGATTTGTGGAGTGAAATAAGGAAGAGATAAACATTATTTTTGGGAGTTAGGATTTACAAGAAATTTTGGAGGATTCCAGTAACTCCCAGCCTTAAAGGCTAATAATAAGAAATTGTTGAATGGTCACTTTCCATTAGTAATTTTTCAAAAATGTACTCTTTGGAAATCTTGCAAATGAGCAAGTCTCTAACGAGCTATAGTCAAGGTTTAAAACGTACCCATGGATATTGAGCTTTGATTTGTCGTACATTTTGAAGTTTGAAACTTAAAATTTTGAGTTTTTAAAATTGTGATTTTTAAAGCTTGAAATTTTATTTGGACATGCATTTCTACTTGGAAAAAATTTAAAATTTTAAAAGTGAAACTGAAACTTTTTCTTTTTATGATAGATTTTTAAAATATGATACAAAATCTATTATCAAACGCTCACTTAATTCAAAAATTTTGATATAAATCTTACAACTATATAATAAAAAATGTCCCCCAGTAACGTGGAACAAGAAAGGGAATATATGTAATGAGTTATACTATTAAATTCATTAATAGGGAAGAGAAAAAATAAGAAATTCAAAAATATATTGATGAAAGTAATTGTAGAGAGATTTGTGGAGTGAAAAAAGGAAGGAAAATCATGGGTAGGAGATTTCAAATTAATGTATCCGGAAAAAGAAATGATTGGAGTAAAAAAATGGGATTTTTGATATCTTTTAAAATGGTAGGAAAAATAAGAAAATATGATAATAAATTATGTGTAGTTAGGTAATTTTTCCTTCATTTTATGCACCATTGTATGATAAAATAAATTGGTGATATAGCAGAATACGTAATAATGTATAAGCACAGTTAGAAAATCAATGATGTATCATGTTCTACACCATTCTATACACCAAATACTATACCATTTTTATTAATGGTGATAACATTTACTATTTCTTCAACATAGTCAAACTAATCTTAGGTTCTTCTACATCTTCATTTTCTTTTTCCAATTTATGAAATGATCTTAACTCTTCTAATGATGCATCCATGAACAACTTCATGTCAGCAAATTGTCCATCAACTTTATCCTCAAATGCTTTCAACTCTTTACGAATCTGATAACAAAAAAATAATGCATCAGATTAGAATTATGACAAAAAATATAATAATATGAAGACATAACATAAACTAGTGAAACTTCCTGATAAAGCTTTTGGAAATGTTCTGTTTTTGTGAAATTGTTGGCATCCTTTTCAGTGTGAAGTTTTGAAGTATGAGGCAATTTCTTCTCATTTGGATGTACATAACTCAAAGTATCTTGCTTATCAGGCAACAATGATTCATTCTTTTTTTGAATAAGATCTTCCATCTCAATAACAAGCAACTCATCGGACGTCAAAACAAGATCTTTATATTTATACAAGCAATCATAAATGAAAGCAAATCTATGGTTAGACAAATGTATGTGTGCAATAATTAACCATTATGTCATTAAAATAAGAAAATAATATTTACCTGATTACTGTACTTTCTGAACATTCCTTTCTTGAGAAAGTCAAAAAAATCTTGTTCTTTGAAATTTTCCACTTGAAAATGTGAGGTGTAATATGGCTTGTACAAATTGCAATAGATTGATCAACTTTGTTGGCAATTTTATAAAACCAAACTTGCAATGAAAGTGGAAATCCAAAGAATTTGACATAGGGTGGTTCAGGGTCATTATCCAATTGATGAGATATCGACTATAACATATCATAAAAGGACAAGTTACTCCATGGATAACTACTGTATTGACCATTTTCCACCAAATAAAAATGATCTTTTGGAACATAAGAAAGGTTTGGTGGAGATGAAAGAATGAATGTACTTATAAAGTAAAGAATGATCATGTTGAAAATATATTCATCCTTAATCAACCCTTCTTCCTTGTAAACTCTAATTAGATCGAAGAATTATGAAAGTACAAACTCATAAGCTTCGATGGACTGTCGGGGACAAAAATAAAATATGTTTGTCCCCCACATTTGAAACCAGTTACAATGCCAAATTCCTTTATGCCAAAATGTAGATCACGATGAACATATCGTTGCGATCATTTTTTATCTCAACATACATAAAGCTTCTGATGAGTTGGGGTTGAACCTTTATCGAAGGCAAATCAAGTAGATATCCAAAAGGGGATTCCTTAAACAAGTGAAGCATGTTGACTTTGGAAAGACGTTTAGTTATCTCGTTGAACACATTAACATTGGCGTATGAACACCAATGTGATTGTTTCTTCTTTGGCTATAAATTTTTTTTAGAAAAGGTAAATAATTCATTTAAGTCAAAGAACTACAAATAGAGCTATGGAAACTGTAAAATGTGAATGTCACTTAGAATACATACATAACTACAAATATAAGTTAGAATCATGATTTATATCATTTTATATACCAACATAGTATGAAATTCCGTATATAATTTGAACAAATAAAAACAACTAATATATGTCGTTCTATACTAGTAAACAAGTAAATCACTTGCAAAATTAAAAAATAACAATATAAAATGAACATTAAGAAGTACAACAAAAAAACAAAAAAAAGATAACATACCTTGGATAATTTTGTCCTTTTCATGTTACCGTGTTTAACGACTTTTGTTTTCCCATGATGCACACCACATTTCTACAAAAAAAAATAACTAAAATATATTATGCAAGTTTAGAATCAGAAACCAAATAGTATAAAAAAATTGGGAAAAAAATGTACCTTGGTAATTTTTTGCGATTTTGATTTGGTACCTTGTTGAGACGGATTCTTTTTGCAATTGGTATATGGTCTTCAAAATCGTTATCATGAGGACCCTCAACATTCGTAAAGAATTTCTCTTTACCCTTTTTTCCTCCATAATTGGGTTTAACGACATCATATTCTTTCTCTTTACCCTTTTCATTGTTTGTTTCAATCACCTCAATTATACGAACTTCACTACTTTTGGAAGAAAGGGTGGAAGCAATCAACTGAAAATTTGGTGTTGAACATAGAATCGGACTATTGACATTGGTATTATTTTTCATCAAACGAAGGACTCTTTCGGGGTGTAGTCATAATCGATTCTTTCAAGAAGCAATGTCACGACCCGATTTCTCGAGTCATGATAGCACATACTATAACCCACCAGTAGGTAAGCCAACCTGTAACTCGGAACAGCAAGTAATGGGTCTGAGGGAAGAAACTAAACAAGAATAGGCAAAATTTAAGATAACAATATAAACAGGCGGAAGCAAACCAAAACATATATATACAAATAAAGATCCCTCTCAGAACCTAAAAGTCACTAGTATAGAGCTACTAACAAAACGAGTACAAGTCCTAAAAGTGGACCACGGAAAAGTGGACTATCTCGAAAGGTACAAGACAAGTCTATATATACAGATGGAGACTAAAATAGTACAAAACGTCGTGTGCTCACCCCGTCTCCAGATCAGACTGCTCCAAGAATGATGTCAATGCTGGCCACTAGTGCTCGGACCTACATCACAAAAACAGATGCAGAGCGTAGCATGAGTACCAAAAAAACAGGTACCTAGTAGGCATCATAGGCCGACTAAGCTTGAAGAGTAAAGGCAATATGAAAAGAAGGAATAGCACAAACAGAGGTCAAGAGCGAAAGTCTAAGTAAACAATGGAATGCACACGAGTGTAGAAAGAACTAACTAAAGTAATTTATAAGCTAACTACACCTAATTGGACCCCCATAAGCCCAGAAGGTACACTGGTGCGCAGGTTTAAATAAAAACTTGAACGGACCCCCAAAAGACCGATGAGTACACAGAATAACTATAACTAAAGAGAACAGAACCCAAGACCGGAGAACATCGAACCAGAACCTCAAACCCAATCAGTAGAATCTACAGTACGGAGACCGGACCTCGAACCGGATGCTCACCTGAAGTACCCAAGTAACCAATCACAAGTATCGAGTAACTGAGGCCGGACCTCTAATCGGATGCTCTAAATAAGTATTCGGGTGATCGAGGTCGGACTTTGAACCGGATGCTCTTCGAAAATATCAATGAGGTTGAGGCCAGAGCTCGAATCCGGATGCCCGACAAAGCTGCCAATGTAGCTGCTGAAAGAGTCCCAATCGATCCATGATCATAAATTCCTGTGGAACGCCGTCCACACTTAGCCAATCAATGTAAGTCCTTGGAACCAAATCAAAAACCAAGTTCAAATCGCGAAGTGGAACCCAGTGTCGCTGATATAACTCGTGAAGTCGTAGCATCGGAAAGATAAGGATAACTATCGTCAGAGCAAGCGTATCGCCTACCTAAGGCCCAAACTATCAGACTCAAGTCTGCTACACCAGTCTACAGGGATCTAAGCCGACCAAGCGACGTCGGGGGAAAACTAAAGCCTATCAGTTCTGAATTATGCATTTCTAAGGAAAGCCCTAGCCAAACCTAAACTAAGGCCCAACATACTTCAAATAAACAGTAATCAAGCATACAAGTACTCCACATAGCAAAGAGGGTCAATTAATAACACATAGCTTGCTCATAGTTACCCGATAATTCTTAAAATAGGCCGAAAACATGATTTCTAAACACCTATGCAAGATTCAATAACTACCCTACCCAAATCCAAACTAATCAACATGCATTCACATGCTCGAGCTCAATCTAAGAGAGGGAGGTCGTAGTCTACCTGTACGCCGATCACGCGCGCTTCAAAATCACTTCTCTGGAGTTTTCCCTTTCCGAACGGTCTCAAAACATTGCCACACTATCAAAAATAGAGTCACAACGTTATTATGGTCGTTTAGACACTAAAATTGCAAGAAACAAAGACAGACCAATTTTGGAGTCAAAATGGGGAAAGTGAGACCCGCACTGGAAATTCTGGAATTAACCCCAAAAATAGGTCCTAAACACCTCCCCGAACTTGTGTTCCAAATTGGAACACAATTCAATGCTCGGACAGTCCCAACACGAACATGCAACAAAAAACTCAAAGTTACACTAAAAGGGACAACAATGGCAGTAGTTATTTACAAGAAATTACCAGAAATGAGGGTCCAACTGCTGAAATTAACCATACCACGACGATCCTCATGAAAAACCCCACAATTTCGGACCTAAAATGGCCAAGAAATCATCTTCCAAAATTTCCCAAAAATTGAGCTCGAAAATGAGCTATGGCAGCAGCTAAATAATAATTCTTACCTCCAATGAAGCTTCAAATATGAATTCCAACACCGTCAACGCGTTCTCCTCGAAAAATCACTCAAGATAGCCCCAAGAATCACTAGAATTAGACTTGAAATGAGAGAGTTATGAAGGTTTGAAGTTGAGAAATGAGGCTTTTAAAAGTCGAAACTAGTCGCTAAAAAGTACAAAAATCTGGTCGTTAAAAGCCCAACATCTGGTCGGTAAAAGGACTGCACCAGATTTCCACTTTTGCTATTTTTTAAAGTCTCCGACGGGGTGCTCATAATTCGTTTGGAACCCGATAAAAATAAAATATATATGCTACCCTACTAAATTCGACATTCCAGACTCAATGGCGCAATCAGAATTTCGATCAGAGGTCATCTCGATAAAAAGAGGGTCCCGCTCCCATAGGCCATTTTAACCAAAATCCACTGAGGGGCTCGGAATGAGTCCGGAGGCCTCGGGAGTCTAACGAAAGTTTGTTATAGACAAAACTCGACATTCTCAGGCTAACCACGCTGACAGAATTTTCATACGAACGCGTTTTCCAAGAATGTTGACCAAAGTCAATCTTAGGCCGAATTTCAAAGGCTAAAATGCCTAATGGTCCAAACTCGCACCGGAGGCCTCGATACTCGTGCCAGCCTTACCTACTAGCCTAATTTGGCCATTCCGAAGCTGATGGAATCGTCATAATTCCATTCTGAGGTCGTTTACATGACGTTTTGACTAAATTAAACTATTTAAGCTTCAAGGTCTCTAAAACACGGAAAGCTGCACAAAATCCAAATGAATGACCAGACGACCGAACAATTAGTGCCAGCAAGTCATAAATGACTTGAGGTCACTATAGGAATGCTCTAAACAACGAAAATAAGGCGATTACACAAAAATAACCTGAAGGGTCATTACAAGCAAGAACAATTTTGTGTTATAATAGATAATCTTTAGAAAAGAAAAAAAGACTTTACATGAATTTGTTAATAAAGAAATAGTTACAAACCTATTGTTGATAAGGATGATTTTGAAAAGGATGAAAAAAAAGAAAAGGACGAAAAAAGGAGTAATCAGTGCACATCAAAAAGGATCAAAAATAGAAAAAGATGAAAAGTGGAGTAAATAGTGCGTCAATATCGATGAAAATATGAGTGCAATTTTTCCAGTGTAACAATGGTATTCATCCATGTGAAGATTAATAAGAGAGAGAAAGTGAGATATTTACTAAAGAAACGTATCAAAATATAATTTTGATTGGGATTCCAAAAAGTAAATATAATAAAAAGAAAATATGAGTCCCAAAAAATCAACTCACTTGTAATACCCTACATTAAAGTAAGGACATAAAGGTCATTTAGCTCTTATTTGTAATAAAAAAAAAGTGTGTGTGTGTGTGGGGGGGGGGGGAGCCCTAACAGAAGCAACAACAACGCTGCAATTAAAAAAAGAAAAAGAAGAGGGTGAATCTGGGAGAGGGAAAAGCAACAACAAGTGTAGTTTCATCGATATGAACAAGTGTTTATTGTAACTTACGGAGAAGAAAACCCAACATGTTTAAGCAAAAATTCTAAGGTATTATTTCATCCCTTCGTTATAGATATAAATATATATTTATATCACGGATTTGAGGTAAATCCTTCCCTTTCCTGTACGATTTTACCTTGATCCATAGTAGCTTCACCATGAGAGACTCTTAATCTAGAAAATTTGTTGTAGGTGCTGTAATTTTGTAACCAGAGGCATTAATTTGGACAGTAAGGTGTAATTTTGAGACAAAGGTAGATGGATAAGTTATGTAAATTGGTTGAAGTTAGGAGATTAAGCATCAGATTACTCTTGACCTGAATAATTAGAATATAGTAAGTTGATGAACAATCAGAAAGTCCAAAAGGGTTGGATATATTTATCTTAGTCTATGAATTAGACGTAATGAGGAAACTAACTCGAGATATGTATGAATGTGATTATGATTGACCAAAGGAATTCGTACGAGTAATCGAGAGGCAAGCTTGGTAACTCGACCGGAGTACTGTGAGTAGTAATCTTACCACAATTGATGTTTTATAACTTGCGGGATTTTCACATGGTTTATAAAGTAAATGTGTTACCGAATGTTTTGAACTTGCATGTGGGACAAGTCTTTTACTAGATATGATATTGAAAGATTATTTGAGATGATCTCATTCTTACAAGATATGATTACTGTTTTTGAAAGGTTTTACACTTATTTGAGAAATAGTATTTGGACAGGTGATTGTTAAACTTTGAAATGATATGATTTGATAAGATTTAAATGCTCTGTTCGATTTTGAAATTCTTATACTGATTACAAGAAAAATATAAATGGGAGTAGACCTTGATGAATCCCGTAGCTAACGGCGGTTTCGTTAGACCTGGTGCACCTTGTAGTTACTGATTACTGATAAAACCCTTGCTAGTGGGAAGATAGAACTAGTATATTGTTACGGATATCCCTCGGGTAGGGATCTACTGATATGAATACTTAACTATTTTATGAGGAGTTCACTGTTATTAGTTACTTCTTAAAGAGAAGGCCACACTGATTACATGATTCATCCTTAGAAACCTCCCAGCTATAAGATTTGATATGGAAATGTTTTTCTGAGTTTACTATTAAGTATTTACATTGATTTTGCTTATATGAGGCGCATACGATTGAATATTGTTATTGTTTCTGAAAGAGCACTATTTCATCATTATGATTAAATACTAGCATGTTTTCTAACTTGTCCCTCGTTAAAATGGTTGTGGTTAAGTATTATTACTCACTGAGCTAGCGTCTCACTCCTCGCTAATTGTTTTTACAGAGAACTCAGGTGGTATTGAAGAGGATTTCATTAACTAGTGTGTGGTTTGGTAGCATCTGGTGACCCCGCATTGCTTCGCGTGGCAAGAGAACTATTGATTTGTTATGTTTATTTAGTTTCTTTTAAAAACTCTTAGAGTCGCTCCATTTGTCATTCCTTTGATTTGAGTCAAGATTAGTCCTTCGAATTGTAGTCAAGTGACTAGTTTGGAACTTTTTCCGTAATTTGGAGATGAATTGATTTTATTGCATGACAATTGGATCATTGATGACTATAATGTTGTGGTTTATAGTTTATATTAGTTGTGTTGTGAATTTCTGGGACATAAAAATTCAGGATAGGCCTAAGGGCATCTCCAACCCAATCCTCTATTTTACTCTCCAAATATAGAGTTCTCTATTTTTTCAGACAACCAACTCCAACCCAATTCTCTATTTTACTCTCTAAAAAAGAATCTTTTTCTCTCTCCTCAATATTATATTATTATTTCTATTTCATTCTTATTTTCTTATTTCATAATATAAATCCTTTATTTCTTTTTTTCCCAAATAATTACTTTATATAATTTTTAATGTGATATGAAATTATATTTTATTCTAAATTTTTAAATAACATAAATTGCAAGAAAATATAATATAATACATAAATTAGGGGACAAATTCAAATAAAAGTGACATACAATTACATAAACACTCAATTTTCAAAATTATTACGTTGCTCGCATAAATGCTCTATTAATGCATTACGGAGTTCAAAATGAGCATTTTTGTCCTTAATTTTTTTATGTCTAGCTAAAAATTGTTCAAACCGGAGATTTTCATCTACCACCATTTCTATAGTTGGAGTTGAGCCTCTACGGCATCTTGAATTGGTGCATCGAGATCACGTTCATCCTCAATTATCATGTTGTGCAGTATAATACATGTAGTCATTATATCATGTAGCACTTCCTTTCTCCAAAAATGTGACGGGCCTGCAATAATTGCAAAACGTGATTGCAAAACTCCGAATGCACGTTCAACATCTTTTCGGCACGATTCTTGTTTCATCGCGAAATATTTCTTCTTTTGGGAATGAGGATCACGAATAGTTTGAACAATTGTAGACCATTTAGAGTATATACCATCAGCTAAATAATAACCCATTTCGTATTCTTTTCCTTGAATAACATAATGGGCGGGAGGCATAATACCGCTAGCAAGATTGGAACATAAGTGTGATGACTCTAAAACATTAATATCGTTATTGGTGCCAGGCAAACCAAAATAAGCATGTCATATCCAAAGGTCATAATCAGCAACAGCTTCAAGAATAATTGTTGGTGATCCACTACGACTTGCGTATTGCCCAGCCCATGCCGTTGGACAATTTTTCCATTTCCAGTGCATGCAATCTAGACTACCTAACATTCCTGGGAAACCACGCTGCTCACCAATGTGTAGAAGCCTCGCAACATCGTTAGGTGTTGGTGATCTCAAATATTGCTCACCAAAAACCTCTACAATAGCTCGACAAAATCTCTTCATACTTTCAATCGTAGTTGACTCTCCAATTTTCACGTATTCATCAGTGGCATCCGCTGGCAAATCGTATGTCAACATTCTAAACACCGCAGTAATTTTTTGCAAAGTAGATAATCCAAATCTACCTAGTGCATCAATGCGTTGTTCGAAGTACGTGTCGTGATCTTTAATTGCATCAACGATACGAAGAAACAAATTGCGGGACATTCGATAACGACGGCGAAATATTGCATCATTAAAGGGTGGTGTGGCTGAAAAATAATCACGAAATAAATTATCATCAGCCGCCTCACGATCACGATTGATTACCACATGACCTGGAATGGAGCCACCTATGAAAACTTCATTAGTATGATTTTGTAGAACTTGTTGGAACATGTAGTTGTTCATACGTAGCTGATTTATTAAATTGTCATGGTGTTCTGTACTAGGAAAAAATCCAAATCTAACGAAGATGATGACGAAGAAGAAAAATCTTCATCATTATTATTAGAACAATCTCCAAGATTGAAATTTCATTTTCGAAGGACAAACCAAATTACTTTAATATGTTTTGAAATGAAATGAATGTGCAAACTTCA
The DNA here is from genome assembly GCF_000226075.1 of Solanum tuberosum. Lineage (NCBI taxonomy): Eukaryota > Viridiplantae > Streptophyta > Magnoliopsida > Solanales > Solanaceae > Solanum > Solanum tuberosum. Next base: position 867,622 of record NW_006238932.1, on the reverse strand, counting down.
AGTGGTAAATGGTGTTCATTATATAATATGTAATGTTTTATCTAAAAATATTAAATGTACTGATGAGAATCTCATCCAACCGTTTATAATAAGATGAAATTCATCTAATGGTGAATATGAAGATTACATTCTATCTTAATACAGTAAAATCTTATCCACACGGTGTATACATTAAATGAATACAATTTTTATTGTTACGTGATAAAATAAAACACGTGTTAATTAATTAAAATTGCGTAAAATGAATTATTAATTCAAACACATGAGATGCATGTATTAGATTGTTGTATACATTATGTGCGGATAAGTTTTACTCGATTAATATCTACATATAATTTTATTTATCTAAAATAACTTTGAGATAACTATGAGAATCTCATCCTACGGTTAAAAATATGGTGAAATTCATCCAATAGTAAAAATTAAAACTACATTCTATCCTATTTATCTACATGTAATTTTATTTTATCTAGAAGTAATTTTTTGAGATAAGGATGAAAATCTCATCCAATGGTTAAAAATATAGTGAAATCCATCCCATGGTAAAAAGCAAAACTTACGTTCTATATATATAATA
>NW_006238932.1:862219-866402 GCF_000226075.1 Solanum tuberosum | reverse complement strand
TAATGGAAATAATAAAATATTGAAAAAGTGAAATAGAGAGTGTGAATAGTAGTTCTCCAAATGGAGAACTACTATTCAACTCTCCAAATTTGAAGAATAGAGGGTGATTTGGAGATGGGTTGGAGTGCCCATTCTCTATTTTACTCTCCAATTATAGAGAATGGAGAGTAAAATAGAGGTGGGTTGGAGATGGTCTAAAAAAAAGGAGACTCTGTCCGATTTTCTATAGATTGTAAGGCTTGCTTTGGGATTGTCCTCCTTAGCGTCGATCACGTTCCTATCTTGGGTCGTGACATCACCAACCAAAAAAATAGTAAATATATCAAGTAGAACCTCTTAAATCGTGTATATTATTATTTTTTAATAAATTGTCATGTTTGTAATTAAAATGTTATTTTTGCAAATAAAAAGGTTAAAATAATATTATGTAAATTATGGTCTTAGAATGTAAATTATTGTAATTTTTCCTTCTTTTATTCATTAATTGAATAATACTTAAATGGGTCATCTGAAAATTTAAAATAGGCCCAAAGTGTAGATCCATTTGATCAAGACTCAAAAATTCAAAAGAAGAATTAGCCCACTAACACAAAAATTCAAACTTCTAACATATCTTGAAGATCAAACACAACAAATAAGGCAGAAAAACAAATGAAAATAAAATAAAATAAAATAAAATTCGAAATAAGATTCAAGCAAAAACTTCAACATGATAAAACTTAAAGAACACTAACAAAATAATACAAAACCCGGCACCAAAAATGACTTATATGGTTAAAAAAAGGTTGTGATAGTGGCGGATTCAGATAAAGGATGAGAGGGGAAAAAGATTAACATAAATTTTCGGGTGAATGGGGATCGCCGAAAAACTTCACCGGAAAATTTTTGACGGAATTTTGACATAAAATTTACATCAAAAGATAGCTCTTGAAGAGCTCTACACATTTATGTAAATGGTATAGGATAGGGATAACCGAAACTTCATAAATCTAAAGAAAAAAGTGATGATTTGTGTTCAATTTTTCTTAGATCTATGAAGTTTGGCTACAGATAAAGATGAATGGTTTGTGGATTTGTGTAGAGGAGGGTGAAAGGAAGAAATGGTAAAATTTTGAAGAAATTTTCCGGCCATGGGGTGGTGGCCGCCAACGGTGATGGTGGTAGGTGGAAGCAAGGGGAGAAGAAAAATAAAATCAAAATAAGGCCAAAATTCTGATTTTTGGAGTTTTGTATTTTTGGTAGGGTCACATAAGAGTCCTTTGATCAAAATATTATGAATGGTTGAGATTTAATCTTGGCTATTGGACTGGGTCTACAATTGATTGGGCTATCAGAATTGGGTCTAAATCAGCCCAATTCAATCAAAATTGAGTCATTTGGGCCAATTTAAAAAAATAATACAAACAAACCAAAAATATAAAATACAAAACAAAACATAAGAAAAGACCTTACTATATATTGTAAGAGTAAATTTAAACACGTCAAAAATTAGGTGTTCACGATGGGGACCACAACCTCCCTATTGGCTTGAGTCGTCATGGCTTGAGACAACACTTGAAAAGCAGCCCTAAACTCTGCATTTGTCGACCGAAACTTGAGGAGCTTGAGGAGGAGCTTCTCGTTCCACATTCTCTCCCACATACCTTCTAGCATATGTCCTTTGAGTGGCCATATCCTGTAAAGCATCAGATAAGGATTAGGAGAGAGACATTATAGAGTTAAACTCTATCGCACGACATAGAGTAATGAAAGAAGTGGAGTTTCCTAAACATATTATAACATCTCATTAATAAATGTGGCGTGCTTCACACTCATGAACAAGACTCTATTCGGCGTGGCTTATGAGACTTCCTAGGACATTTCTAAACCTTGTGACTTGATTACCAAGTTTGTCATGACCCAAGGTAGACCCTAGGTGTAACATGGCGTATAAGACCCCGAGAGGCCCCATACAAGCCAACTTATCATATATCATACAAGATAATAGAAATGTAAAAGAATTAATAGACAGTTTCAATATATAAGAGTTTATAAAATGAAGCAGAAGTCTAAACATCGTCTCAAATCCATCTAGTATATAAGAAGTGATCAGAATATAACCCATACATCACATACAATCTGAAAAGTAAAGACAAAATGAGATAAAGGCTTAGTCCTCGGAACACGAGTGCTCACCAATCTTCAAACTTCGACTAAGAGATCCCTAGCCATGGAAGTGCTAATTTGGAACACCAGACCCTACATTTTTATAAGAAATGTAGGTAAGGGTATGTGTTAGTACAAAGATATACCAAGTATGATAGCAATGCATAAAACATATTAAATCATGCTTAAAAGAGACATTTTCATGATATGCAATGACCAAACTAAAACATGAATTAAAAGGGTTAGAAAACATAAGTCATAAAACATGGTCAATACAAGTTAACTTCTTTAAAGAATTCATGAGATACTGCTAAAAGTAACCTTAGTTCATTATTGTGGGAGATTTTACCTTTAACCGACATGTAAGACCATGTGAGCTATTAACATGGAATTCAGTGTCTACCCTACACCGAAAAGATGTATCCGACTTGTCAAGGTAAGACCATGAACTTCTAGCTATAGTGGACCCACTAGCTAATGTCTATCTAGACAACCTATAATGACGCATAGATTATGGGATATGGATAATCGTCACTTGTCCACTCGGTGCTAAGCATAAATCTCACGAAATATTGATTAGTCTTAACTTTTCTTTTCATTAATAAGACATGGGTAATCACCCTTTTTCTTAGCATTTTGAGGTCATGGGTAATCGCCGCTTGCCTCATTATTAGAATAGCTCCTTAACTTTGATTCATTTTAGATGAGAAGACCTTTCAACCTTAGAATCCTTTATGTGAGAAAACCTTTCACAATCATGCTTTCATATGTATATGAGAAATCCTTTCACAACACAACAACAACAACATGGATACTTCACTCTCAAAGCATCCTTAAAACATTTACATCAATTTCATAAGAACATGCATACTTTCATAAACTCATCTTTAATAGTTCAAAACCCACATTATATCTCATAACTTGGAAAACATGGGGTATGCATGGGTTCATGGGATTTCATCTCAAAATCATGAAATTATATAAATTCATGCATAATGGTTCATAAAACAATCAAATAAATCAATATTGAAAAGAACCCAAAACCCTAACTTCAATTGGGGATTTCTAACTTCAAAATTGAGGAATTTGGGAACTCTATGGAGGAAAGGGCTCCATAGATGAAGACTATCATGCCAAAAGCTTGACTTCAATAGAGGACTTAGAGAATTTTCTTGAAGCCCTAGCCTTCTTCTTCAACCTTCTAGAGAGAGAAATATTTGAGAGAAGGAACTTGTTCGTCTTTTGAGATTTGAGAGAATGAATTGATTTGGAAGACTTTGGGGAATTAAAAACGTTTATATAGGCTTCAAATAGATGATAAAACGACATAGTATTAGGATAGAATAATTAGGAAAATATCCAAAAGCCCCTTTAAAAATAACCGTCGATGGGGACCTATGATCCGTGGGTCTACCTACGGATCGTCCTGGTCGATCGTCGATGGGTTCAGAAACTATGATTTTAGACCTTGACTGACGGGACCCATGTACAGTCCGTGAGGCCACCTACGGGTCGTACATGCCCAGCTGTGGGTCTCACTTTTGGCTCTAAAATTTCACTAAGTCTGAGACTCACCTACTAGACCTACCTACGACTCGTACATAGGTTGACGGACCATCCTGGTGAACCATCGGAAAGTATTGGAACTTGACATTTTGAAAAAACTTTTGTACTTCCACCCACGAAGTGACCTACGGTCCGTGTGTCAGTCCACGGGCTGTTGATGGCTTCGTCGGGACTGGCACCAGATTCTACAAAAAGCTGCAATTCTATCATTTTTTTTATTCGAGGTGTTATAATTTTAAAAAAAATCACATAAACAAAATATTTTTAATAGCAAATTGATAGGGATAAATGTGCAATCTAATATTGAGAAAAGACATAAAATAACACTTGAAGTCGTCCCGAATTTTTAAAAAGACATCTTAACTTGGCATGTGTCCTATTACCCCACGAAACATTTCAAATCATAATAAATACATACTTTTGTACAACTTGTATTCTCAATGCCCGAGTGTGTGTCTCACCCCCCCCCCCC
>NW_006238932.1:852008-861551 GCF_000226075.1 Solanum tuberosum | reverse complement strand
CCCCACCCCCCCCCCCCCCCAATAATAATATTATAATATTTATTTTAATTTTAATTTTAATTTTTTTGTATCTTCTTTGATTTATTTCTTTATTTTCCTCTCTTTTTTCTTCAATTCATCTTAACCCCAACCATTTGTCCCTCTTTGTTGACAATTCTGTGGCATGATCACCATCACCACCATAACATTAACACTAATTTCACTGTGTCTAACATCAAATCACCACCAAATAAAAATAAAATTGAAAAATCAAATCCTACCAAATTAAAATCTCTATCAAAATCTTAATTTTGTGTACTTTTCATTTTATTTTTGCTCTAAATCAAGAAAAATTATTTTTGCAACGACGAAAACTCTCTCCGAATTTAGATGGGTAATTCTTACTTGGTCTGGACATGATTCCACCTCGTAACTGATCAAGGATCACCTGAAACAACACCAACAATTTTGTCTTCGACGTCGCCTTCAATCTTTCCGACGCTTCTCTCACCGAGATCTTTCTGATTTTTTTGTCATCTTATTTCACTTTCATCTTTTTTTTCTTTTCAATAATCTTATTAACTCTACTCTACTACTTATTTTTGAATGTCACAACCTTATGTATCTTAGATTTTTCTCAAAATTTTGTCGATGACTCTATTTTTGACATAATTTTCGTTCTCCTTTACCTCGAATAACTCGGCTTGAAATTCAATTTCTCCTTGCTGGTGAAAGTATTGTGGCTTAGCTAATGGTCTGGAAATTTTGGGTCTATGAAGATGAAGAATAAGGAAGAATTGAAAATACAACAAAATAAATTGAGTAAATTAAAGAAAATAGAATTTCTAATTAAATAAATATTAAAATTTTAAAAATTCAAATTGGCAATGTTATATGTTTTCTTACACTGGTGTGGGTGTGTATTTTACTGCACTTCCTCCCCAAGGTCCGGTGCAGGGGACATGTTCGAAAGTCCTCTGAAAAAAGAGGACGACGGGGGAGAGGCTGATGCGGCGGAGTCATTTTCCTCGGATAAGTTGAGGTCTATCAAGCGTGAGAACGCAACTATTGTGAAGACGAGTTAAAAGTGTTTATTTATTGTTATTTGAAATGGTTCTATGGACCCCTGCAAACTTTAGGTGTCTTTGAAAAATCGAAACAACTTCAAATGTCACTTTATGTCTTTTCTCTTTACTATTTTAATACATGTATAATTAATATCCACATAACTTATTTCACCTTTTGTCCACACATAAATTATACTCCCTCCGTCCCATTTTATATGAGGTACTTTAACTCGGCACGGAGTTTAAGAAAGAAAGGAAGATTTTTAAAACTTGTGGTCCAAAATGAATGATAGAAATTTGTGTGGCTGTAAATCATTTCATTAAGGGTAAAATAGATATTTTATAGTTAGATTGTTACTTTATATAGAAATGTGTCATTCTTTTTTAGACTGACTAAAAAGGAAAGTGAGTCATATAAATTGGGACAGAGGGAGTAGTAGATTCTCTCATAAGTTATATAAGTATTAATTACGTAGGATTACAAAAAATACAATCAAACACCATATAAAATTAACAAATGAATAATTTTACACAACATTTAAAACCTTACCAATTGAATATTATTTAAAATTAATACATATCCTATTTGCACACCAAAATGAATACATATGTTAACTTTGCCCCAATGGAGAACCTAAAAGCCCCGTAGTGCATGTTGAAGAGAAAGAAGAAAAGACAAAGTAGATTATTATTAATAATAGTGTAACTGAAAATAAATAAATATATATGTTGAACACCCTCTTTTTTCTGGACAAAAAATATAGTTCGTAGTAGTACTAAAAATTTTGATTTTTGATTCCTGGTGGGTACTCTTCTCTTTTTCCCCCTCTTTTTTTCCTTTTTCAATCTTTGGAGGGAAATATTTTTCGTTCAAACATTAATTTGAACATCTTCTTCTTTTTCAGATTGTGTCGCTGGTAAAAACCCTAATTTTTCGTTTTCATGCTTCACTCGCTTCTTCAATATTTGAGCTCCTTACTCGCAGGAACTGATTTATTGCTTTATCTGTGCTCATTTTGAAGTTTATACTCTAGGTATGTGGATGTTTAAGCTCCTTTTATAGCTTAATTCAACTCTCCTTTTTGCTTATTTGCTTTTTAGGGTTTTGAATGACATTTACTTACAAAGTTAGAATCATTTAACTAGTTAATTTTCTGGGGGTCGAGTCTGTAAATCTTCTGCTTTTCTTCAATCTTGAGAAATTAAAGATTGAAATGCTACCTATGGAGTACCTACAAATCTGATTCACTCAACTATTGATGCATTTAGTCTATACACATGTCTTTCTTTTTCCCAGACTTTGAATACTCTTCTTTGGTTATATTTCAATAAGCATCCAGGAAACCATAGTCTTTTCCAATAGACTTGGCTTGCAAATGGCGTATAAAAGTTTCAGGGATGACCTATGACACTAGTTGTTGTGCAATATATGGAGATTCAAGTGAATGATAAACATAATAGCATTAGCATCTCCAAGAGCAGGTTTGTACAGATTGTAACAGACACAGTTTCCCAAAATAAAAAAATTAGCAAACATCTTTTGAAAGATCTTCAGATCAGCATATTCTATGTTTGGGGTAACTAGTTAATTGATTACTTATTCAAAATATAGTTTATTGCTCGAGGAAGTTGAAATTCATAAACCTTTTTTAGTCATCCGGGACTTATCAGAATATGTGTAAAAAAATTGATTTCATGATCTTCCTTATTTGTCAATGCATGATAAAAGTAATTTTAAAACGTGAAATTCATTTAATCTCCAAGGTTTTTATTTCTGCTGGAAGGTGCCCTGAAACTCTAGCCCTTCACCCATTTAGATGTCTTGTTTGCTTGGTTGGGTCAAAACCTCTAATAAAGGGAATGATGCTCTAGGAATTAGTATTGTTCAACTCTTATCAAGTGTCTATACTTGAAAATTTCCTTTTTGAGGTTTAGTTTCCTTATTTTTATTCTGGATAGGTAAAGCTAAGTTTCTTTAGAGAGATTCAAAACACATGTTATTTTTCTATGGTGCTGCATTCAGTTGCATTTGTTTGCGACCTTTAATTTTAAGAATTCTTCCCTATTAACTTTTTTTTGACAACTGAGAAATCCCCAAGGACAGTGACATGGTTTGAAAGTTGATGGATAATGGGCCACCCCTTTACCTTGTCTACGTAAATACTAGGCTTTTTGTCTTCGGCAAGGTTCAAACTTGTGATGCGTGCCTAACTCACACATCATGCATTGTGCTCTTATCACTAGACCAAAGCTTTGGGGCCACATTGCTACCTATTAACTAATGCAATATATCTTCATGCATAGAATGACATAGTACTGTGCACATACACTACAGCTACTTGTTGACCCCTCTAAAGAAAAGGAGTAATCCTCTTAACCAATGCTTTTAGAGTTTGACAATTGGTATTTGAATTTTTAAAGCTCTTGTGAGAAAGACTGTAAAAGTCTTATTACCTCGCCGAGTCTTAACTCATGAATTGTTGGATTTTACCTTCAGCTTAGATTTTTTTTTCCTGTTTAATTTATGGGTATGTTGATTGATGTGTTGTTTGATACTTGCTTTCTGTCCATCTTTGAGCATGTTGTCTAACTTGTGCATATGTATAAAGCACCATCCTTTTAAGCTACAATGAGTTGAAAGTATTAATATCTGCTATACATGGTAACAGTGGTTTGTCTGCAGAAAATGTTGCTAAATGATGCAACCTGTTTTCAAGTCATCATTATATGCAATGAATTATCAGTTGTACATGCAGAGAGACTTCTGTGGCTTTATACAATTATTCAGAGAGATTTCATGGTCATTCTGTATTTACTTCGCTAAAACTTGTAACACACTGTCTATATCTATTTCTTAACTGCAATTCTTTCCAGGAGACTATGTGTCCTTGAACAAGGAGTGATTCAATTCTTCTCTGTCACAATTCTTTAAGCAGGATAAAGCATCTGTAGAGTGGACTCTGCTGTAGTTAGATATGCAGACTAAGAAAAAATTGAATGGGAGAAATCCACGAGAGCTGGCTAGTCCAAAGGTTTCAAGGCAGCAGCGAAAAATGTCCGAGAAAGTGCAAACTGAGGCAAAGCAAGTTAAGGAACTTATAACATCTTCAGTAAGGAAGCAAAAATCAGGTAAGTATTATATGGAATTCATCCTATGATGACCAAGTAATTTGATTTATTTAATCTTTAGCTTAAGATGCCCACTTGACGTGAAATTTGGGGCATATTCCGAATAGTTAAGTAGGTTTTGTTGCTGTTTCTGTTATTCAAGCTTCATCAGAATCTGTCTATGCTTCTTTTTGCATGTATTACCAAGTCAGAAAGCTTCCGATTCAAAGTGTTTGAGATGCGGAAATGATTTAATTAGAATTTTTCTGTATTTATATCCGTAATTGCTTCCTGCTTTCTTTTGTTGTTTTCCCTATATTATTCTTTGATCTCAGTTGTTTCCACATAGAGAAGTGACTGTTCTCTCCTGGAAAACCATCTAACAAGAAATAAATTCTAAAAATGGTACAATTTGAAGTGATTTTCCATATGCTTTCACCACCTTTTGTATCCCTCTGCATGCTTCCGTTACTCCTTGGAAACAATCACTGAAATATGGTGCAGGAATTAACCTTCCATGGTCCTAGTCAATGCATAATGTTTTCCCAGTTAATTAACTTCTTTGGTGTTGACTCTACTCCTTGTTTATATTCATATAGTCCTGGCACATTTGTTTATCTGGGGCAACTCACCTCTCATTTGCTATATTTGTGTTTATAGGAAGCAATTTTTCCAAAAAGATTGAGAATCATGTCGTCAGTACAGATTTGGATATAAGGTTTGGGTTGGTGGCTGATGCTACTTCTGCTGCTTCAGACGCTCATGATGTTGTTCATGATTATAATACCATTACTATTAATAAGGTGATGATTTACATTTGCTTTATGTGGTATTGTTTGGGAGTCTTAGCTCACCCTGTTAAATGTAGATGCTTTAAAGTGAGAATTGCAATAGAATGGTTGTTGTTATGTATTATCTAATTATTTTTCTTAATGTAGGACTATGATGGTGAAAGTGATAGTTGCAGAAGTGATACAATATTTTCTCCCACCTTCCATATATCCAGAAGTGTTGGAGGGGAAATTTCTAACTGTGGTAGGTAGATGCTTTGGCAATTAACTGTTGAGAAGGTTTCTGAATTAACATTCTGACTAATTGTTCATCTTTCAAAATCCTATCATATTCTTTCCTCAGCAGACTTCCTCAAATTCTTCCAGCAAGCAGACCAGCCATTGCAGGAGCCTGGAAAAGAAAATATAGAGGTTGATTTGCTGACAAGTCATTTTGTGCTAGACGAGGCTACAGGTAGGTTTTTATGTGATAGTACAAATGCTGCTGGTAATATCAGACATAGTCATGATTAGTCAAAATTGAATATGACTTTGATGCTTTTTCCAATTGCCAATTATGTGCATTTGGCTTTTTTACAGATTTAGGGGACCAGCATATGTCATCTGAAGTTTCAGCTGTGCATCTCTCTATCAAAGATTCAAAACTGGAATGCATTGATGAATTTAATCAAGTTCAGTTGCCTGCTGATGTTAATATGGAGGAAGAGGAAACTGAAGAGTTTGATGACTTCGATCCATATTTTTTCATTAAGAATTTACCAGACTTGTCCTCAGTTGTTCCAACATTTCGGCCTGTGTTGTTGCCTAAACAGACACGGAGTTGCCCATCAACCACTCTTGTTTTGGACTTGGATGGTATTGCAGTCTATATTCTCAAGCCTAAACTAATTGTTTCCTTCTTTTGTGGTCTGTTCCAGTAATGTTCAGTTTCAACAAGGGAAAATGATAAGTTTTAGACTTTTAGTACATATCCCAAAAGTAAAATGGTTTTCTTTTTTCTTCTCTGGAAAGTGGTGTCCTTTTCTCCTCAAGTAATTGTGGTCCATAGGCATTCCTCAATCAGTATAATCAACTCCTCTTAAAAATTTTTTGAGCCAAAACAAGATATTAGTTGTGGTACAAATCCCAACAGGGGAAAAAAAGAACACAAGGTGATCTCTTCCCATCTACCTAAGCTTGAGTTACCTAGTGGAATAGCTGAGTACGCCAAACTGGCTAGAATATGTCCAAAAAAGAAAAGATATTTGGTTGCGGATGGATATACAGTTCATATATGTATCAGTTTTGCCGAATATGTTCTATATAGTGATTATCTTTATAACTGTTGTGTTACTTCTTTCTCCCTTGAGCTTAGTTGACCGTCATACTGCATTTCTCAGTGATGGGGATTCTCTATGATAGATATTCCTTCTCTCCTCTGATTAAATTTAAAAGAAAGAGAAGATATTCCTAATCTCCTACCAAGGCTATCTGTCCTGTATAGGCTTACCATTTACATTGTGGAGTCTACTCCGATAACTACAAAAAAAACCAAGACTGGAAGATGATGCCATTTCCTCCTTTAGGAAATTGTGTTGGACATACACATGCAAATTGCCGCATGCCCAAGTGAATATGTGATGCCTATTGAATTGTGCTCTTATGTTTGTACATCCAACATGGGTGCTATAGTCAATGCTTGTTGTTTTCCTTTTCAAACATCTACTCAGCTTTCCTAGTTAAATGGTAGCATGTGCTCATCATTTCTTATTGGGCATGTTAAGCTGAGTCTAATCTTTTGTATTTGACAGAGACTTTGGTGCACTCTACACTTGAACCTTGTGATGATGCAGATTTCACATTCTCAGTGAATTTCAATCTGAAAGATCATACCGTATATGTTCGATGCCGTCCTCATCTCCGAGATTTTATGGATAGAGTATCCAGCCTATTTGAGATTATCATATTTACTGCAAGCCAGAGCATTTATGCTGAGCAGCTTTTGAATGTGCTTGATCCAAAGAGAAAAGTATTTAGGCATCGTGTTTACCGTGAGTCTTGTATATTTGTTGATGGCAATTACCTTAAAGATCTGTCAGTTCTTGGCCGTGATTTAGCACATGTGATTATCATCGACAACTCTCCTCAGGTGCTGTGTCAGAATCCCTCTTTGCTAAATAATGTTCCTTTAATAAGATTGATCCATGCTCTACCTGGTCTTTTCCATCTTTATTTCTTTCACACATTAAGTTCTGGTCCTTTGCTTCTTTTTTCTCAAGCAACCTGCACCATGAGCCATTACAAGAGCTATTAAACTTTTATGTTCATAAAAGCTGGAAAGAAACATGTTTATAGTTGGTTTCTTCCCCTGTTTCTTGAAATGATTGAACTGATAATCTTGCTAAGTAGTATTGCTGAAAGCTTAAATCTTACCATTTAAAAATAAAAGTTGATGAAAGTTTATGTATCGCCTTCCTATTGGATTACTTTTGTTGAGCGTCATCTTATCTGGTAATGTGTTAATAATTTACAACTACTTGAGCACTTGTATGTGCTTTTGTGGGCAATTTACTCCTGTTTAGAATGTCAATTCTCCACTTTGCTACCCTGATGTGTAGAGAGTTTTATTTGCAGGCATTTGGATTCCAGGTGGACAATGGTATTCCAATTGAGAGCTGGTTTGATGACCGTTATGACAAAGAGTTACTGTCACTGCTCCCATTTCTGGAAAGCTTAGTTGGAGTGGAAGATGTTAGACCAATTATTTCAAGCAAATTCAACCTTCGCGAGAGAATAGCTGCTGCTGTTTGTCCTTTTAACTCTATTAGAGAAGATAAGGCCGTACCTGTATAGATTCAGTCTTGGTAACTTGAATTTTAGATTTCAATGGCTCTAGATGAGTTAGAGTAATCAGTTGTGAAGTGCCATTGTGGAAGCCAGTTTGCTAGGGAGGTTGGTTTGTTATGTTGGTTAATTTATGTAATTCTCATTTATCTTGTAATGGTGTCATAACGAATGGAGGAAAAAACCCTCTGAATAAGTTTATGTTTGAAACCTTGTGGTGAACATTAGTTGTTCAAATATTGAGTTGCCTAATTAATGTGTTTCCTCATTTATTTGTACTTGTTGTGTGTATGAGATACATAGCATTTCAGGTAGGGTCAAGGTGAGAATGGAATATGGTGATTAATGTGATATCGCCTATCTGTAGTGTGATATTGCTTTGCCTCTGGGCTGACTTGCAGAAATTTTAGTTTGTTACTATTCACTTCAGGGGACAACAAAAGAAATCCTTCTTGTGCGTTTCCTCGTCTTAAAACATTATTACTAAGAAAATTATACTAGTTTTCTTAGTAATCAAGAACTATGCCTTTGGAGCGTTGGCTTCCAAAGATTTCTAACTAAGAATTCCACAAACCATAAACAAAGAAGAAGAAGAAGAAGATACATTAATTAGGTATAACTTAATCCTAATGAGTAGCTCAAAAAAAGGAATATAGTGAACAATATTTGTTACCTGAAATGCACCAAAACTAGAAGAGAAAGGGATCAGATTCAAAGAATGAAAGGGATGTAAAATTGATCCATCTTTATAGGAGAAGATAATACTCTTATAAGATTTTTCATGGAAAACACTTTGCACACAAGTTTCATTAATAAAGGGACAAAAATGAAAATATAAGGCCTCCTAATTAGTTGATTTAATAAAGAAAAGAATTGTTATAAGTTAATAAAATTTAAAGTTTTAAATGTTAGGAGTAGGACTTTTAGAGACTTTGACATTTTTACTAAACTGCAAGCACTTTTTTTAAATAGCTTTTCAGAAAAGTGATTTTGAAAAAAATAATAATTTGTGTTTGACTAAATCATTGAAATGTGTTTTTGATAAGCAAATTGTATTTGACTGATCTTTTAAAAAAAAAAGCTTTTGAGGGTCAAATTAAAGAAAAAAAGGAGTGTATTTTTAATAGGGAAAATTAGCAATTAAGTCATAATAACTAACATAATTAGTCAAAATAACAACACTTTAAAATATTTATTTAAAATGGCAGAATGACAATATTTTGATAAAATAATATGTATTCAGATTTTAGTATTTTAAATTAATTTTATTTATGGAAAGAGTCCTATATTGGACCAAATTATATACCAATAACCGTTTAAAGTGAAAAAAAAATTAAACCAATACCATTAACCTTTTTTCATCACCATTCGCGTTTCTTCCCCAACTTTCACGTTTCTTTCCCACCTTTCACGTTTCAAGTTTATCTTTCTTCAAGGTGCTAAATTGTTGTTCATCAAGAAATTTTCTTTATTGTTAAACGAAATCTCTTTATTAATTCAAACAGATTTCTCGGTTGGCAAGGTAATTTCCATTATCCATTTCGACTAGTTATTTTGATTTATTTTGATTTATTTTCAATATCACCGTTTATGGTTTATATTTCGCATTGTACATATTACGGATTTTCCGTCAATTTTTTCAATTTTTATGCAAGTTTGTTTACATATTCATCTAATATTTATGTATTTCAATTAGTTATTTAGATTTCTTTTGATTTGTTTTCAATATCACCGTTTATGATTTATATTTCGCATTGTACATATTATGGATTTTC
>NW_006238932.1:850693-851464 GCF_000226075.1 Solanum tuberosum | reverse complement strand
AAATTAATTTTATTTATGGAAAGAGTCCTATATTGGACCAAATTATATACCAATAACCGTTTAAAGTGAAAAAAAAAATTAAACCAATACCATTAACCTTTTTTCATCACCATTCACGTTTCTTCCCCACCTTTCACGTTTCAAGTTTATCTTTCTTCAAGGTGCTAAATTGTTGTTCATCAAGAAATTTTCTTTATTGTTAAACGAAATCTCTTTATTAATTCAAGCAGATTTCTCGGTTGGCAAGGTAATTTCCATTATCCATTTCGACTAGTTATTTTGATTTATTTTGATTTATTTTCAATATCACCGTTTATGGTTTATATTTCGCATTGTACATATTACGGATTTTCCGTCAATTTTTTCAATTTTTATGCAAGTTTGTTTACATATTCATCTAATATTTATGCATTTCAATTAGTTATTTAGATTTCTTTTGATTTGTTTTCAATATCACCGTTTAAGATCTATATTTCGCATTGTACATATTATGAATTTTCCGTTAATTTTTTCGATTTTTATGCAAGTTTGTTTACATATTCATGTAAAATTTATGTATTTTAGATTTTTAGTAGATTAAACAAAAAAATTTTTTTCGTTTTAATAATTCAGATTTATTAGAATCTACAAATTCATTCATATGTTTATTTTGTTTTATTTTTAATACATTTATATTTGCTTTTAGAGTTTTAGATTTGGGGAAAGCATCTGTCTGTCTACAATGTCTGAATCAACAGTTTATTTGTGTATTCATTCTATCTATATATCAAC
>NW_006238932.1:831992-850385 GCF_000226075.1 Solanum tuberosum | reverse complement strand
AGTATTTCTTTTGTATTCACAACTTTATATTCAATCTCACTTTGTATTTATAACTTTGTATTTTCATCTCACTTTTGTATTCATATATTGTTGTATTCAACATATAGTTCATGATCCATTAGTTTGTATTTTACCTTTCAAAGTCACTTTGTATTTCAAATGAAGAGAGTATTTAATTTTTTTTGTATTCACAACTTTATATTCAATCTCACTTTGTATTTATAACTTTGTATTTTCATCTCACTTTTGTATTCATATATTGTTGTGTTCAACATATAGTTCATGATCGATTAGTTACATTAATTTAATGGGATACAAATTATTGTATGCATTCAAACAGAAAAAGCAGCTACTAAACTAAAAAAAAAAACAATTTCATTCGTTAGACATCATAATTTGGATACAAAACATCAGAAAAAAACTATAAATCCCAATGCATACAAAGATTTCACTGATTCAATCAGAAAAAATAACACTCTTGTACTCGACATATACGAATATCTCATCCAAACAAATAAAAAAATCGAAAAAAAATACCTTATTGTTCACTGGATGTGACAAATTTATAGCTGTCAATTTTGAAAAATTTTGTTTCAAAAATACGTCGTATTCAACTTGAAGAAGCTTTGAAAGTTATCAGATGAATGATTCGAAAGACAAACTTAAAATTATTTTAAATTTTTTTTTTTTATAGTTCTTAAAAAGAAAGAAAAAAAACGCTTGACGGAAAGATGGCTATTTATGCTCTTTTCAAAACGTAACTGTATTTGTATTTAAAATCTTTTTTACCTTTTTTGAATTCTTTTGTTCCATGATTTTCTCTGTTCTGTTATTAATTATTTGTATTCTTTCAAATTAATCAAAATAAAATAAATACATAACTAATCCCTTAACGAACTAAAATAATGACATTTTTAATAAATAATGAAATTGTTGCTAAAGAATCCCACTAAAAGCTAATATATTGCTATTGTGAAATTTTCCCCTTTTTAATATTAAGATTAATTTGTAGAGAGATAATATTTTAAATATCCATTACAAAAATTTTAATTAAATTAAAATGTAAATATTTAATTTTTTAATCAATATTATATATAGATAAATAAATAAAATATTAATATAATATTAACATGATGATTTAAATATAATTAAAAATATGGAGAAAAATAAATTGAAAAACCATTCTACAAAAAATAATACGTATTGCTTTGTTAAAAAGGATTCTACATAATTTAATGGTACAAAAATATTAGGGAAAATTGTATATAATATCAAACTATTAATTCAAATTAAATGCTATAACCATAGTTTGATTTAATTGTACCTCGTAGCAAACTGTTGCTATTTTGCCTCTCTCCCTGGTGAATCTCGCTCGCCACTCTCGTTCTTGCTGGGCAGTCTCGCTCGCCTCTCTCGCTTTTATACAAATACAAATGTATAAAATGTGTTTGTGTTTGTATAAAGCGAGAGAAAATTGTATATATACATATATTTTCGTTCTCCTCTCTCCCCTCTCCCAGATCTCGCTCGCCACTCTCGCTCGCCTCTCTCTCTCGCCTCTCTCACTTTATACAAACACAAATGTATACATTGCGTTTGTTTTTGTATAAAGCGAGAGAAAATTATATATACAAATACAAATGCATATATTTTCGTCCTATACACTTATGATTATACAAATACGATTTTTCCTGCCCAGTTTTCTTTTGTCTTTCTCTCTTTATACAAACAAAGATTATACAATTGATTCTTTTGTATATGTATACCGAAACAAATTATACAATTGCTTCTTTTGTATATATGTATAGCGAAATAGCCATAACAAGCATAATGTTTGCTATGAAGCGCAATTATGCAAACTATAGTTATAACATACAAATATGATTTTTGTGTTTGCTATATGTGAAAGTTGCTCAAAATATTATTGTTACCTTTATTTTTAATTTAGTATTTGATGTATGTATGAAATTTGGCACATGGACATAAGCAGAATAGCCTATTAACCCGAAATGATTTGGCCCATTTTAGCATTTGGAATTGTGAGGGTTAGGAGTTGGGGCTTCAAATCACATTGGCGAATCGGTGGAGCAGCTAAGGTATGTATGTATATTCTCAGATTTCAAAGTTGTAGGGTTTTCTTCTAACAGTTGGATTTGCAGAAGAATGGGATTCATAATGGAATTTGCGGAGAACTTGATTCTGAGATTAATGGAGGATCCAAAGGAACGAGATCGCAAGTTTCGTGAACATGTCTATGCAACTAAGGCCAGGTGCGACAAGACTTTGGAGATGTGGAGTTATCCTCTCCGTCCCTATGGTTTCTGGACCTTTGATCGCCACAATGCTCAGAATTTCTGGGACCCTCAGATCAGCCAAGTCCAAGGCCGTCGCGATCCTTATGACGACCTCCTTCAGCATGAAAAATGACTTTCAGGTCAGCGATAAACCTCTGTCACCACCACTTGCGCATTTATATGTTATCTAGCAATACACTATGGGAAGTGGGGGTCTAGAGGTGCTGGGGGTTGGGATGGTCAGGGACAGGGATTGAGTGGAGACAATAAACTTGGAATGTCACTTATGCAACTTGATTAGGGAAGTCATTTTCTTCATTACATTTTGACCAATCAAACATAGGAATTGGAAAATCTTTCCTAGAAAATTGGACAACATTGTCCTCCATACCAAACACACCGTCTTCTACTTTGGTTTTTGTTTCTTTTAAATACAAGTTCCCACTATACGGACTGGAGGATCATGCTGCAGTTTACTGAAAGAGAGAATTGTCAGATCTAGAATTCTAGACAGTTGATACCAAATTCATTGATTTGGTTTCTTGTAATCCAAAAAAGAAAAAAAAACACTTGTATGTTTCCTGTAGCGCATTCCTCTAGAGCTTAATTTGTTTTTACTCTGATGCACTAGCAAGATATTTTTCATCATTCCCACATTAAAGATTCTAAACTACTCATCCTGAAACTTTATGAATAGCTTTATCTATTATTATTTTAACCAACCTTCGACTGAAATATGGGCAAAAAGGGAGTGGTCAGTCTGACTCTTACCTTTCGAAGCTTGGAGATGTGAGTACTACGTAGTAAGTGCCATTATTGTTTTTTTTGGTGAAGTAATGAAATTATATTAGAAAGGCATCAAGGAGATGCAAAGTTACAAGGAAAATAAAGAGCTGCATCAAAACAAAATAAACATGAAGCTAGCTGAGCAAAAATTTGTAAACAGCCAAAAGGGAAATCCCCAAAATCCTACTATGCTAGAGTTAGGGAACTAACAAAATCCAAAAAGTTATCCATACTGTTTACAGGGGAAAGAAAGTGCCAATTGAAGAGAGTAGATAAACATTTAGTCTTGAGGGGGCTAGTGTGAGTTGAGATTCCATCAAAGACTGCGCAATTTCTTTCTTTCCAAAGACTCCAAAAAATAACTGCTGGGATCATCCTCCATAGCCTTTTCAAAGTCTTGTTAATTCTCCAGCCTATCCAGTTAGCACATACATCTTTAATGGAGAAAGGCATAACCCATTGAAGACCAAACACAGTGTGGGAAAAATGCCACAAGTCAGTTGCTGTAGGGCAGTGTAAAAAGAGATGGTTAACAGTTTCTTTATCCTTCCCGCAGAGGTGGCATCTGTTGATGAGGATGATCCCCTTCTTTCTAAGATTATCTTGAGTTAGACAGACCTTATGAATGGCTATCCAGGTAAAACAGGAAACCTTAGGTTGTCTGGTTCTCCAGATGCGTTTCCAGGGAAAAACATCAAGGATGCCATTCCGTGAACACCAAAAATTATAGCTCTCCTTCACAGTATAATTCCCTTCCTTGGTGTTGCCCCAAAGTAATCTGTCTATGGTTTGTTCATCTAGGTTGCATTCCTCCAGAGTATGTAGTAGTGAGAGGACTTCATTGATCACCCAGTCCTGCAAGTTTGTTCTGAAAATTGGGATCCAAATGTTGTCTACTCTGTATTGGGGCAATTGCAGCATTCTTGTTAGTGGCTATCAGGTATAGCATAGGAAAGGACTCCTTTAGTATAGTGTCACCAAAGCATTTGTCTTGCCAAAATTTTATCTTGAGTCTATTACTAGCTGTGAAAAACACTTGGAAAAAGTTATCTTGGAGATGTTTTTTTTTTAGAAAGTTAACATTTTATAGACAAATACACCAATAGTGTATTCTAGTAGTAGTTACATCTGGAGTTTACAGTAAGCAAAACCAAAGAAATCTACCACCTATATCCCTCCTAAACTATCTAGAAACTGAGTAATATCCTCCACCTTTTTGGGGAGTACATAGTTACACAAAAAAAAGAAGGTTATAAGACAATTCAACTTCAGACTTTGGAAAGGGATGCTCTTGTTTTCAAAACATCTTTGGTTCCTTTCCCTCCATATTGTCCACCATATGCAAACAGGGACAATCTTCCATCTCTCTTTGTGGCCGGACATTTTTCCTTCTCTATTCCAACATGTTAGAGCTTTGGAGGTATGCCTTGGCATGGACCAACTGATACCCCTTAAGTTAAAACACACTTGCCATAGTTTCTCTGTCACTCTACAATGGATGAAGAGATGGTTTGTGTCTCTATTTCTCTTTCACAAAAAAACATCTGGAACATAATTGTCTTCCCCTTTTCATTAGATTGTCCTGAGTTAGTACTGCTTGTCTGGCTACTAACCAGGTGAAACAAGCCACCTTGTGAGGTACTTTAACTTTCCATGTCATCTTCCAAGGCCATGGTAAGAGCATTGCAGCTGACCTATCAAGGTGTCTGGTGAATTTCCCATTATTGGCCCTCAACCAGTGTAGATTATCTTCATTAGGTTGAAAGTTGATGGCCTGCTCCAGAGTATTGTAGAAATCTGTTAGGCTGTCAATCTCTCGGTCATCTAACATTCTCCTGAAAGAGAGGTTCCATCCTTGGTTGTCCCTGACATCTGCTACTGTTGCCTCCTTCTGTTGGTTCAAATTATAAATCACCGGGTACAACTGTTTGAAGGGATATTGACCAACCCACACATCATTCCAGAATGATGTCCTCCTTCCATTTCCTATTACAATTCTTGAGTTTCCCCACATTTTAGGTCACTGATTCCTGATTGTTCTCCATAGACCTACCCCATAAGGGCTTCTAACTTGCTTAGTGATCCATAAGCCTTCCATTGTGTATCTGGAAACTATAGCATCTTTCCACAAACCTCGTTCCTCTGAGACAAACCTCCATAACCACTTCAATAAGAGACTTTGATTCTGTACTTTGAGGTTCTTTATGCCCATTCCCCCTTCCTTTTTACTGTTGGTCACAACTTCTCATTTCACCAAGTGATACTTCTTTTCCCCCTCTCCATTCCTTGCCATAAAAAATTCCTCCGGATGGAGTCTAGCTTCTCTAAGACATTCCCTGGCAAAGGAAATAAAGACATCATATAAGTTGGCATAACATCAAGCACACTATTAATTAGGATCAGTCTTCCACCCAAAGATAGGTATTGACTTCTCCAATTTACCAACTTTTTTTCACACTTCTCCACCACTGCATTCCATATGTTCCTTGACTTACTCATTGCCCCGAGAGGCATCCCTAGGTAGGTAGTAGGCAGTTCTCCCACTTTACCTCCTAGAATATCAGCCAGACTGTTGATGTCTGAAACTTCATTCACTGGGTTGATAAAACTGTTGCCCCAGTTTATGTGCAATCCAGAAACAACTTCAAACAAAACAAAAATGACCCGTAGATACTTCAGTTGCTCTTTCTCTGCCCCACAGAACACTAAGGTGTCATCAGCATATTGCAGATGGGAGATATTTAAGCCCAGAATATCACTGTCATTCATCCCAAACCCCTTGATCCTGTTATTTGACTGTGCTGTTTTCAACATATCACTCAATCCACCCATAGCGAGTATAAACAGAAAAGGGGAAATGGGGTCCCCCTGTCGAAAGGGGAAATGGGGTCCCCCATGGAAAAAGAATGGAAAAAGCCAGAGGGAATACCATTAATTAATATTGAGAATTTTACTATACTCGCACAGTATTTTAACCAGTTTATCCACCTATTTCCAAAAACCCATCCTCACAAGTGTATTCCACAGAAGGTGACCCCCTGGGAAGTCCTCGTGTTTCATCCCTCCTTTATTTCTAAAAAAAAAGTGTATTCCACAGAAAGTTCCAATTGAGGTGATCATATGCCTTTTCTATGTCCAACTTACATAGGACCCCATGGACTTTATTTAAATTCCTCACATCCACACATTCATTAGCAATAAGTATGTCATCCATGATCTGCCTACCCTTAATGAAAGCCATTTGATGTTTATCCACCAGCTTGGACATCACTTTCTTGAGTCTTTTTGTTAGTAGCTTGGATATGATCTTATAGACACTGCTAATCAGGCTAATGGGCCTGAAATCCTTCAATTCTGTTGCACCCATTTTTTTTGGGATCAAAGCTATGAAAGTAGCATTAAAGCTTTTTTCAAAGTAGCCTTGACTATGGAAGTTCTGAACGGTTGCTATCACATCCGTCTTCACCACCTCCCAACACTGTATGAAAAATGCCATAGTGAAACCATCTGGGATAGGAGCCTTATCTCCTGCACAAGCAAACACACATTCTTTGATCTGTTGTTCTTCAAACTGACTTTGCAACATTACATTATCTTCTTCATTCAAAGTAGCTTGATCTGTGGGGCTGAACTGAGGTCTCCAGTGTTCATTCTCTTTGTAGAGGTTTTGGTAGAAATCTATGATCTCCTCCCTGATCATTGCTGGTTCTGATACATTAGCTCCATTGATCAAAAGACTATCAATGCTGTTGTATCTCTTGTGGCAGTTTGCTGTTCTGTGGAAGAATTTTGTATTTTTATCCCCCTCTTTCAGCCATATAGCCCTGGATCTTTGCCTCCATGCCACTTCCTCCTTTTTTGCCACCTCCTCAAACTCTACTGTCAGAACAGCTCTCAGAAATGACTCATCATCAGACAAGCACCTATGAGCCTGGATCACATCTAAATCATAAAGCTGGTTTAAAATGCTCTGTTTCTGTAGACCTAGATTGCCTTGAACAGTCTGCTCCATTCTTTCAACTTCACTTTGAGGGATTTCAACTTGCAAGCTAGAATGTAGTCTGGTCTTCCCATAAAAATTTCAGAATCCCACCACCCCTTAATTCTCTCATTAAAATTCTCTGTTTGCAACCACCAATTTTCGAATTTAAAATAGGACAAAGACCTCTCCCAGTTCCACATTCTAGTAGCAGATGATTATGATCAGAAGTGACTCTAGGCATAATAGTTTGCTTGATTTTCCTGAAAGATACTTCCATTCTTCTGAGAATAGGAACCTATCTAGTCTTGCTGCTGTATCGTAGTTGTCTCCTTTTCTCCATGTAAAAACTGCCCCCTATGAGAGGTGGATCTTCTAGTTCCATATCCTCAATAAAGTCTGAGAAATCCTCCATGGCTTTAGTGATTCTGATGCAATTCTTCTTCTCGGAAGGGAACCTTACAACATTAAAGTCCCCAGCAATCACCCAAGGGACATCAAATAGGCTCCTTACTGCTCCCAGCTCCCACCATACCTCTTCCCTTTCCTCTCTGTTGTTTGGAGCATAAACGCCTGATAAGTGCCAGCTAAAATCCTGCGTTTTGCCCAGGAATCTAACAGTAATGCAATAAGCCCCCACCTCACAAACTTCTCCCTCCCATATACTGCTGTCCCATAGAATGATAATGCCTCCTTTAGTGCCCCTGGCTTCCAACTGTGCGAATTTTACCCTCCTGTTGGCCCATAGCTCTTTGATTGTCTCCCTTATGTCACCTCTTAATTTGGATTCTTGAAAACAGTATACATCTGCTCTCCATATATGTAACACGTTCTTAATCAATAGCCTCTTCCTAGGATCAGTGAGGTCTCTCACATTCCATGACACTATGTTAACCTTCATTAGGATTATTCACGAAACATCCCCCTCTGCTTCTTGTTCCAAAACTAATGAAATTGCTGCTTGGTTCCAGATTTTTAAGCTCCTTTGGAATCTTCTCTTTTGGAGTCACTGGCACTATTGCACCTGGAGCCTCTCCTGTTACTTGCCTTTTGCCATCAATTTTCATGAATAGGTTCAAGGCTACCTCCTCACAACCTTGAAAGTGAACTCCAAATTCCTTACTTAATTTGATTATGTTCTGCTGGACCCAAATGGGGATTATGTTTTCGTGGTCCATTATGCCTTCGTCTTCTGCTGAATTAAGAGGTAGAATATCCTCTAATGTGTCGTTCCCCTCCTCCTTCTCTTTCAACTGTAAATAGCCCCCCCGTGTGTATCTCCATATTTTCTTTGTTCTCTGTATGGATAATAGATATTGCATCATCATCAACTTGCTCTTCTGTCGCAACCCGATCATTGCATGCCTCAGCAAAGGTTCCTGGATTGAGTACTAATTCAGCCTCTATCACCCTTGGTGTTGTTATGTTTGCTTCAATCTCAATTTGGAATGGGTCTGAGATCTTTTTTGCCTCAGGCCCACTTGTTTTAAAATAACTTCTGCTAGAATGGACCAGCGGGTCCAAGCCCAAATCTTGTTTGACCTTTTTTGAGTTTTTAAAAGAGCATTCATGTGACCAGTCACGTGTTTGGATCAAAAATATTTGAGCTGCCCACATGCTCCTCTGTCTGTACAGCTGTTTCCAGTGCAGGAAAAGGTTTCTCAAAGCCTGATATTATCCTCTGGTTCAAAGAATTACCCACAATAGCCGGTCCGACAATCTCCTTCTCTTCTCCGACATAGAATTTCACCGGCGCCTCATTCCAGATTTGGATGATATACCCTATTCCTTCGAATTCGATTCTCACTTCTTTCGGAATGCTATTTCCTCCACCCTTCACTAGAATTCTCGCCCATTTTAGGTGATTTCGGAGTTGTGTCTCCTCTTCCGTCCTTATCCATCCTCCACAATATTCCCCTACCGCCTTAAAGACCTTGTCTGACCACAAGTGCAGGGGTAAACCTACCAGTCTGACCCAAGCCTGCTTGATGGCTGCTCTAGATTGGATAGCACCTACAGTTGGTGTCCACCATTGGAGTTGCAAGCTCTGTTTCTTCCACGACCAGCTACCTCTGAGTACATGTTCTGCAGCTTCCATGGAGGCAAACTCAAAAAGGAAGCAATTTTTTCCCATGTCATAGATGTTCAGACCATGGGTTTGGTTCCAGTTCGAATTAGCCCATCTGCGAATCTCCGAAAGGGTCGGTGAGTCAAACCCATTGGTTGTAACCTGACCATAAAGGCTCCTGCTCAACGTCTCATTCTGAGATAAATTGGTGTCACTATCAATACGGATTATATCTCCATCTTGTTTTGTAGTTGCAGCCTCTATCCCCCTCGAGGTTCATTTACTTTTCCTGAGTGTTTCAGCATAAGGAATCTTCTTGTCAACCAATGTGGGAGTTTTATTGGTTATCCTTGTGTTTTTGTAATAAATGAACTTCTCAATTTTGTTTGCCAAATCCCACCAACCTACATTGAATGCTGTTTCTGGGATAATTAATACTGCTCTATTTTTGCCCTGTACGCTGATTATACTTATATATCTCCCCCTATTGTTGAAATTTCTTGCACAAAAGAGCTGTGTTGATAGTTCCTGTCGTTTCCATCTGCAAACAGATTTCCTTTGACCTTTGAAGCTTCTTTGAGAGTCCTGCACAGCCATTCCATTGTGTTCTGACTAAAACTTGGCCTGCTCATCCTTTTTCTTCCACGTTCAATCCAGTCAAACCAGCTTTTCTTCGCGAGCACAGCTTCTCGAGTTGTCAAAGGATTTGAATCCCAATGCAAAATACATTATGTTGTTTTTCATGATATGGGACAAGGAGAGAGAAAGAAAGGGTTGATGGTTAACCACGTAAGGTGTTAACTGATGTAAGGGAAGGAAGTTTTCCGGTGCCGAGGCCACCGGAAATGGTGGTTCTACCCTCCTAGGAAGTAGGAGAGAGAACTATCTCGGTATTTGTGTCTGGGAGCATTTTTTTTTTTTACATTCTTTTATTTTCCTTTGTTTTCTCATCTTGGAGATGTGTTTCCAGACCCCTACACCAAGTGTATCCCTGCCCCTCGTTGGCCTCCAATGATCAAGAATACCATGTTTGGCTTTGATTGTATTCCTCCAGTACCTGCCTCATTCTGTCCAAACCTCCAAAGACACTTCAAAAGCACACTTTTGTTGTGTAGTTGTAGGTTCCTAATCATTAGTAGAATTAACCTGAAACATTAGTAGAACCATAATAACAGGTGTTAAAAGCGCACAACAAAGTAGACCTAAAATCAAATGGAAATAAGTTACTTATAATTTGTAGGATTCCATGCAAATCTAGCAAAAAATTTACCTAAAAGGAAGCAAAAGATCCATTAGATGGTATCAACTAGGTTTAGTCATGATGCTACTCTTGCTCTAGGGTTCCCGTGTTTGTTAGCGGCTTTTGATTTTCTTGGAAATATTGAGAACCTCTAGTGTTAAAGAACCTCAATTTACCGAATATTATAAAGAATCGGGTCCATATGGGGCATGGGATGTAATGATAATGAGGATTCACATGGAAGACCTAACAAGGTTGTGATTTAGGCATAGTAGTTGTTGTATTAACTTATGATTGGCAACATTATTAGCAAGCACATTAAAGTTTTAAGTTTTGGTGTTAATTGCAGGATAGCCAGGAGAGGTCAGCAAAGAAGCTCTTTTACAGTACCTGAATTTTTTTAATGCATATTATCTGTTTCCGAGCATTCTCCGTGCTTGACTGTTGGAACAATTGAATAAATTGTAATGTTAATCAATGATGTCTAAGGCACCTTGTTTTCACAAGGGTATAACATTTTGGTTTTTTAATGTTGCATTTGAATCCTTAAATTGAAGAACCTGCGAGGCTGTGTGTGATGCTCCGCTTATCTCATGATGTTAAAAGTTGAATGTGTGCAGCAGTATTTGAAAGAGAAGAAAGAAAGAAGGTACAATTTAGTCAGTTAAGTTGTTAGAAAACTTAGTTTCCACAAAGACAAATTGTTTAGGTTTGAAGGACATGATCAAACTCATGAGTAGTTATTACATGTAAGTATGGTCTTGACGAGCGACTACAGATGATGGTGGTGAAAATCTTGGGTCCTGTAACCACCTCTAGTCTTGAGGGTGAAAGAATAATGGTGAACAGGGGAAGCAAAATGTTATAGATGAGGATATATAAGTTTCTCACATTACTTGTTGAAGCATGTTGTTTCTTTGAAGAAATAAGTAGCAGGCATTACTTTGTGAGTAACCTATAATATTTATTCCAGTAGAAGAAAGGGTTGATGTTGCGTGGAAGGTGATCATTACTATTTGCTTTGGAGATAATAATAACTATCTATCAGAAGTTGTAGTTAGTTCTACCACATGCCTTCACCTCATCTGAATTTTAAAAATTCTCCCTTCATTCATCTACGCTCACTCAACCTTTGATTACGTCTTGGAGAAATTATTTTGCACCCTCATTTGTTTTTAGACAAAAGTATTTGTTCTTAGAGACAAGTATTGAAAGTACTATTGAACTTGACATGAATAATTAGTTTTATCTCTGAATTATTGGTAGTCTTAAAAACAATCATCTATTTAACTAAATCAACTTAAATGCACATGTCATACACATAATTGTGTTGCTCACAAGCCTACATGTGGAATTTTCTGTTGACGTCACATTTATGTGTTCTATAATATAGTTAGGCAAGTAGAGGGGTGTTTTTAAGACGGTCAAATAGTTTTGGGACGAAATTAATGATTTGCGTCAAGTTCATAGATAAAATTAACAATCTCATTTTTTTTTAAAACAATACTATTTATTACTTGTCATTTTCTTATAGGGTGACATAAAAAATCTACATCCATTAGACTTTTTCCTTGTAATCTATCTCCATTACATCTTTTCCGAGTTTTTTTGCTAAAATCATTCCTCAACTATGACTCAAATCTAATGTACATCCTTATATTATCTAAGTGAGCAAAAATCATCCTTATGCTATCGAAAAAATAACAAAAATCATCCTTCAGTCTATTTTTTTTGTTAATAAACTAATTGAACCAATAAAAAATAATTTAATTTGATTATGTCTTAGCCACAACGAGGATATAGATAGAAAATGAATCTTTCATTCCCAGAATTGATATTTAGTGTGTTGTTAGTTTATATGTTTTTTGCATCATCAAGTAAATTGACTTGCCACAATACACAAGTCTTGAAATATTTATATAGTAGATTTTGATGGTTAGAAAGATTATGTAAAAAAATTCATTTTAAAAATATTACGCTCAAACTAGTTAGAGATTTTCTTTAATAAAATATTTAGTATGTATGTTATATACAATGCAATTCACATTTTATACAATGTATAGAAATGCTGAAAATTTATAAATTACGTAGGTGTTTAGTTACGAAAATAAAAAAATAATTACTTTATTTGAAAATTTTGAAGTTGGAGTTGTATTTGACCATACTTTTTGCAAAGAATATTTAGAATTTGAATTTATTTTGTCTGAATATGATTTAAACCCTCAATTTCTAAAAATTAGAAAAATCACCCAACTTGACTTGCTTAATAATGTGTATATATTTTCATTCGATTTGGCACATTTTTTGTTGGTGGCGTGATTTTCTTAAAAAAAAAACTAGACAGAAGGATGAATCTTGGATAGTACAAGAATGTTTTTTGTTCACTTATATAACACAAAGATGTACTTTAGGTTTAAGTCATACTTCAGGGATGATTTTAGCCAAAAACTTATCTTTTCCTTATAATTTATTTGATACAAAATAATATACAACTCCCATGACCCACCTTTTTCTAAAAGAAAAAAAAACAACAAATCAAATAATCAAAAGATACAAAAAAACCTGTTTAATGAATATAACTTATTGTTAAATTATTTACTTTGGTGCAAATGCACAAAGATCAGCGATGAGTTCAATTACCATCTTCATTCTCAATGAGTTAAGAATTAATCCAACGATTTTTTTAATTTAATACAAAATTCTTTCTTAAACATGCTATAACTATATCTATTAATTACTATAAATATTTGTTATAAGAATTATGATTACATGATTATTTTTAAAAAAAATTTGGGTCATAGTGCATATAATTACTAAGGGCAAACTTACATAAATATATTATATTAAAAAAATATTTACCATTTATAGCAATAATTTTTTTTTTCACTTGATCATTTTAATACATTTATAATACATATTACAAATAATTATTTATTATTCACATGTAATACAAGTTTTATTGATAGATAATACATTTATCATACATTTTAAGTCTTTACTAAAACATCATTAATTCCTATTCTTTTTTTTTAAATAATGTTAAAATAGTTGTACTATTTGAGTCAAACTATTTTTGTGAAAAGTTGGCAAATAATTCTTTTACCAAATTATCGCCACAATAGTAAATTTTTTGATTAAACTATGTTAAATTAGATTTAAAAAAAAAAAAAGATACTTAAGAGGCCATAAAGTCTATTAAGACACTAACAAATTAAAAAATATTGAAAAACAAATAAAAATAGAAATAATAACATATGACAAGTAAGAAAATGAAAAGAAGAGAAAATGTTAGGAAATGTATTAAAAAGGCTTTGAGGATAGTTTTGTAATTATTTAATCTAATGCAAATGTTAAATGCTATGTATTACTAATACCTAAAATTGCAAACATGACAACAAAATTGTTCGTCTCTTAGCTAGTTAGACAGCCATAGAAAAATAATATTGTCTGGCAATTAGCTACCTTGTCCCGATTACATAAAATAGAAAGTTTCATAATAATTCAAGGCTATAATTGAAAAGAAACTTTTTGTAGAGTTTTAATCCAAACACAAGATGAGTTGGGAAGCAATGAACCAAATACTTGATAAAAAATATACCCTGCATTATTAATCCTAGCACTACTAATCCCTGCATTACTAATCCCTGCGTTACTAATCCCTACATTATTTATTTTTCTACGAAACAACCCTTACTTATCGTTTGGTAGGAAGTATTAGAAGAAATAGTCCATGTATTATGTATGATATTAATTAGTACTATGCTTGGTAGAACTTTTGGGCTTAAGTATAACTAATCCATGGATTAGTTATATACCCTACATGGTATTATAGGATGTATTACTAATACCTTGCATTTGGTGGTATTAGTAATACATTGGATTTAATACCATGAGATTATCTATGTAAAGACAAAAATATCCCTAGAATCATTTTATTTATTTTCTTGATTTTATATTTGTACTAGTAAATTTATTTTAAAAAACTTTGCTTAGAATTTTTATTATTTAGAAAGTTGTTTGTCGATAAATAAATGCAATGCATATCAATATAATATTTAAAATGTGGGTTGTTTAACATTTACTAGTAAAAAAGGTCATGAATATATCACCACATGACGTTTGTGATCTTAATTGAATATATTATTTGTTGATTTATATGTGGTTTCTAATTATTTGTATTTTGAACAATTTATAAATTGCATACGTATTAAAACTACAACTTGCAATTTTTATGTATAAATGTAGATGATTTATTCGATTTTACTATTGTTTACCATTTTTTGCGGTTTTAAAGTAGTAGATGGTCTATCTATTCTAAATTGAAAACTAACGTTTCTTAAGTGATTAATTTATTAAGATGACAATATAATTATTTACCCTCTAATAATTCAAGTGAGAAAATTGCAAACATGACAACAAAATTGTTCTTCTCTTAGCTAGTTAGACTGCCATAGAAAAATAATATTGTCCGGCAATTAGCTACCTTGTCCCGATTATATAAAATAGAAAGTTTCATAATAATTCAAGGGTATAATTGAAAAGAAGTTTTTGTAGGGTTTTAATCCAAACACAAGATGAGTTGGGAAGCAATAAACCAAACACTTGATAAAAAAATATACCCTGCATTACTAATCCCAGCACTACTAATCCCTGCATTACTAATCCCTGCGTTACTAATCCCTGCATTATTTATTTTTCTACCAAACGACCCTTAAATACACAAAAGAGTGTATAACTAATACTTGCATTAGTTATACATGTCAAGAAAAAGTGTACCAAACAAGGTACTACTAATACACACACCTAATGCATGCATTATAATTACAATGTGTCAATTTCTTACCAAATAAGCATAATATATTTAAGAAAATAATTATAATACATATATATTGCATACATAATTCACTTTTAATACATATTACAAATTTAACATAGTATTGCTATCTATTGCTATAAATAGTAATAGATATAAAATATCGCTAAAATCAGTAATTATTTATTAAAAGATATCCATCCAAGTAATTTTTCCTTCTATTTACATGGCTTCAAACTTTAGAGGTCCAAAAATAATTGACTTTGAAACAAACTTAATTTTTCTTTTCGACTTTGGGATAAACTTCAAAAATCTTTCTTTGTTTTATATAATAAATATATTGATTGATTTTCAAGTTACAAAGTATTTTAAAAAATATATACTTGTACCGTTGTACGTTGAACCAAGCTCTCAGAATTCAGGAATCTTGCCCTTTACGGGCATTTGTACGGCTCGTGGAGGGTTATTGTCACGACCCAAGGTAGCCCCTATGCGTAACATGGTGTATAAGACCCCGAGATACTCCATACAAGCCACTTAGCATTCATCATACAAGATAATAGAATAAAGATATTTAAAAGACAGTTTCAACATATAAAAGTTTTATAGAGAAAAACGGAAGTCTAAACATTGTCTCAAAGCCATCTAGTACATAAGAAATGATCGGGGCGTAGCCCGTACATCATGTTCCAAAACTGAAAGTAAAGACAAAAGGGAAACCAAACTCGGTTCTCGAAACATAAGGACTCACCAATCTTCAAGTTTCTATATGAGATCCCTAGCTACAGAAGTGCGAATCTGTAAGGTCAGTCCCTACATTTGGGGAAATTTTAGGCAAGAGTATGCGTTAGTACAAATATGTACCAAGTAAGATAGCCATGCATGAAGCATGAACATCATGATAAAGGGACATTTTCGTAGTATCAATAACCAAATTAAAACATGATATGAAAGAGTTATAAAATATAGTCATAAAACATGGTCAATGCAAGTAGAAATCGTCTTAAAACTCATGTGAGATACTTAGAAGTAACCTTGATTCATTAATGTGGGAGAATTACCTTTAACCGACATGTAAGACCATGTGAGCTGTTAACATGGAATCCTGTCTCCCACAACGAAAAGGGGTGTCCTACTTGCCAAGGTAAGACCATGAACTTCTAGCTTAGCAGATCCACTAGCTAATATATTTATAGACAATCATATGTTGGCACATAGTTTACGGGATGTCACACCCCAAGTCCCATTGAGATGGACAAGCACCGGATGCCCTAAAGGCCCGAGAGAACCAACATATAACTCTTGCTTATCATACATGCAACAAATGAAGTTATAAATCTTTGATGAGTACAGGTAAAATACCCTGATAAAATACCAACATAGATAGGCCCAAAATAAATATACTTGATTGGTCATTGATGCCTTAATTACTAGAAAATAAGATATAACCACGCTTCACTTTGACATTGGTCTACAAATCCTCTAAAAGATAGACAGTTAGCTTATAACGGGACAGGACCCCATCATACCCCTTAACTAATATATAATCTCAAAAATATACTAGAGACTCGGCAAAGCCTTGAAGCAACCTGGAGCTCACCAAAGGTCGTTGAATATCCTATGCTTATATAGAGATATTTTATTAGCTTGAGTACCTGTACCTGTGGCATGAAAACAACATCCCCCAGAAAGGACGTCAGTACAAAAGAATGTACTGAATATATAAGGCATAAAGTAACCATATGTAAAACAAGAGCTCAACTGAAATCATGTACAAATGCACAATTATTCTGTATAGATAAGGATAAGAGACAACCTTTGGTAATGCTTGTTGAATCACATACCTTACATTCTCTGCTTATACTTGAGGAATCATGTACATCACATTCACCTTTGCTTATACTTGTGAAATAATGTACATTACATTCTTTGGCTATACTTGAGGAATCATGTACATTACATTCTTGACTTTAAGTTCACTCATCTTTTCTTTATAGACTTTGTAGCATGTGACACAATGACCAGCTGATCAGTGGTAGGAGAGGATGACCCATGCTAGGCATTTTAACCCCTGGGATGCGCTCCTCATAAATATACAAATTGGGATCGACTAATGCTAGGCTTTTAGCCCCTGGGCTGCCACCCAAAATAATATAGATTGGGATTGGTTGGCCCATGCTACATATTTTAACCCTTGAGCTGCAACCCATAATTATATAGATTGGGATCAGCCCATGCTAGGTATTACCACCCCTGATCTGCCACCCTTAAGCACAAGAATTAGCATCGGCCCATGCTAGGTATTTCAACTCCTAAGTTGCCACCCATAATTATATAGATTCACTTTACCTTGTCTTTTTAATCTTTGAGATTGTTCTTTTGATGTTCATGACTCTTTTGAGATTTAGGATTATATACTAAGATGTGGACAAATTAATTGAGGCAGAAAACAATAATATAGGAAGAAAATGTAACTTTGTCGTGCTACTTAGGAACTTATATGACTCGTGAACTTCATTTGGGCATAAAGAGCATATAAAGGTGATCCACGAAGGTGTGTGGCATAGTCCTTACAAGTAGTAAATGATTCATTAAGATGTATAGAAGTTGAGAAAGTAATTCTTCTTACAAGATGCTTCATTTAAAGCACGTTTGGACATTTCGCATGGGGAATACGATAACTTAGCACTTAGTAGAGACTGTAACTTCTCAAATGTAGAGGTAGGGACTATATAAGATGATATGATAGCTAAACACTTATTATACGATATCAAATGAAAGAGTGCATAAACATCTAAACTAATGAAGCCCATGACAGAACCCAAATAAGGGTTGTACATTCCACGTAAGGGGACATAAAATGAACAATGGACATAATATGCATCTGACATATAAAAACATGTAACATGTATTATATAGGATCTAATTGACTCAATGAACTTCATTTGACTTGGTGGATAACTCAATGAACTTCATTTGACTTGGTGGATAACTCAATGAACTTCATTTGACTTGGTGGATAACTCAATGAACTTCATTTGACTTGGTGGATAACTCAATGAACTTCATTTGACTTGGTGGATAACTCAATGAACTTCATTTGACTTGGTGGATAACTCAATGAACTTCATTTGACTTGGTGGATAACTCAATGAACTTCATTTGACTTGGTGGATAACTCAATGAACTTCATTTGACTTGGTGGATAACTCA